>NC_067403.1:78048250-78353250 GCF_016432865.1 Antechinus flavipes | reverse complement strand
AAAACAAAAATTGAAAACGATCATTACATGTAATTGGGGGAGGGGAATTGAAAAAATAAAATGAGGTCTAGGATGGTTTTCAAAGTATTTACTCAGTAAATAAAAACTACCAGAGTTCTGTTTCACTAGTCAGTTGTGCTATTTTAGCTCTTCTATGTCAGTAGACCCAACTTTTATTTTATAATAGTTGAACTGAGTTGCTTACCTTCCTTTGTTCACATAACTCCTCCACTCCTGAGAATAACTCCACACCTGAAAATTAAAAAGTTCAAAATTGCTATCACATCATCTCTGCCAGATCGATGCACTGTTCTAAATGTAATCTCCTCTATGAAGTCTTTCCATGCTATTACAATGAACCTTCAGTCATTATAATTGTTTCAGCATCATCCTTTGCACCCATGTTACAGCTAAGGAAAAGACTAGAAGGTTTAAGTGATTTTCCCATCAGCTACATCAGCCATATCCCCTACTATCATATGAGATATTTGGAAAGCCCTTAGCACTGCAACTGACATACTGTGGGTGCCATATAAATGCTCATTCCCTTCTTTCCCTATTCACAGATTCATAAGACCCACAATTAAATCAGAACTGATTCTGGATTTAGCACACTAAACCAGCTTACCTCAAATTTCACTTCAGGGCTCTAGTTTAGAAAAGGTTTTACTAATAGCACAAAACATACCTGTTTGTAGTGAACAGGCATTTATATTTTTATGGAGATGCACTTAGATGATCAGGGACTGAATAAGAATGTTCTTGAAAAGATTAAATTCCTCCCGAAGGCCAGACTCCGAGGAAGCATAACATCTAAAGCTAAAAGGGATGTCATGCAATCCAATCTTCTCAATGAATGACAAGTGACAAGTGACAAGACAATGACATGCCCAAAATCACACAGGCAGGAATAGAGCTAGATTCTAAATCAAATTTTCCGATCCCAAATCCAGAAGTTCTTGGACCAAAAAAAAAAAAAAATCCTTTGGAATATAAAAGTTTTTGCTTCCCAAAGTCACCTATTTCTAAGTAGATTTCCTTTCTTTCCACCTTGGACACTTCACTGTTAGGAACCTACTTCAGAAAAGAAATTCTTAACTTTTTTGAGTCATGGAACCATTTAACATTCTGGTGATGCTCACTGACCTCTTCTCAGAATAATGTTTTTAAATGTATAGATTAAAATATCAAATTGTAAAGGAAACTAATTATACTAAAAAAACAATGATCAGAATAATGGAGGGGAAAAAAAACAAGTTCATAGATCTAAGGTTAAGAATCCTTTTCTTAGAGAGATAGGAATTAGAGGTGAATCTGTAATTTCATGGCTATAGGGAGTTGCCAGGTGAAGGTATTCTCTCTACCAGGTTAGCAAATTCTCTGTAATTTACGGTCTTAGTGTGACATGCCAAGGTCACTGAGCCAGAAGAAAATCTTGAATTCAGGTCTTCTTGGCTCTCTATCTATAATACACACCACCTCTACATATTTAAAAAATAATTTAACAAATAATTGGTTAAGCGTCCACTATGGACAAAGTACTTTAGTTTTAGAAGGTATCTTCAAGATCATTTGGTCCAGAGAGAGAAATGGATTTTTCAAGGGTCACACATTAACAAATGGCAAAGACAGGATTTGAACTCAAGTTCTGACTCCAAATCTAGCAATCTTTCCACTGTTTCCTGCTGCTCTCCTTCTGGCCGGGGCTAGACTCACATGTGGTCAAAATGACAAACAGCTGCCTTAATCAAGTAAGGGTGTTACCATAGCAACAAAGACACTTCATACAGGAGCAGCTATCTTACCCTCCATAGCTTGTTCAATTATTTAACTCGCCTAGACTTCAGTGACACGCTATAAATGATCACATTCATTAGCAGCAAGAGTCAGCTCAGGAAAAAAAAACAAAAACAAAAATATAAACCTCAGACAGTTAAATTGATCCACAAAAACCAAACATACAGTCCTGGAGTGTAAACAGCAAAGAGAAAGAGAAGGAGACTGGAAGGAGAAGAGAGGACAGACAGGGAAAAACCAGGAAAGGATAAGCTCTGGACACAGTGTCCCCATGTACACACATATGCACATACACGTGTGGGGGGGCACATACACATATACACATCATTATGATGCATCCAAAGTTTGTAAACAAAAATATTCATCTGCTTCTTACACATGCAATTTTTCATAATCAAAAGTTCCCTAAAATTAAAAGACAATATCAGAGATCTAGTATCTAAACTGATTTCCCTAAACTGAATGTTGCAGGGAGGGGAGTAGGCAAACATTTGCTTTAATTTGTTTCATCTGTATTGTCCTACTACTTTGAAAAGCCAGGCCTAATATAGTGGAAAGAGTCCAACCTGGGAAGACAAAAGACCTATCTCTGACTCTTTCATCAAGTCAGTCTTTAGTCTCTGAGACTCAATACTGTCCTCTGGAAAATAAGTATAAATAATTTTATACCACTTACTTCAAAGGGCTATTGTGAGAAAAACTCCATAAACACTAAAACACATAAAAATAAAGCATAATTATAAAAGGTGTCTTTATAATTTTATCAACTTCTAATTAGGAGAAGGATGGGTAGTCAGGCAATGAAGAGAATGTAGGTGTTGCCTATTATTCTCTTTTGTTCACCAAGCTCCATCCAAGCTGGAATATTTTATGTTCCCTGTATGAGGCATTTCATCTACCATCTCTATGACTTTTCCTATGTTTCTTCTACTCACTTACAATCCTCATCTCAAACTCAGAGAATCCCAGGCTTCCTTTCAAATGCCAGGTTCAAGGGCCACCTCTTCCATGAGACTTTCCCTGACAGCCCCCAGTTATGACTGACACTCCATCACCACAAAGTTATGTCATATTTATTTGGTATTGGCTGATAGGCTGTATCCTCCCGATTAATATAAGTTCCTTGAAGGTGGAGACATTTTCACTTTTTTTCTTTGTATCCTTAGCACCTAGCACATTGCCTGTTACAACACAGATGCTTAATACACCTGTTGTTCTCAGGCCAAAAAACAACCACAATCAGAAATCCACTGTCTTAGCTCAGTCCTGTGGTATACTGTCTACAACCAACCTGAGGATGCTCACTCCAGAATGGTCTCAGGAAGGGCAAGAGATCAACAATCCATAGGACTGTACTAAAGAACATAGAAGTTTAATTTTATAAAATGTAAATGATATAAACATATAAACGATGCCGATGATAATAACATCTATATTTTATAGAACTTTAAGATTATAAAGCATTTTACCCATTTTATCTCATTTGATCCTCCCAAATTCTGGGTGTTAGGTACTAATAATTATCTCCAATTACAAATGAAAATGAGGCTGAGGAAAATGAAGTCACTTCTCTAGGGTCCCACCCACAGCTAGTAAATATCTAAGATGAGATTCAAACTCAGGTCCTCCTATCCCCAAGTCCAGCCTTCTATCCATTAACCTAAGCTGCCTCTCTATCATACCAAGGGTATTTCCAGGGCATGTCTAGAATTGAGTTCAATTCAGATTTTCCAGGTCCTATCTTGCAATAAACCCAAATTCTATGACCTTATGGATAATCCCAAATAGCTTTAGAACGCTGTAAACCCCTTGGATCTACCAACAGATATGAGTTAGAAAGCTAGACCAGGAGACAGAAGGTGGGGCAATGGCCTTTTGCTTTTTACTGCTATATTCCCTTCTGTGACATTGCAAGAAATAAGAAAGAAGAAAAAAAAGAGATGTTCTCTGTAAGATTCTAGCCAGGGGATAGAAATCTTTAACATGCACTCAATGATGAAGTTTCATAGTAGACCAGCTATGAGACTTTTCTGAAGCATCCACTTTAAAAAAATAAAATATTTTTAAAGAATAATTAATGTGGCTGCTGAGTGTGGATCACAACCTAGCATTTTCACTCTTTCTGTTTGCTTGCATTTTATTTTTTTTCTCATTTTTTCCTTTTTGATCTGATTTTTCTTGTGCAGCATGATATTTGTGGAAATATGTATAGAAGAATTGCATGTGCTTAACATATTGGGGAGGAGGTGGGGAAAAGGGAAGGAAAAATTTGTAACACACAATTTTGCAATGTTGAAAATTATCCATGCATATATTTTGAAAATAAAAAGTTTTAATTTTAAAAAAAGAATAATTGGAGGTAGGATGCCAGAAAGAAATTGACCAGTTTACTGGAAAACCCTCTTCACAGGCTTCATAGAAAAGTAAATGATTTATGATTCTCAAATAGATACATGAACTGATGCTGAGTGAAATGAGCAGAACAGGAGATCATTATATACTTTAACAACAATACTATATGATGATCAATTCTGATGGACGTGGCTCTCTTCAACAATGAGATGAACCAAATCAGTTCCAATAGAGCAGTAATGAATTGAACTAATTACACCCAGCGAAAGAACTCTGGGAGATGACTATGAACCACTACACAGAATTCCCAATCTCTCAATTTGTGTCTGCCTGTATTTTTGATTTCCTTCACAGGCTAATTGTACACTATTTCAGTCTGTCTCTTTTTGTGCAGCAAAATAACTGTTTGGACCTGTAACATATATTGTATTTAACTTATACTTTAACATATTTAACATGTATTGGTCAACCTGCCATCTGAGGGAAGGGGTGGGGGAAAGGAGGGGAAAAGTTGGAACAAAAGGATTTGCAACTGTCAATGCTGAAAAATTACCCATGCATATATCTTGTAAATAAAAAGCTATAATTTTAAAAAATGATTCTCAAGTAGAGTTCAAAGAACTCTGAATTTAAAGTCAGGGGACCCGAGTTTGAAACTCTGCTCTTTTCTTTCTCAGTGTCATATTGAACAAATCCCTAAGCCTTACCATTTTCCTTATCTTAAAAACAAGGGGATCTACACAGTCTGGCCAATGAGATTCTTCACAAGTTGAAATTGGTTATCTTTGTTTTCAACTTTCCCCTGTTAGAATGTAAGCTCCTAGAGAGCATTTGGATCCCCAACTTAGCACAGAGTCTAGGTATTTCACAGTGCTCAGGATTGCTGTCCTTAGTGCTCAAAGAACACCCAAATGACCATTATGTCAGGGTCAACATACAGTGTGTCTGACCATGGCTGATCATTCCAATACAAGCTCAAAAGACTCTACCCACAGGTCAGACACAAATCATCCACATGAACATATGGAATCCAGTTGCTCAAAATCTGCTCATCTTATGTTCCTTTTGAGCTACCACACTTCTGCTTTGCTCACAGAGAACAGCAGCTTTGTTGGTTTGGGCAAGTCATGCTAGGTGGTCCTGTCCCAGCATCTCCCATGTGTCATAATCAATACCAAAATTCTCAGAGAGATCTTGAGAGTGTCTGATCTCTGAGTGAGCACTTGCCTTGTATAAGTTCTCCATTGTCTTTTAGGCAAACCTACGTTTGGCATTTGAACACAATCAGCCCAAGGGAGTTGCATTCTCTGCAGTAGTTCACCCTAAGATGCCTAGTGTGGTACATCATCCTGGAATGGTGAAGACTGGCTACCCAAGAGTCTTATCATCCCACTGTACTCTACCCTAGTCAGAACTCATTTGGAGGACTGTGATCAGTTCTAGGCTCCATGGTTTAAGAAGGACATTGATAAATTGGAAAGTATCCAGAATGGTGAAAGTCCATGAGTCAGTGCCTTCCACAGACTGGCTGAAACACCTGGGAAGAGTTATTCTGGAGAAGAGAAAACTCAGGGTCGGAATAGAGTATACTTAATAGCTATCTTGAAATTAAGAATTTTCATATGGAGGAAGGATTAGATATGGGGGGAGGAGGGGGAGAGGTTGACCCAAAAGGCAGGACCAAGGCAACTAGTGAACACGGCAAAGAAATGAAGTCAGAAAAACTTTCTTACAATTTTATCTGTCTATAGTGGAGTGGGCTGCCTGGAGAAATGAGACACCCCATACAGATATCTGCTTCAGGTATGTCACAGCAGGATTCCTTCTGTGTATGGAGGAGCTGGTCTGGATGGCAGCCGAGACCCTTCCAACTCGTGTCCCTATCAACTAAAAAAATGATTCTCAAGTAGAGTTCAAAGAACTCTAAATTTAAAGTCAGGGGACCTGAGTTGAGGCAGGGCTTACAAAGTAGGAAAGACATTAAAAGCATGTCCAGTGATAAATGTCTGTTGCTTTTGCCAGACTAGCCTAGAAACCACAGATCACAGGCTCATGGCCAATAGGGGTAAGGTTTTTTCCTTTTTTGAGAAGTTAGGAACAGTATTAGCTAGTTAGAGAGCTTGATTTAGAGCCAGTAAGACCTGAGTTCAAATCCTATCTTGGATACCTACTATGTGATCCCAGGTAAGTCACTTAACCTCTCAGACTCAGTTTTCTCATCCATAAAATGTGGATAACAATAAAAGCTCTCTCACAGGGTTTTTATGAGGATCAAAAGATGTAAAATAGGAAAAACCCTTTGTTTACCTTAAAATATGATAACAATACAAGCTGGTTATTAGCTAGTAACTCTTTTTACTAAGAACTTTTTCCAAAATACATGTAAAGACAGTTTTCAACATTTATTTCCATAAGTCTTTGTGTTTTAATTGTCCTCCCTCCTCCCCAAGACAGAAGCAATCTGATATAGATTAAATATGTGCAATTCTTTTAAACATATTTCCATTTTCGTCCTATTGCACAAGAAAAATCAGATCAAAAGGGAAAAACCATGAGAAAGAAAAAGCAAACAAGCAAAAAGGTGAAAATACTATGCTTTGATCCACATTGAATTTCCATAGTTCTCTCTCTGGATGCACATGGAATTGTCTAGTCCAAGTCTATTGGAACTGCCTTGAATCACGGCACTGATTAACTAGTAACTCTTGAAACCAATTACACAAATATATGAAAGTGTTGCCGTTGGCATTCTTCAGCAGAGGATGAGTTCCACAGAACTAGATCTTTGACATAGTGAAGGATGTTCAGTTGGATCATTTCAATTCAGAATTTCCTTCCAATGACCCAATGATCACAACTCATCTTTGCCAGCCCATTCTGTGTGATTCTTGTTCAGGTTCTCCTGTAAGCTCATTACTTAGGATCTACTCAATGTTCTGAAGGCTTTTTTCTGATAACCTGAGGGTCACCAGGCAACACCTCTTATCATCTCTTATCACCTTGTCTATACTATGTCAATCAACCCATCTTTTTTCCTCTCAGAAAATCCCTCCTTGATTTTTTGTTTTGTTTTGCTTTACTTCTTTTCTTCCTCCCCTTTGGAGTTCCTTATTGGTTAATGCTATAGCCTGCTCATCATGCTCACCATCTGCATCTCGGAAGAATTTAAAATGATAAAAAAACATGGGAAAACTAATGTTCTGAGAATGTGATGACAATACAAGAAATTATTCTATGTCTTTTGTAATTTCTACCTTGTTTAAAATTTAATTTAGAATAAAAATTTTATATACTCCATATTAAAAACAAAAACCAGCCTAAACACAAAGGAGTGGCTAGCAAAGCATAGCCAAGAAGAAATCACTCCTATAAATGCACAAATCATCTGGAAAAGTTACTTGGTCATTACAAACCCTTCACAAAGATATAATTTTGGGTATACACCAACACAAAACAAATCTGAGCCTTGGGGATCATTTTACACAATTACAATATCTAACTGATTACCATATAAAATCACCTAAGACCAAACATCTCTCATGTCTGCCAACATACAAAGAATGAGTTATAATTATTCTGGAGCTCTAATTGAATGTTTTTAGATACTTGATCAAACACTGAATTCTATTTTTAGTCATTTAACCTGGGTGGACAGATACATTTTGTGCATGAAAGGTGATACATTTTGTGCATGAAAGGCACCTTGTCCCCATCCCAAGTGGATAAGATATATGAGTCATTTTTAAGGTCTTTGGGAAATTTTAAAATACTGAACCTTTAAGAAATTAAGTTGTGGAGAATGATAGAACCAATCTGCAAAGGTTATTTAGAAGCAAAATAAATTCTAATAGGCACAAGACAATTTTTCTTTTCATTTATAGTCACAAGTTTTCATTTTGTTAAGTTAAAATAATCATCGAGTTTAATTATATAGGATAGAGGTCCTATATTAAATGCCTATTATGTGCCACTCACTGTTCAAAATATAAAGGAAATAAAAATAAAAATATAAAGGAAATTAAAATTAAAACAGTTGCTACTTTCGGGGAACTCATATTCTACTGAAGGGAAGAAGGATGCACAACATACACAAAAATGAAAATGCTAAATTATTACAAAGTAAATGCAAATGAATTTTGTTGGGAAATACTAACAGTAAGAGGAATCAGAAAAAGCCTCATCCAGAAAGTGTCACTCGAGATTCTGAGAGGCAGAATTGAGAGACAATATTCCACGGATGAAGACGAGGGCTGTTATATTATGTACATAGGGAAATACAAGTAGCTAGAATCTAGACTGCAGTAGGAGAATTGCCATGAATAAGTTTAAAAGGGTCCTATGAAGCCAGTTTGCAAAGAGCTTTAAATTCCTTATTATTTAATACTACTGTGTAGTATTTGTTTCTATGACACCCCAAGCCAGAGTATTTAAAGCTTAAATATGCATAGAGGCATCTTAGGTCAGATCCAACATCATGAAATTTAATGGAAATAAATGTAAAAATCTTACACTCAGGTTCAAAAAATCAACTTCAGGACTACAAAATGTTGAAATGAGGTGCCTGAAAAGGATCTAAGAATTTTAAGGTAGTAAAAGCTCAATATCACTCCACATATAATTTTTTTTTTTTAAGCACATGTTCAAGACTAGGAAGGTACCAAATTTGTGATCTCTTCTGGTAAAAGTACATCTTAGTTTCTTTGGTCAAAAAAAAAAGTTGTGTAACAAATGAAAAGGCTGAACTTGCAATCAGAAAAGTCTCAATTCAAAATCTACATCTGACCTACTAGCTGTGACCTTGGGCACTTAAACTCTAATTGCCTCCAAAAAAAAAGAAAGGAAAAAAAATCTTATCACTTACTTATCTATGATTGGAGTTTACTGAAAGACAGAGAGAGTTTGTGAGGCTTGAGTGGATGTATACTTTAAGAAAATAATTTCAACAGTTCAATTACAAGCAAAGTATACTCATATACTTATAATAACAGCTGTGCAGCTACCATTGGGAAATACTCCAGTATACCCAATCCCTGCCATGCTTGCTGCAGACTCCTTTTGGATATGGCAGGATATGCCCCACTTGTAGTGCAGTAAACTATACTCTAGTGAGTAAGAATCCTGGACCTTTCTTCTTCATTTTGGTCCCATGGGGCAATCAAATATATTTAAGTTTTCAATATGTATACAAGTATTTGTAGCAGTACTTATTCTGGTAGCAAATAACTGGAAATTGTGGAGGTATCGATCAATCAGAGAATGGTTCAAGAAGTTATGGTATATGAATGTGATAAAATACTATTGTGCTGTAAGAAATTATAAACTTAATAGCATATCTAGTTTCCTGCAGAATCACCTGGATTTAATTTGATGTCACACTAATTTTTGTATTCATAAGCCAATTTTTCTGCACTGAGCAAAGACCTGCTACATCAGTCAGTATTTTGGGGGTTGCCATCCCACCTGCCCTGCCTCTCACCATCAGCACCACCCCCTTCCCTTCCTTCTGTTCCTTCCTGGCATCTTGCTTCTGAGATACTGGTTTTATTCACAACCACTTCAACAAGAGATAGGCTTGTCTTGGTTGAGCAGAAAACATTGTTCCAGATTTAGTCTCCTATACTCATTTCCCGCTATGTAGTTTTTAAGGTCATTTATTTAAATAGCTTATGTACTTTCTTGTAACAGACATTGTTTTGCCAAGGCAATTCATGGCACTTCATCTAATTTTAAAAGAAATAAATAAAACCTTTTAAAAAAATTAAGTCCTGTCTCATTTTAACTCTTAAATTGGCATATGCCTCATTGGGACAATTTATTAATCACATAGGTCTATTTAGTTTTTCTTCAAAGCTTTGGTATCATGATCAAGAGGGGTACAGTTAGAAGTCAGATCTCTTACACGTACGGAGAAAAACCTAGGAGGATGTATATGAACCGATGGAAACTGAAGTAAGTAGAACCAAGAGAAAAATTTATATAATAACAATATTGTAAAGACAAATGAATTTGAAATCTCAGGAACTCTGACCAGCACGATGACCACCAACTATGATTCCAGACAATTCATGAAGAAATATGCTACCTACCTCCAAAGAGAGGAGTAATAAACTTTGCCCTAGCTGCTTAAGTAGCTGCTGTGGTCATTATCTGTTGTTCTGTGCCAGGAAATGCTGAATTGTGAGTGATGAGTTTAAATTCCAGTTTTGTTACTTACCCATGTGATCTTGAACTCATCCTTCACAACTTTAAGAGTGTGTCTCATTTGTAAAGAGGAGGTTGGACTAGGTGACTACTAAAGTCCTTTCTAGTTCTGTATGTGTTATCCTAGAAAGAGGTAATTTGAGGAGGGAATGAGCACCAAGAACAGCAATCTAAAAAGAAAAGAGGGCTGGCAATGAGCTTAAGGCATAGTCACATTTAGGGAGAAGAAGAAAATGATGAACCAATCAGTCTGAGAAGTAATCAGATGAGCAGGAGGACTCAGATGAGCAGGAAATGAGTATGGAAGCTTAGAGAACAGAAAACATTTGGGAGAAGGGGCTCGCCAACTCTGAGAAAACCAGATGACCTCTCATGTCTTATTCAATCTCTAAATCTATGATCCTAGGACTTCAAAATGTCATCTTGTGGCAGAATGATTAGCACTGTTCCTGACCCCATTGATTCAAAGAGAACAGAGGATGAAAAGTGAAACCTACAGAGGCAGATTTCAGGAGGATGTAAAGAAAAAAAACTTCCAAATAATTAGAACTATTCAAAAGTGAAATGGGCTGCTTTGGACGGCAGTAAGCGTTGACCTCACTTGTAGGGCTTCATTCACCAAGATTGATGATGAGGGATGATCAAGTAAAGGATGAATCAAATAACTGTTAAAGTCTCATCCAAGCCTAAAATACTGTGATTCTGTACTAGATGAAATAATAATATATTTTGGGGAGGACCAAACTTACAATTCCTAGTTTCATAAGTACTGGGAATTCCCAATGAGGAAATTCCCTCAATCAGTGCAAAGCAGCACCTGCTCCACAAGTTTTAGTCTTAGTTATCTGGGACTAGTCCCAGTCATACAACCAATATATATTAGAGATAAGATTTGACTCTAACTCCTAAGTTCGTTTTCATCATACTTCTTTCCAGGGTCATGAATATATCAACAAAAATCTTTAGCAAGCAAAGTGGTATTGCGTGACTGTCTACCAATCTACAAGAACTCATCACTGTCCAGTTAACATCCTGGATCCAAAAGGAAAGCCCATATTTCTGATATTCATAATTTTAAAAGAACAGAAAGCTCATGACTTTATATGATGTATTTTGAGTAATGATATGGTTTCAATTTAAATAATACATATATTTTCCCCACATGGGTCTCAGATGACACACAAATTCCTTTCAGATTCATTTATTAAGGCTTAGTTTCCTTCAATATCAATTTCCTTCAAAATGCCAATGCTTCTTGGAGAAGGTACAAGATGATCCAATTAGAAACTTAAGAAACTCAGAGGTCACCTAATCTAATCCCCTCCTTTCATGGATAAGGAAAATGAGATCCAGAGTAATTCATAAATTCACAGACATGATCGTTGGTTCAGAGTTTTAGGGCTGAAAGAGAGATCAGAGGAATCATTGATTTAAAACTAGAAGAGGACACAAAGATTATTTCATTCAAACTCTTCATTTTGCAGATAACTAAAGTGAAACACAGAAAGAAAGTGATTTACCTGAGATCATACAGCAAGGCAGACAGAAGTCATGATTTGAACTCACTTCCTCTAACTCCAAAACAAGCATGCTTTTTGCTGCACTATAAATGAATTAATGAAATTAGCATTGTGGGCAATTATTACTATGCAAGACCCCCCCAAAAAAATTCAACTTTTTTTGGTCTTAAATAATCTAGATAAGACATTTTTACCATTGTTATTTCCCTGAAGAAGGCTAAATATGTCTAGTGGTGGGGGAATATCACTGAGGTTATGGGAAAAGATAATCTAGTGGAAAAAAGGGAAATGGGGTCTTATTCAAGAAACCAACCTAGTCCAAGCTGGAAGCCAAGATAGGCCAAAGAAGAAAACTAATTTTCTCTGTAGTACCAATATCCAAGCTTATCCCCTTTCCTAACCTAATTGTCCTAGTAAGGCCAGATGCTCTCCTGAGAAATCTCACTACCCTACAAAGTCATGGCTTAGTTAGGTGACATTGATGGAAACCTTTTCCAATAATGGGGTATCCACACTGTATGCTGGTTCTCCCAGGTCTCTATTCACATGTGAACCCCTGTTAGGCAACTACCTAACTGAATACTTGTGGCATCTGTCACTTTTGTGAGATGACACTCTCTTGAACAATGTATATTACTAACTTCCTCATTTAAAAATAAGGAAATTGTGTCCCAGAGATGACTCAAAGTCACACAGGTATGTATAGAAAAAAATAGAGCCAGGGCAGTTAAGTGTCCTGTGGATAGAGCACCAGTCCAAGAGGCAGTTGAATTTGAGTTCATATCTAGCCTCAGATACTAAAACCAGAACCAGCATTTGAACCTAAAACCTGTTCTTTTTCTGTGACACCATAGTGTCACCAATCCCATAGCTCACTTGAGTTTATCTAATTCCTTTGGATTTCTTCTAGAACACAGAACAACATAGAAGCACTGGATACCTGGTAAGAAAAGGAGCCCTGAAAAAAATAGACAAAGAGGTTCAAAAAGGGGGAGAGAGAAGTTGCACTGAGGGAAAAACTACTGCCCACTTTTATCTACAACGAGCCCTGTTTTCCTAGATACTTTTTAGTTGAATAAAAAGATATGAGCCTTCTACCCTGATAGAAAAAGCTTTCTGTCCAAGAGAACAAAGGCAAATTACAAACACTTTTTTTATTCAACCAAGCATTACAAATATGGTCAAGAGGGAGATTATTTTAAAATAAAAAACAAATACTTCCTCAGATGTATTTGTACCAACATAAAACCTAAGGAAAGAAAATAATCTAAGCTACATATCTTAAGAACATTTCTGGAAGTTCATAAGTAAAATGAGAAGTAAGGGATTTGTAATTCTCCTCATCTAAAATCTGCCTGGCTGCTTACCCTTCTGATACAGATGTTGATTTACCTGTATGTTAAAAATTATGCTAGAGGTCAAGCTTGCATAGGAATAACCTCTTAAGTGGCACCTTTTTTATGACAGTGTACATTATGAGAGGGCACAGGTCATGTCTGTTCATTTAGCTGGCATGGTGCCCCAGAGAGCTAATCACCTAACAAAATGATGCTTTTCAAGAAAGAGTCAGTCCCCCTTCCCAGGAGTTTAATCTGTTTTCATCACATAATGATGATTACATGCTTCTTCATGAGTAGCACTAAGCTAAGAGCAAGTATAATTCTAAAAGAATATGCTTTCTTTGTCCAAAGGGAAGAATTTTACTGAAGCACCCTGGGGAGAGAAGGAATAAGCTAAAGAAGAATGACTAAAGGAGGAAGGGAAGAAAAAAAGAGAAGGGGGAGGAGGGTAAAAGAAAACAATGCACAAAAGAAGGAGGGAAAGAGAAAGAAAAAAGGAAAGGGATAAAGGAGAAAGAAGGAAAAGGAGAGGACATGAAGGAAAGAAAGATAGAGAAAAGAAGGGAAGGACAGAGAGAAGGAAGAGAAAGGAAAGATAAGAAGAGACAAAAAAGAAATTAAAAAGAGAAGGAAGAAAAAGGGGAAAGAGAAGGAAGGAAAGAGGGAGAGAAGGAGAAAGAGAAGGAATGGAAGAGTGAAGAGAAGAGAGAAGGAAGGAGGAAGAAGAAAGAAAGGAGAGGGAGAAAAGAAGAAAGAAGGAATGAAAGAGTAAAGGAAGAAGAGAAGAGAATGAGAAGAAAGTCTGAAGCTTCACTGACAATTTGGGAGAGAAGCTTTTCAGCAATTTTGTTTTGTTGCTATTTAATTTCATATAGTCTGAAATCTTGGGGATGAAAATCCAAGAAATATAGAAATAACAGAAGCAGGTTAGTCAAGGGCAACAATAAAAGACAGAACTGATTAGGAACATATGGAAGATGGAGCCACGTTGGAGCTTACACAATGCCCACTTTCTAAATCTTTGCTGAACTGGCACCTTCACATGACATATCTCTATCTAGGGGCTTGACCTCAGCCAACAACCCAGAGAAAACCAGCCCTTTGAGACTTGAGGGTTCAGTCAGTGTCCCTCAGTGTCCCTCCAAATCTTCTGGTCAGAAACATAAGGCTTGAAGCCTGAAAAAGCTTCCTGCATCAGCAAAACACTAATTCCAGTTTGCTCAGAAGTGCCAAGGAAGGGACACAGATGGATTATTGAAAGCCCTTCATCTTTGGATCTTTTATCTCCCCTTCTCCCACTGCCTGATTCTGGACTATACCATAGACCCCTGAGCAACGGGAAGAGGGAAGCAGTACTGCTTACTACACTAACCAGGCGAGGTCCCCCCACTTCCAGGCAAATTCTGTGTCTCACTGGAAGTGGAAAAGATTAATAGAGACACAGTCAGTCTCACTGGTGTAAGGAACTTCCTTTACTAATATAAACCTACAGCTTTCCAACACTAACTCTATACCCCACTATGTTAAGCAGCTTCTAGCGAAGATCAATACAATATGTTCTGTTCTGAGAGCTACAAAGAAACAAAGTGATAGAATCTTATTACATAATATCCCTAATCCAAGTTAGAAAGGCAGTATGTTTAGAGGGCCATGTTTGGAATCAGGAAGGTCTGGGTTCCAGTACACGGCAATGATAGAACCACAACTCTTGTCACTTTAAACATTTAAGCCTCAAGCAGTTCTCTAAGCAATAGCAGGAGAACCTCTGGAACTCACATGTGCTAAGTATGTAAGTACAGAGAGGTTTGCAATTTGTTTCCACATTGGGAGTGTCAAATACTGTGATGAAATCACAGGTCCAGCTCCATACTCCAAAAATAATCCTACTCAACCCTCCTTATCTCTATCCCAATTCCTAATGTGATTTGCTTTTGCTTACTGTCACATCTTCCAGTTCTTTTCAAGGGTTTGAAACAGCCTGCTGGCCAGTCTCCCAATTGGGAATGCTTCTACTGCTATCCAGTCAGCTAGGAAACATGATAAATAGAGTGTTGGGCTCATATTTCCAAGTTCAAATCCAGCCTCAGACACTTACTGTTTGATCCTTAACTCTGTCTGCCTCAGTTTCCTCACTGGAGAAAGAAATGGCGAACCTCTCCAATATCTCTAACAAGAAACTCCTAATGGGATCACAGAGAGCCAGACGTGACTGCAAAGTGACTGAACTACACCTAGAAAAGGGCTCTCTAACTTCTCACTCATCTTATATTCTCTGTCTTCTAGAACAAGGGAAAATGCCTCAAGATAAAGTCTTTGTGCTAGGAATAACCTTTCCTCTGGCACGGAGCAACAGTTACCTGTTCATCTTAAATAATATATAACATGATTCTTATAGTATGGAAAAAACCAGCTACTACTCCTCTTCTTGAGACTTGAGCTACCTACATTCCTCTAATTGTTTCTTTCTCCTGGAGTTTGAAAAACCCTGGTATTCAAAAATGTCAAGAAAGAAACTTTAAAGTCTTCCCTGGGGTGAAGGAGAGAGTTTCTGTGAAAGGTTTTCATGGCTTTATGAAAAGAAAGGGACACAGGTTTCCTGCTCATCCTCTTGTCAACAATGCTCTTTTAAAAAAAAAATAGCTTTTTATTGACAAAACATATGCATGGATAATTTTTCAACACTGACCCGTGCAAAACCTTCTGTTCCAAATTTTCCCCTCCTTCCCCCCACTCCCTCCCCTAGATGGCAGGTTGACCAATACATGTTAAAATATATGTTGAATCCAATATATGTAAACATATCCATACAGTATTTTGCTGTACAAGAAAAATCGGATCTAGAAAGGGAAAAAAAAAAAAAACCTGAGAAGGAAAAGAAAAATGCAAGCAAATGACAAACAGAAAGGCCAAATACACTCTTGATGCTGTTCTTCTAGAGAAATATGTAACAGTCATAGGTCTGCTTGATTAAATAGGCAGTCATAGAAAAATATAGATAAGCCAATGGGTCTTTATCTCTGCTTGGAAATAGACCAGTATTTACAGATAAGATACCAGACAACTAAATGGAAGGAGACTTACAAAGCCATTTAATTGTACCTGAATTGCAATATGTAGTTATATATAAAACATATTTTGAACTTCAGTATGCTCCCCTGCACAGCCTTTCTCTCTTTCTTCCCATCAAACACCCCCCACCCCAATAAAAAAAAAAAGATAACAATAAGATAATGGTGGATCAAGACATCCA
Source organism: Antechinus flavipes (assembly GCF_016432865.1). Lineage (NCBI taxonomy): Eukaryota > Metazoa > Chordata > Mammalia > Dasyuromorphia > Dasyuridae > Antechinus > Antechinus flavipes. Next base: position 78,336,790 of record NC_067403.1, on the reverse strand, counting down.
TTTCTGGAGGTGCTATCCCAGCTAGTCATGGTTAAATCAAGCATTTCCTTTCAAGTGATCACCTAAGTTTCATGCTGACTCAAACCTAATGGAATATCTGACTAGATTTCTATTTTGTAGGGAAAGGATTGTTTGTCATCTTTCTAGCAGGCATGAAAATCCACCCCTGTTTGAATAAATCTGAAAAATAATTACAACCTTTTACCTCTGCTACCATGGAAAATGTAATAACGTTTTTTAAAACTGCTATCGTGCTTTTTTTGAGCTGCCTAGCACATATGGTAGAGGTCAGAAGAAAAAGGATGGTCTTAGGGATTTACAGCCAAAGTGAAAACGTAGCTGTCACTATCGTCACCCCTCCTCCCCCCAAAACTCACATAACTCAGTACACACCAACTGATTAAAATTTTTCCCCAACCCATCCAACCCTTCCCCATTCCTCCTACTTCTACAGATAGATACCATTTGCCTTAGTGCAAAAATATGCATTAATGAAAAAATATATAAATTAATGGATGAGTGTGATGGAATTTAAGATCGAGTTTCAAGTCTCATAAGAAAACCATATAATAAATTTTAAGACAAACCTTCCAACAACAGACACTGACTAAAACCTAACAGGTTTTCGATTCCCCACGTTTGGTATCATCTGCCCCACTTTATCAGGAAAGCCTTTTCAAGACTGACTGCAAACACTTTCAGTTTCCAACCCTAGACAAATTACACTGGCTTGACCAAAAGCTCACGTGTTCAGAAAACTTTCACATTCTCAGATACCACAATTTTTTCTGTGTCAGTATTCTAATATAAAAAAAACAAATCAAGTTCTTCTTCCCAATCACCCCATCTCAAACAACAAATGATTTTGACATCATTATACAGAGACTGTATCAAGATACCTGAGGGTAGGACTTTCTTTAGACTACACCAAGGCTGGTTGAAATTACTCCATTTTCTGCTCTCAGTGCAACAAGAGTATAGATTCATTCTTCCTTCTATTAGAGCTACAGAATTTCTGTTTCTGATTACTAAACTTCCTAAATGATGTCTCATGGGATTCATGATCTCACCAATGTGGATATTCCCTCCAAAAGTGAAGATTAAAACTTATCCATTACTGATGTCTCTGTTTTTCTCTGTCTCTCTCTCCCCCTCCCTCTTCCTCCCACCTCTCTCTCCCTCTCTCCCCCCATCTCTCTCCTTCCCATCTTTCTCTCTCTCTGCCATCTCTCCCTTCCTCCCTCCTTCTCTCCCTCTCCCCTTCTTCTCCCCCCATTTCTCTATCATCTCTCCCTCCCTCCCTCCTTCTCTGCCTTCCTCTTTCTCCACCTCTTCCCCTCTTCTCCCCACTTCTCTCATCCATAAACTCCTATTAGGAACCAAGTGATCAACCCAATTATCTCTTCTTTCATCTTCCATCATTAGGCTCACTGATTCCTAAATACAAAAGCCACAAATGCCCTGAATTTACAGCTAAAGAGAGATGTGACTTATATAAGAGGACAAAGGTAGTAACAGACCCAGGATTCCAACTAAGGACATTAACATCAAATCCAGTTCTTTCCGCTATAGCAGCCTTCCTCGATTCATTAATTCAAATAGGATTGAAACTCATAACCTTTACATTCTTTTTTTTCTTTTCTTTTCTTTTTTTTGGGGGGAAGAGGGGGCAATTGGGTTTAAGTGACTTGACCAGAGTCACACAACTAGGAAATGTTAGGTGTCTGAGATCAAATTTGAACTCGGATCCTCCTGACTTCAGGACTGGTGCTCTATCCACTGCAGCACCTAGCAGCCCCCAACCAGCAGCCCCCAACCTTTACATTCTTTAAGATGAGTACTAGTCCATTTCTCTGTCTATACTCAACATAATAATACCAAAAACATATTGATTTTCATCACTGGATCTGCGGATCCCTTCCATGCCTTGGACACTAACGTAAGAAATCAGCACCTCCTTTCTTCGGAAGATTGCTATTCTGGTAGACATTGTAAAATCACTCCTTAAGTTGTAGAAGTGAGAACTGGCCATTTGTGAGGCATATTAGATGGCCCCTTAGATCCCCTTTGTCTGTGAGATTCTGTGATTTGGTGTGCACCAGGGAATATAAAGGGCCAGAACATAATCCTTTGGAAAATGCTGACAGTTTCTCTAGCCTGAGTATGAAGTTCATGTGATTATGGATACCATTCTGGAGCTCTAAGACAGATCCCATATTATGACCGATGACTTCAGCAGCTAATCCCAAACAACCATTCTGCACATATAAGAATGCTATCGTGTATCAGCAGCATCCAGCAAGAGAGAGATGTATGTTGGCTTAGCACAAATTCCCAGAAAAACTCTTAAAAGGTACATATTCTAAGATACTGGATCTACATCAGTGTCATCTTCCTACACAAAGCATGGTGTCCTCCCAGCAAAGACCCCATCATTAACAGCATTCCCATTCCACATGTTTGTAAACAGCCAAATGTTCTTGTAGCCTCTTTCATCCATATCTATTTAAACCAGCCACTAATTTATTTAAAAGAAAGAAAAAAACAGACAAACATACAGAATTCATTACCCAGGGGAGGCATTGTACTTAATGGTAATTAATCAAACTTTTTTCCCATCCTGTAGAAAACCAGCCACATAAATAACCATATCAAGAAGATCAATGGAGCATCTGTTTTATCTTTTAAAAAAAAATGAAACAAAACAAAACAAAACTCATCTGGCAAGGCAGCTCTCAGATGTTGCTGGCACACCTGAAACTAAAGCCATTTTCAGAAAAAAGCTACAGCTTTCTATTAACAAACAGAATGCAGCCATAATCTCTTCCCTCGATTGGTTCTCTACAGTAATTATATAATTTTATATATATATGAACACATACTGACACAGGTGCACAAGAGTATAAACACACACATAAAAAACACATAACAATATCATAAAAATTCAAGCTGGTAAAACTAAAGCTCTTGAGAGTTCACTTAATTTTTAAGAAAGGCAAATGTTCGTTATTCAGAAAATGTGCTTATATTTTTTTAATAATTCTATACACAGCAAACAAAGGACATTTCTTAAAAAATTATTCACATCCACAACAAACAATATGGTTTCTTTCCTAGAGGAGGGGCTTAGTCAATATTTTATAAGTCCTAGAGCTGAAAGAAACTGGAAATCATCTTGTCCAGCTTACTCTTTCAAAACTAGTGAAGTGAGGCCCAGAAAGCAAAAGTGGCTCAGCATCCAAGTCCCCAAAACAATTAAAAAAAAAAAGTGAGCTAGGATTCGAACACGGTTCCAAATGCCAAATGTCATCTATTTCTACTATTCCATTTGGCAAGCAAATGAGTGAATTTAACAATGCACACATGGAATTCCTAATGAACGCAAATGAATAAAAATTGCTGTGACAAATGTCCAATTTTTGCTTTCCAAAGAAAACAGCCTGAGTTCAGGTTTTTTATTTCTTTTACAATAGCACTTGGGAACAACTAACATATGACCATACTATGGAGAACTATGGTCCTTGTGGTCCTTAGCAAATCAATCTTTGCACAGAAAAAAATTCCATTTTTAACAAGCTATTGATTTAATAGTTGTGTCAAACATGAGGCAGCAGCAGGGATGCCATCACCCTTTGCCAGTTACATACATCTTCTTGAACTGGCTGTAAATTTGGTGATTTTTTAGTTCTATCATCTCACCAATTTAACATTGGCTTTCTGGTTTTCTTATAATGACATGAATGGCAGAAGAAATCTATTCAAGATTTTCTTTTCTTACTAGATATCCCAGTGATAACTTTGAAGATGAAAACAAGATGTCTTTCGTTAGAATAGGGCCATAGCACAGGATTCGTTACAAGTGGGTTTTTTTGTTTTTGTTGTTGTTGTTGTTTTTTTGCCATATGCCAGGCACTATGCTAGGTAACTGGGATACAAATACCAAAAAAAAAGTACCCCCCATTCTCAAAAAACTAATGTTCTACTACATGAACACAATACACACACAGGTAGACCAAAGAAACACAAAATAAATATTAAAGTAATTGGCCAGAGAAGAATATGAGCTAAATTTGAAAGAGAAGGAAGAATCCCAAAAGATAAAGGTAAAGAAGGGGAACCCTAATAGCTCTCAATTTATGATCCCATACCCCTAAAGAATTCCAGGTATGGAGGATCACCTTTCATATAGGGAAAGGGAAAGAAAATAAGCATTTATTAAGCACCTACTATGTGCCCAGCACTATGCTTCATAATTTACAAATATTATCTTATTTGATCTCCACAACCATGTGAAATGTGTGCTATTATTTTTTCCATTTTTATTTGAGGAAACTGTGGCAGACAGAGGCTCAGTGATTTGTCCAGAGCCACACAGCTAGTAAGTGTCTGAGGCTACATCTGAACTCAGAACTTCCTAACTCCAGACTCAGTACCCTAATTCACTATACCTCCTAGCTAACTTTTTCTGCTCCATAATTTATTTTCAGAAGTCATAGCATTCTCAAATTGGTACCTCTTATCTCCTTTTATTTAAAAATAATCTTTCCTCTCTCTTCTCTGAGGTCTTTTGTTCTCTCTTCCTTCCTCTCTCTCCTCTTTCTTCCACTGTCCTTCCTCTCCTCTTCCTGTTAATGACAAGGAACCTTTCTCTGGGCTCTGGAATTGAAAGTGATATTAAAACACCAATGAAGTTCTTAAAAGTTTCTGCATCAGTCTTGTGTCCAGGTGATTATGGACAACAATTATATCTGTGATATTTTGGATCTAGCACATATTGCTTCACAAAGTCTCAAAGGTATTTTTGAGGTCTATATTTGTAATATGAGTTTTTGCCAATTATTAGTTTAAGAAAAGTAAATATCTGCTGCATATATCCAACCATCCAGTCATGACATGCTCTGTGCTAAACTGTTGAGGGCTGAACAGTTTGTACATTCACAACTTGCATTGATCAGTAAGTCTAAATTCCTTAAGGATAAGGTATCTATAATTTCCTAAATTGTTATCATAATTCCTTCATTTCTACAAACAAGTCTGCATGATATCATCATCATCATCATCAGAATCATCATCACATCATTATTATTAAAGCTCTTCCCATATCTTGCCAGATGAACTTTATTGTTCAGTCATGTCTGACTCTTCATGACCCCATTTGAAGTTTTCTTGGTAGAAATACTGGAGGAGCTTGCCATTTCCTTCTCTAGCTCATTTTAACAGATTAGGAAATTGAGGCAAACAGCATAAGTGACTTGTCCACTGTCACACAGATTGTCAGTGTCTGCGGCCAGATTTGAGCTCTGAGTCTCTCTGACTCCAGACCTGGTGTTCTATACACTACGGTCCCACCTAGCTTCCTGAACAGTCTCTTGCTTTATTTAACCTTCTCATAAAAATGATGCTGCTGCTGACCATACATACATTTTGAGCGTTTTAAATTTTTTTAATTTTCAATTTAAATTTAAATTAAATCAACTAATTTAATTATTACTAATAAAAACTATTTAATTTAATTTTAAACTTAAATTAAATTTAAATTTAAAATTGCAAAGCATTTTACCTATATTATCTCATCTGATCTTTACAATAACCCCATGAAGGAAGTGTTATTATTATTTCATTTTGCAGTTGATGAAACTAAGGATGAGAAAACTTGATTGACTTACTCAGAGTCATGCTGTAAGTGTCCAAGGTAGGATCCACTCCTCTACCTAACTTTTCTTTCAATATTAAGAAGAAAAAACTACATCCTTTCTGCTTTGTGGCTTACCTAATCTTACTGCAGCTTGTATTTATTCTTCCTTTCCAAACCTCCTTAGTCTCCACAGTGTGGTCTATCACAGTAGGTCTATTAAATCTACTTCTTAGGGTTTATCCCAAATACTTCTCCCTGGTATCCCCCCTCCTCTTTCCCCACAGAGGGTCTCCTGCCCCTTCCCGGGCTTTCCTCCCCCCTGGATTCTAGCCCCTTCTCATCTTTCCTTCCTATGATCACTGGTTCCTTCCAAAGCTCAGCTCAAAGCACCATCTCAGTCTGATGCCTTTCCTTGTTAACTCCCCACGATGGGGATTTTTTTTTCTTTTTGGCCTTGTACAGCTGGCACCTGGTAGAGCCTTGCATATATCAAAGCTCTTAATAAATGCTGAAGGATTAGAATGGATTGCTAATATTCCTGAAACTAATATTATTTCTACCTCCAGCTATGAAATTTCTGACACAAGGCCTCTTCTTCCCATCCATTACAGACAGCTTGTGCCAAATCATGAGACAGGGCAGATCCTCTACTAAGCTCTGGACTTCTGAGATATCTGATAGATCAGGAAACATCCTAGACCCTGTTCTTAGCAGCCCTCTAACCCTCTAAGGAAAACCAGAAGGATGATGAGACAATGCAGGGGTTACCCCTGAATCTAGCCACTGAATGTCTGCCAATAAACACATTTACTCATTTCTGCGCTTTTGTTGTTAATACGATCAGAGCAGTGAACTGAATTAGAGAGCACCCTTCAGAAATGTTCTGGGTTCAGATTCTGCCCTAGACATGCACTAACTATATGATCTTAAGTAAGTCATTTCATATTCCAGCCCCTAAGTAGCAAAACAGGTCTTTTTTTTTAATCTATGTTGAATTTATTTATTTTGTTAAAAAATTCCTAATTACATCTTAATCTGATTCAAGCTTCTAGGCAGTGTCATCACCACTGTGATACCACCACCATCACCACCACCACAATCATTATCATCATTTAATTATAATTTTTTTATTGAAGTTTTTTATTTTCAAAACATAGGTAAGGATAAATTTCTAACACTGACCCTAGAAAAACCTTGTGATCCCATCTCCCTCTGCTTCCCCCCATCCCCTTCCCTAGATGGCAAGTAATCCAATATATGCTAAACATGGTAAAAATGTATGTAAATTGAATATAGGCATACATATTTATATAATTATCATGCTGCACAACAAAAATCTGATCAAAAAGGAAGAAAAACAAGAAAGAAAATAAAATTCAAGCAAAGAACAACAAAAAGAGTGGAAATGTTATGTTGTAATCCACACTCAGTTCCCACAGTCCTCTACTAGGATGCAGATGGCTTTCTTCATTACAAGATTATTGGAACTAGTCTGAATCATCTCATTGTTGACAAGAGCCACGTCCATCAGAATTGATATTGTTGCCGTGTACAATGATCTCCTGGTTCTGCTCATTTCACTCAGCATCAGTTCATTTATGTCTCTCCAAGCCTTTCTGAAATCATCCTGCTGGTCATTTCTTACCGAACAATAATATTCCATAACATTCCTATACCACAATTTATTCAACCATTCTCCAATTGATGGGCATCCACTCAGTTTCCAGTTTCTGGCCACTACAAAAAGGGCTGCCACAAATATTCTTGCACATACGAGTCCTTTTTCCTTCTTTAAGATCTCTTTGGAATATAAACCCAGTAGTAACACTGCTGGATCAAAGGGTATGCACAATTTGATAACTTTTTGGACATAATTTCAGATTGTTCTCCAGAATGGTTGAATCAGTTCACAATTCCACCAACAATGCATCAGTGTTCCAGTTTTCTCGCATCCCCTCCAACATTCATCATTATCTTTTCCTGTCATCTTAGTCAATCTGACAGGTGTGTAGTGGTATCTCAGAGTTGGCAGAGCAGGTTCTAACTTGCACTGGTAAGAGAAGGCACCTCCATGGGAGCTAACAGGCAATTTGGCACATTAGAGAAAATTCTGCATTTTAAATTACAAAGACTTGGATTCAAATTCTACCATAAACATTTCTTAGCTGTGTGACCCAGGACAAGCAACTTGGCTTCTTGTAGACTCAGTTCTTCAGCTATAAAATGGGGACAGTGTAATGCAGGGTTTCCAGGGACCTTGTCTTTCCTTGTCTTAGCAGACTTCTGGTAAAAAGCTAAGGCAAAGATATGGAGATGGCCAGAGCAGAAGTAGGGATGCCTTATCTCCTATTTGAAAATGTGGACACTTCTTGCCACTAAAACTCAATGTACAATGAATTCTTATTTACTCTGCCTGCCTCAGTCCCCCTCTCTCCAGATCCCCCTGCAAAGGGGTGGGAAAGGTAAAACTGCTGACCTTTTGATTTTATACATTGAGGTTTCTTCCAGAAGACATTAACTATTTCCATATTTATAAAGAGCCAATTATGAAGGAATTTTAATAGTTGGTTATGTGTAAATAGCTGAAAGTGTACCTGGGAGCAGGGAGTTCACAGTACATTAATGCTGCCAGAGCACTCTCCTTTCTGTCTTTCTATTTCTCTCTATTTCTCTCTGGATCTCTGTCTGTGTCTATCTTTCTGACTCTCTCTGTCTTTTTCTCTCTGCTCTGTCAGTCTCCATCTTTCTATCTCTGTCTCTATTTTTTTCTGTGGTGTATCACTCTGTCTCTCTGTGGATATATCTATCTCTCTGTGCCTCTCTCTGTCTTTCTATCTCTGTGTGTCTCTATCTCTCTCTGGCTCTTTCTCTCTGTTTTTCCTCCCTTCCTTCCTCTTTACCTCCCTCCTTCCCCCACATCTCTCTCTGTCTCTCCCTCCCTTTCTCTCTCTCTCTCTCTCTCTCTCTCTCTCTCTCTCTCTCTCTCTCTCTCTCTCTGTGTGTGTGTGTGTGTGTGTGTGTGTGTGTGTGTGTATGTTGTGTGTGTCTCCTTCTTTGTTCTTTCTTTTTTGGAGACAACTGGGATTAGGTGACTTGCCCAGAATCACGCAACAATTAAGTAACTCATTAGATCCTCACATTATCCCTGGGCAATAGGTGCTATTGTTATCCCATTTTAGAAATGAGGAAAGTGAGGCAAACAGAAATTAAATAATATGCTTGGGGGTCACATGGCTAAGTTAGCATCTAAATTTGAACCCAGATTTACCTAACTCCAGACCCAGAGCCTTATCTATTAGTTCATGGAAAAAGATTAGCCTCAGAAACAAGAGGTGAACTCAAGTCTTGGCTCTAAAATATACTAATGTTATGATTCTGGACAAGTCATTTAACTAGTCACTCACCCAGGAAACTTTTTTATTTAAAAAATTAATATATTTTGTTTTCTCCAATTATATGTTAAAAACAATTATTAAGATTTTTTAAACAAAAGTTGTGTTCCAAATTTTATCCCTTCGCCCACTCTGAAACAGTAAAATCAGATATAGATCATACATGTCTCCATGTAAAACATTAGTCATTTTGTACAAGAATATTCAATTAAAAGAGAAACTGAAAGAAAATGAAAAAATAGCATGCTTCAGTCTGTATTTAATCAATATCAGTTCTTTCTCTGGAGTCAGTGTGCTTCTTCATTAGTCCTTTGGGATCACCTTGGATCACTGTATTGCTGAGACCAACTAAGTCATTCACAATTCTTTATTGTATAATATTACTGTAACTGTATACAATGTTCACTTGATTTAGCATCAGTTCATATAAGTCTTTTTCCATTTTTCTGAAATCGTCCTGCTTGTTATTTTTTAAAGCACAATAATATTCCATCACAATCATATACCCCAGCTTGTTTAGCCATTCCCCAACTGATGAGCATCCCTTTGATTTCTAATTCTTAGCCACCACAAAAAGAGCTGCTATAAATTTTTGTACAAATATGTAATTTTCTCTTTAAAAAAATATTTGGGATATAGACCTAGTAGTGATATTCAAGCAACTCTCTTAAGACTAAAAGTAATTGATAAATCAGTCAAATATAAAGCATTTATTAAGTGCTTTTTATGTTCTAAATATTGTGCTCACCCCTGATCCTGAAGAAAAACAAAAACAAAACAAAAAAATAAATAAATAAAACAGAGTCTGCCTTCATGGAGTTTACAAAACGTTACCAATCTATATCATTGAAGGGAATTTTCAACATTGAGAGTAACCCAAACTCACTAAATAACAGCTCCTAAGATCACAGATTTAGAATTTGCAGGCACCTTGTTGGATATTGTTTGAGCCTTTTCATTTTTTAAACATGGTCATTTGCTCAGTTGTATAAATATTAAGGAAAAGAGTTAGAATTCAATCAGGTCCTCTGATGCCAAAATCGGCATGTTCTCCACTATCCTATACTGCCTCCACCAGGTCTGACCAAAAAAAAGAAAGAAAAAAACACCTTTCACTGTTCTCCCTCCCCCCCCCCAAATCAAACCAGTTGTATCTTTTCTAATTTGCTCTCTTTTATTTCTCTTCTCTTTTCCTGCTCCCTTCCAAGGTAAGCTCTGAATTCTTTGAAATAAAAAGACAAACATCTCAGCAAGAATAACAACAACAAAAACCAAAAGAACAAACAAAAAACTAATAAAAACACGAGGGCTAATACAGAGATCAGAAGCTGCTCTGGACATGCTTCTCCTTTGATCAAAGCAACAGGACTCAGCACTCAGCATCAAAGGCCGAAATTTGAAGCAAGATGCTTACAACGGAGGGTCTAAATAACCAGTATAGCCCTAAGTATCAACAAGCCCCTTTTGAAAGCCCAGGAAAGGTGGGAGACTCCAAAGGTCACCCTCATGCTGCCGCTGCTGGTGGTGATAATGTTAATATTCTTGCATCTCTGAAATTAAATCTCAGAGGACACACCAGATGGCTTGCTGGTGTGGTTGGGCAAAGCTGCTTCAGAAAAGATACAGGCAGACACCCTTCCAAACTAAAAATCTTGATCCTGGCTGCATCCACAAATAAAATCCCTCTGTATCATTTTCAATCTTCCTTTATTGGCCAATGTCATTCTGTACTTCAGAAAGAATGAATGATGAGGGTTGCTTAAAAATATCGCCTCATTTTCCCATTTTTCTTAACAGTCTGTAACCCTTTGGGTTCCATAGCTGAATACTCTGAATCCTGCCAGTTGAATTCTGGAATATCAGCTAAGATTTTCTTCCCCAAGAACTTCTAACAACTTTATTCTTTCATCATTTTGTAAAAAACTATTGTTTCTGTTTCAGCTACACTCCAGTGTGGTACAGAAGCCTGAGTGCTGAATTTGAAGTCAGAGGCCCTGGATTCAAGTCTTGCCTCCTGCTTCATACCTGTGTAATTCTAAGCAAGACCCTTACCCTCTCTGGGCCACTATTTCTCAAAAAAGTCTCTTTCCAGACAGAACTCTGAGTCCCACATCACTAATTAGCATTTTTGGGGCTACTTCCACTCAGACCAATAGCTTGCTTTGCTTTTCTATTTCTTCCCTCTAAGGTCCACACCCACCATCAGCCAGCCCCTAAAAATTAGGTACAACAAAAACTCATTTGGGACCATTTCCACCCCTCCAAAGCCATCACCTACTATAGAGTGCTAAAAACACAGAGTGTTTTATGAGATTTAAACAGGTGTTACAAGAGATAAACAGGTGGTATAGACAAGTTTTTGCATGACCTAATCTATATCTAATCTTCACTACTAATCTCACTTAGTAAATTCAAAGGTTTTTGATGACTATCTTAATTTTTCTTCCTCAAGCTGACTTTTAAGCAAGCAAAGATAAAATGCTTTTGTTCCTTTAATGTAGAGGGAGACTTTAATGGCCCATGTCTGAGGGTAAGGAGAGCTCATCCATCCACATCAGCCTTGTCCCTAGTTGTGGCTTTTTAAGGAATGAGCTCTTAAATTAAGGATTCTGATCAGAAAAAGAAATCGTAATAAAGGTTAGCATAAATGAAGCTTCCTTTCTTCAGAGTTGAGCCAATGCTCTAGGGATGGGATGGTCTAGACTTGTTCTTCGCTAAATTAAAAACTAGGAATTGCTCCTTAAGGACTCTGCCACTTGGGGAAGTCACCTAATTTTTCTGGGCCTCATTTTTCCTTATATTATAAGATATGATTGGATCAGGATCTAAATCTATGATCTTACAAAATCCATTAATTTTCCCCTTCTGATTGAAAGTTCTTAATGGCAATCTCTGTGGAATAAAAATGCTCTTTTTGAGAGTTGATGGATAAAATGACATGAGAATGACTGCTTCAAGGTCAAAGGAAACAAAACTGTGATAATGGGAAAGCAAAAAGGAGGAAAAAATATAAATATCAACTGTAGATTCAATTTTACCATTGCTTCTCGAAGAAAGGTAAATGAAATTGTAAGTGAACCCCACTCACTTGTACCAACTTTTCCAATCTCATCCTCATCATGAGTCTAACATAAATCCTCTGTTCCAACCAGGGCAGTATTCACTATTCCAGGGAAATATCTTTAACATAAATGCTATCCATATTTCAAGGCTAGATTTAAGTCCTGCATTCCCTATAAAGCTTTCTCGAACCTTCTCAATCCAAAATGATGTCTTCTCTCCTCCCAAGTCCCAAAGTAGTTATCTGTTTACTATTCATTTGTATATTTTCCAATTTTATCTCAGCTGACTACTCATTGCCTTTTCTTATAACATAAACTAGCACTGAGACATGTCACTCAGAATGGATCCTGATGTCCATTCCCATTCTAAAAACAGATCAATCAATAATAAACCTATGGCAATTCAAGTAAAAGATATAGTGAGCATCTGTCACAGAAGCCATTCACAACCCCTTTTAATTCCAATGCCTCAGTCCTATTAATTTTCTCTTGTTGATCCTCTATATAGCTTGCTTTGTACATGTTTGTTTGCATGTTGGCCATTAAATTGTAGCCTCCTTGAGAATAGGGAATGTCTTTTGTTTCTTTTCATATCCCCAGCACTTAATACAATATTTGGCACATGGTAGATACTTAATAAAAATTTACTGAATTGAATTAAAGACATTACACTAACTACTATGGAAGGAGAAGCAGGAATTTTAAAAATAAATGGTTGTGCCCTCCTCATTCTATAATTAGTGTACACTCTAATCTGAGAATAAAACTTATGCAAAAATAACAATAATGTAGGATAGAATGTGAAAGTGGTCTAGAAAAGTTAAACGATGTACCGCAAATCACAAAGTGAATAATAGTGCTAGCTTGAACTATTTTTTGCTTGTAATACCAAACCAAAACACCACTAATACAATCTTTGTGCCATGATGTTCTTTATTCCAAAGTCCAGGAAAAATAAACTAAACTTAATAGCTTTAATTCTTTAGAAAGATTCTTTATTATTTTTATTTTCAAAGCCAGGTGTAGTACATTAACCAGGAGTCAGGAAACTTGCTTCTTTTTCCAGGGAAGCCAGTCACTTGCTGTTTGACCTCAGGCAAGTCATGACTTCTCTGGACCTCATTCTTCCCATGAGCAAGAAAAAAAAACCATGAGATGATTGAACTAGCCAAACCTTAGGGTGTCCTCCTGTTCCAATATTCCATGATTCTGAGATGGCTTTTGAAGAATGAGACTATATCAGTTCTCAATGACTGTATGAAATGTTTTAAATCATTGATAATGAGTAAAATGCAAATTAAAACAACTCTGAGATTTCACCATCAATCTAGATAACAAAAGACTATTTAATGGTAAAAGGTGTTTTGGTTTGATTTGATTTTGCAGGGAGGGGGACTATAGGAAGTCAATCACATTAATGTATTGTAGATACTTATGTTTGCTCTAAAAAATTTTTTATGATTACACTTAAAAAGTCACTAAATTTTACATATCCTTTGATTCAGTAACAATTATTAGTTATAGACTTCAAGGAAAGTCTCTGCTATAAGGGTCTATATAAGGGTCTCTGCTATATTTATAGCAGAACTTTCTGCAATTACAAAGAGCTAGAAAGAAAGTGGGAGTTCATTGATTAGGGAATAATTAAATAAGTTGTAGCATGTGAGTGTAATAGCTTACAATAATACTAACAATAATTAATATTAATAATAAAAATAATTAATAATAATAGTTAACAGTTATATAGAGTCTATTATGAGCAGTTAGGTGGTACAGTGAATAGACTGCAAGGTCTTAAATCAAAAGATTCATCTTCTTCTTCCAAATCTGGCCTCAGATACTTCCTAGCTGTGTGACCCTCTGTAACAAAATCACTTAACCCTGTTTGCCTCAGTTTCCCCATCTATAAAATGAAATGAAGAAGGAACTGGAAAAGCACTCTAGGATCTCTGCCAAGAAAACCCCAAATGGGGTCACAAAGAGACAGAACTGAAATCACTAAGCAAGAACAAGCACCTACTAGGTGTCAGGCACTATGCTAAATGCTTTACAAATATCTCATTTCATCCTGACAACAATTCTGGAAGAGAAGGAATGAGAGACGGAGGGAAAGGGGGAGAGAGGGAGAGGGAGAAGGGGAGAGAGAGAGAGAGGAGAGAGAGAGAGAGAGAGAGAGAGAGAGAGAGAGAGAGAGAGAAGGGTAAAGAGAGAGGAGAGAAAAAGAAGAACAGGGAAAGAGAGAGGGAGAAGCTATTATTATCCCATTTTACAGATGAAGAAACTGAGAGAGAGATAAAATGATTTACCCAAAATCACATAGTTAGAAAGTATCTTGAGTACATATTTGAACTTGGGTCCTCCTGATTCGACTGGGGCTCTATCCACTGTACCACCTAATCCTTCCAAAAGAAATAACAAATATAAAGAATAATTTATCTTTATTCTATTCCGAGAAACCCAGAAAGACCTCTATGAACTGATACAGAATAAAGTAAAAGAAACCAAGAGACCAATTTAAACAATGACTATAATAATCTAAAGGAAAACAAAGCTAAAAGATTTCAGCATATTGAATAACTAGTCACGACTTTGTTGGACTGATGATGAAGCATGCCTCTTGGGGTGGTGCTAGTAGATTTTGACAGTAATGTAAAAATGAAAAGCACATCAATAAATCATTTTAAAGGGAGAAAAAGATTTTTGCATCCCAGTAAGTGATAGAGCTAAGAATTAAACCCACTGGGTCAGACAACTTAAAATAAGTCATCATATCATACAAAGCAGTTTTTCCCTTTGGTATTAAACAAGCAATGATATAGTTTGCTGCCAAGATCCTTAAGGATAAAAGCATAATTTATTTATGGTATAAAAAGTGTATAATAAATGATTTCTTATGTGCACAAATCTGACATTCTCTAAAATTAATTTTTAAAAGCCTAGAGTGGAATACTCAAGCTAATGAAAGTCACTTCCTTTCTATAAACACCTCTGCTCCTATGAACTACCTTTCATCTGAGAATTACAAAGCACGTTGTCATGAATCCCAGAGCCAACGGGACAAAAGAAGACTGTTTTTGTCTGTCTAGTGCCAGGTTCTACACGGTATAGTTAAAATGGTCTGTGCCCAGTATTCCACAAGTCAATTCAGGGAAACAAACATTTACTCTGAACTACATGCTAGGGATGCAAAGACAAAGGAAGCAGTTCTGCCCTAGAGGAATTTATATTGTACTGGGGGTGAGGAACGGGATACTGATGGCAAGAACTACAAAGGCAGTAAGTCATTTCCAAAGGTAGAGAGGCTTAAAAACTAATGGAATCCAGAAGACAGCAAATAAACTATCCTATGCAATGCGCTTAAGGAGTGGAGGAGAAGAGGGAACTCATTCCAGATATGGAGCACCATCTGTTCAAAGAATCAAGGTGGGTGATGGGGATGGGCACAGATTAACTGGAACATTATTGAGTGGAAGGGAATGAAATAAGATTCTAGATTCAGAGCTCGAATGGATAGGTATTAAAAGGCAGTTAGTCTGACCTCATTTTTACAGCTAAAGAAACTGAGGCCGTAAGTGATTTACCCAAGATCACACAAATGATAAGGATAGAGCTGGGACAGAGCTTTTTATGTCATTAAACTACCCATTTAGACAAACTAGAAAGGAGGAAAGGATCCAGAATGGAAGAGCTTTGAAATTTTGTACATAAGCCTAGAATTGACAGGGAATTACAGTATTTTAGGGTCAATAACTGGGATAAATGAATGCAGCTAGGCACCTTAGATCTGAGCAGATTTCCTAAGAATCAATTTATCAGCATCTCTGTCAAGTACGGCCATTTAATAAAATTAAATATTTGGCACTTGGAAAGAACAATGAATCAAGTCTATCCTTTTTCTCCAGAAATACATATGTTTCCCATTTAGGCAAGAAATCAAGACATCTATCAACTTATAATTTTCTTTTTTCTAAAAATATTTATTATATTTTTAACATTCTTCTTTTTTAAATTTTGAATTCCAGATTACCAACTTATTAAAGTCTTCAAACACTCATTCTCTAACCAAACCTCTAATTCTAATTCTCTAACTCTAACCTAATTACACATAACTTCCCTGAAACTCTGATCCTTTGTGAATTCATTAGCATGCACAATGATGTATGTTCACTGAAAGTGTAATTAGAAAAAAAGGAAATTAAATTGAAGCAATGCCTGTATATCACACTTGATCCAAATGGGATCTGAAAAACAGATACTCAGTGAAAGTGTATGTGGAAACAAAATGAGTGCTCATGGGTTGGGGAATGGCTGAACAAATTATGTATGTCATAGAATTCTAGTGGGAATAAGAAATGATGAATGTGAGGAATTTAGAGAAACATGTAAAGACTTGTATGAACCGATGCCGAGTGAAGTGGTCAGAACAAGAACAATATGTACAAGAACTACTACAATGTAGAAAAGGGAATGCTTAAAAGGAAGCCAAATTCTCAACAGTCATAACGGTCGATCTTACATCCCCAAGGATGAATGATAATATATACCTCCCCTCCTTATGGTACAGTCAAAGTCTCTGTAGCAGTTAGTTTTGCTAATTATTATCCTTTTTACAGAGTGGAGGGGGTGACATATTTAGAAATAACTGGGATATATAAACAAAAGGCTGACTAAATTTTATTTAAAAGAAAAACTGCCTGTCCCTAAGACCAAGTCAAAATGAAGGTTAATTTTTCTAAAGTTTCTTACCAGTAATTGTTTTCTCTCAGAAAAGCAGTCAATCTGTATCTGAGTTGTATTTGCTGGCTTCACTCCATCACACAGTTCACCTCAAGAGATTTCTGGATCATCAGTCTGAACTGCCAGATATTCCCTGGAGAGAACTTCCAAAGACTGTAGACAAGAAAAAGAAATACCCCTCAAGCATTAACATTGATGAGAAACAATTCCCCTTTTCCTCTTATATTTTCTCACTCACTATCATTTATTTAGCATTGAATAGGAGATACTCGGGAATGATAGCTGCCCTGTTGCAAAAGGATAAATTATAAGGAATGATTGGTCTTTAATTTAGGACTCTGGGTGCCAGCCAAAGAGAGAGATTCCTGGCTGGAAAACAGCAAGTAGGCAATGATTCTCCCATCACATTAGGAGTGTGATAAGTAATTATAGACCTCTCAAAGCCAAAAAAAATCCTTTATTATAACCAAGAAAAAAAATCCTGGAACTACAGAGACACCCACACAAGAGTATTAATTTAATAACAATGCTGATAGAACATAAAGACAATATAGTATAACACAGCAAACAGTGAACCGAAGCCCTTTGTGAATTTCTTCTGAAAACGTGCAGTTCTGCCTGGAATATAACATAGGATAATTAATGTCAAGTTAACTTGACCTATTCAGATACTGAAACCTAGAATGTATTAATAAGCATAGAAAAACCTCCCTCTCCATCTTTTTTTTGCCAAGGTCTATTCTTTCTATTTGAAATAGCATCATCTTCCAATATCATAGGCCTATCTAGGGAAAAGAAGAAAACTCATATAAAAAAGGATCACCAAAGTAGCAACAAGGGTCTTTAATCAAGTCAAGAGAATTGAAATTAAGAACCCCTCCTGGCCCTAAAATGCAAGAGAAGATGGAAGGGGCAGTAAATATACTTTAACAGGGAACAAATCTCATAAAAGCCACAGCCTCTTGAAGATGTTACATAAGTTATTTTACAAAATAGTTGAAAATCCATAGAACAGGCTAGAGAGACATGGGGAGTGGTAACATCTGGTCAGAATAATGGGATCCAGATGCAGCAATGGAAATCATAAGACTGTCCAACTGGTATGAACTTGCTTTCAACCATAGAATCGGGATCAGGTTGTGTATCTGATGGCAGTATTCAACACAACCAATGGTCCATTCCCTCCTACTAGGCAATTTTAAGAAAATATATTAAGAAAGCTGATTTCAGCCTAGGAGAAATGACTCCCCAAGAGAGAAAAAGGACCAGGAGAGCTGAAGTTCATTGTGGAAGTGTTATAGATACTTCAAAATACCACCCCCAAACAGCAATAAACCTAACTTAAGCATAAGTTAGAACTAGATATGGAGATTTAAAAAAACAAAAACAAAACAACAAACAACTATTTGTACAGTCAACATTTATGTAGCTCACAATTTAACAGTTTGTAAGTAAGTGGATCCATGTTTTGTTCTGGAACTATATCTACCAGAAGTCTGGATGAAACCCTAGCAGTTTTCACCATGCCCAATTTTAGAAGATGATAGGAATCTTGCAGGGGAGACATGATTGAAACATGAGGCACGGGAAAACAACCACCCACAGAGAAGAAAGGTCATTCCAGGTGAGGGCAAGTATAGAGAATAGAGCTAGAGACTATAAAAAAGGCAAGATGAGTCAGCTCTGATCCTGGCATATAGGAAGCTAATATCAGAGGAGAAAATTCACCCTAGCTATACCCAATATCTGAAGGAACAATACATACTAGTTGCTGCTTCAAAACTCACAAAAAAAGAATTGAGCAGAGGCTGTTTAAAGGCACTGCTTTCAAGAATCCCAACAAATGACTTTGAGTTTAAATGAATTACAATTTCCCAAGGGGTGAGTATGTCTGATGATTGAGAAAGGGTTATGATTCACCTGGTTGCCTGGGGAATCTGGGGAAGCGTCTGTCCTCTGAATATCTAATTCATTTCTTTTCCTAGTTTACCTTGTTTTAGAGTTTGTTCAAATGATGTACCCTATTTCTGTGTCTCTAAGTATGTCCCCTACAGAACAAACAAGTAGGGGCTCACGATCTGTGGATCTGAACAGTTGATAACTTAACCCAAGAGGTAGTAAGTTGTTCCAAAGCCACAAGGGCACCAGACTACAAGAGATTTAGAGGTGATCCTCCCCACAACTCTGAAAGAAAAATAGAAATATGGTTATCACCATTTTACTTGAAGATTCTGAAAAAGTGACTTAAGTGATTTAAGGTAAGGTCACTCAGTTCAGAAAGGATCAAGTCTTGAACCTGAACAACAACCAAAAACAAACAAACAAACAAACAAAAAAAAAAAAAACCTATTACCCCAGCAACAAGAAGAACGAGAAGAACAAACAGAATAAAATCAAGAAAGGAAGAAAATGAGGAACAACTTTAAAAGACAAAAAGAGAAAGTCAATAGTTAAAGTCAATATCAAGTCAAAAGTCAATTATCTAGAGGCAGAGATACACTAGAAAAAGATTTGGAGTCGGAGGACCTGAATTCAAATCTCACCCTAACATTTAATACTTGTATGACTTGTATATCCAAATTATTTCATTTTCTGGCTCTAAAATATGGGGTTTAGAGTAGATAGCCTCTACAAGTCCCTTCCACCTCTAAATCTATGACTATGATCTTTATAAGTGAAAGAAATATAAGATGAATTTTGTAGAACCTAAGGTTTCCCAATGTTCAACAATGTTATTTAATGATTTGTATAGCCATATTACACTATAGGAAATGAACTGAAAGTATTAGAAATACCTGCAATAATAATCATCATAATAACTAGAATTTGTCTATCTCTTTAAGGTCTACAAAGCCCTTTATAAATATTATTTATTTGATCCTCACAATGACCCTAGGAAGTAGATGCTATTATTCTTCCCATTTTACAGATAAGAAAACCAAGGCAGATAGATGAAATGTAACCAGATTTGATCTGTTTTGAATTATAGAAGATGATAAAGAATGGGGGTTTGCACACTTTTCTTCTTACATTTTTTTTTTTTTTAACGAACAGAGAGGAGTATAACAGATTAGGAGAGAAGGGTGACACAATGAGAAAATAATGAAAACCAATATAAGTAAATTAGATGTTAAACAAATCTATGATGTCAATCTGAACCAGAATCTGGAGGGGAAAAGCCTCTAAGTTTCATATGAAACAAAAATCAAACAAGTGACATGTTTTCCTCCACCAATATGCCCCACCCCTAGTTATAATCAATCCAATATTCACTAGCCATTTACAGTGTGCCTAGCATTATAATCTCTTGTTCAGGCTGCTGAGTGATAAGCCCACAGAATTCTGAGCATTAAGTGTTACCAGTTACAGAATCCTCCTTTCCCTGTAACCTCACACGCACAGTGTTAGCACCAGGCACCAGAAAAAGAGCAATATTCAGCTCTCCAGCCTGCCTCGTAAGAATTACAAATTGCTTCTGCAAGCTTTTCAGGTGATTTCAAGTCTTCCTTCGTTTTGCTGCTCGTGAATTATGAAAGGTCATCCCTAATTCATGAGAAATATTTTGCCCATCATCCTGCCCATTACCATATATCCTCATCATACACACTCTGTTTATAGGCACTCACACTCACTCCCAGACACCTTCGCTTGGGTAATAAGGCATTGGCAGAGATTAGTAAGCCCCGTTGCCACACGCCTATTGTACCATCATGATATTATCCCCAGCAGCAACACTTCATGACTTCAAAGGAAGCAGATACCTTTGACAGTAATGCACAGAATGACACCAAATGCAAGGTTAAAAGGAATTCATGAAAGCTGAAAGAGCTCTCGTTGGATGCACTGACTTTTAATCATTCTCTTGGGTTATCATGTCATTTAAAAAAAGATCTCCTCCTGCCAAAAAGTTAAAACACAGTCTTTAACAATTCATTTACACTAAAATCCCATCTCCTCCCACCTTCCGTCTCTGTCCCTCCCCTCCTCTCACTCCAGGCAAACGCTTTCTTTTTAATAAAACATTCTGCTTCCATCTAGTAAAATTTGGGGCCAAACACTCAGCAGTAGCCCTGTCACATCCCTAAAGTCAACGGAGAAATTCAAATTCAGAGCTGAGTCTATGCACTTAAGCAAAACCTGAGAGTTCAGATATCTGCTACTAGGGGCGAAGGGGTGGGGGAAAATGAAGAGTAAACAGAGTGTCAAAGGACAAGGACTTCCAGGGGCCACATCAACAAATTTCCTTCCAATATGGTGAGATACACAATGAAGAGCCCAATGTTTAATTCACAGTGCTATTATCTGATCTGTTACACATCAAACCAGCTTGAATTTTTACTATATTTATAAGTAATCCTATACTGGAAGAGGGGTTATTTTTCAAATTTTCATTTTCAAAGATGAGAGAACTGAACCAAAACAATTCAATTAAAGAGAGATTGTAGAGGGCTAGATTTGAGTGGGGCCGGAGGGGGGGGGGGGGCTGGAGGACTTAGGTGTGAATTCGATTGTGTCACTTGACAAGATCTGTGATATTCAACAAGTCACCCTCCCAGCTGAAATTGCTTTGGACTCCCTTCAGTTTCTAAATCTGATGATACCTTATTAAGTGTTCACTATGTGCAAAGCACTGTGCTAGACTCAAAGGAGATAAACATAAAAGACAGTTGATCCCTGCCCTCAGTCTACTTATAAGTCTTAGAGAACATTGTTTACAATTTAAATACAATTTAAATAGCGCTCAAAGAATTACAAAGTGTTTTACTGGTATTATTGTACTTGATTCTCACAGCAGTGTGAAGAAGGTGCTACTATTATATCCATTTTACAGAGGAAGAAAATAAAATTCAGAGATATATTATAGCTGCTAAGGGTCTAGGACAAGATTTGAACCCAAAGCTCTATCTACTACAGCATTCTGTATTAATAGCAACTGTTCACATAGTTTGCTACGTGGAACAGGTCCATACAAGAACTCAAAAACATTGAGCTATTCAAAGGCTGCCAAACAGACCAATGTCAACTAAAATAACAATTCTCCCTTCAGTTCTTCCAGCCATTTATCATTTGAATATCTCTAAATTTTTTGAGTGAAACAAAATGTGGGGAACAACTGCAGCTCATGTACTTAGCAGAGACGAATGGAAACTAGTGCCACTGAGAAGAAAGCACATGAGAACTTATACAACCGCACATACCTCCAAGGTTCAAATGAGTATAGCTTTTAAATAAAGTGTCTTAATGTCTATTGAATTACCCTCAGCTAGTAGGCAACAAATCAAATGCTCCAAAAACAGATGCTCCAGAGGACTGAGATAACCCAAAGAATGATCTTACTATCAGAGCCATGTGGTACAAGAGATTGCACAGAAACAGCTTAAAACAACAAGTCACCTAATGCGCTTGCTTTCCCTTAGATGAAACCACACAGCATAGCATGGTGGAAAGAGTACCAGAGAAGCAGCACTTTTGCCTATAGGCAGAAAGGTGTAACTAGGGGTTCAAAATAAAAAATATATTGGAATTTTTAAAATTCATTTTATTTTCCATTCCAAATGCTTTCCCCCAAGCCTCTCTTGCTCTCCTTTTGAGGTTTAAAAAAAAAAAAAAAAGCCATTACAAAGATATATAGTCATGCAAAATAAATTTCCAGGTTACAATGTTGAAAAAAAAGAAAACATCTTTCAATCTATAATCTGTGAAGACTTGTTCTCTATCTGAAGAATGAAAGAATGTTTAATCATGAGTCCTTTGGAACTGTAGCTGGCACTGTGTGGATTGGAGTTCCAATTCTTTCAAAGTTAATTCTTTGATGATCACACAAAATAATTTATATTATTGCTTTTATTCTATAAATTGCTCTGGTTCTGCTCACTTCACTTTTCATTAGCTTATGCAAGCCTTCTCAAGTTTTTCTGAAACCAACCCCTTCATCATTTCTTATAACATAATAATATTCCATCACAATCTATACCATAATTTATTCAGTCTTGTGATGGGCATCCTTTCGGTTTCCAATTCTTAGATGATACATTTCATTGTTGTAAGGGAGAAGTCTTATAACAATGGGTTGAAGAAGGGTGTCATTAGGAAATGCTAACAACAAGTGACAAAGTCTTCCTAATTCATCTCCCCGCATTTAATCTTTCACTTTCTTCAATCTATCCTCCACATAGCTATTATTTTGATATTCCTAAAGTACAGGTCAGACCAGATCACTCCCCTGCTCCAGAAACTTCATTGGTTCCCCATTATCTTTAGGATACAACATAAACTGCTCTGCTTTATTTATTCACAATAGTATTTTTTCCCCAAACATATGTATGTAAAGATAGTTTTCAACATTCATTTCTGTAAGATTTTGTGTTCCAATTTTTTTTCTCTCTCTCTCTCCTATCTCTCTCTTCCCTAAGACATGTGCTTAGTATTTAAAGCCTTTCACAGTGTAGCCCAAGCCCAATTCCACATTACTACAACTCATGACACTTAACTCCAAATAACTGGCCTATTTGCTGTTCCCTGAAATCCTCCGTTGCACAGGCTAGTCCTTAGATATGATATGATCTCCCTCCTCACCCTCTGTCTCTTGGAAATCTTAATTTCCTTCAGGGCTTAGGTGAAATGCCATATCCTAACATGCAGTGACTGGCACATACCCAGAACTTAATAAACTCTTAGTGATCATTTTAATCAAATAATGGTTATGTTTTCATCATACCCAATTAAGAATTTCATAACAACATGGATGAAAACCTTAGTTTTAGAGAACAGATTCTAAGAGTTGTCTGAGACAAAAAGAATTTACTTTTTATATGGCTAATAAATACCCAAAGTGGAAAATGAATGCATCTTTTTCTGATTTGAATCAAAAGAGGAATTTTTCTAGATTGAGGCAGGTCCTCAGATTGCAGACATCATTCTGTTGTTTCAGTTTGATGGAGCACATCACAGTTCATGCTTCACTGGCAGTTTTCAAGAAACCAGGATCACAATCTCTCTCTCACACACACACAAAATGGAGAGAAAGAGGGGGGACAGAGAGAAAGGGAAGACGGGGGGAGGGAGAGGGAGAAGGAAGAGAGAGAGAGAGAGAGAGAGAGACAGAGAGAGAGAGAGAGAGAGAGAGATCTAGTCAATGTGGAAATGTCTTACTTGGGGTTTTGTTTTTGTTTCGTTTTTGACATGAAGGAGAATGGAGGTGGAAGGTACGGAGGGGGATAGAGTTAAGGCAGGTTTTCACTAATTGAAAAAATGTATAATTTAAATAATTATAGATAAAAAAATTTCAGAGTAAAGAAAGAAAAACTAACAAGCAAAATTAGGATCATCCCCATACTATCCTCCTTTGATTAGAGGGCTTTAATGAAGGCATTAAGGTCTCACAATTCAAGACTGAGCAGCTTTTTTCTTTCTTTCAAAACTTGTGAAGCAAGGGTGACAACTAACAGGATCACACAATTAGTAAACAACTAAGTCTCTGTTCCCTAATCTGGAAAATGGGTACAGCAATACCTCTATGACTTAATTCACAGAGATGATATAAGGAAAGCCTTTAGGAAATATTAACACAACATAAAATTATGAATTACTGATAAAAAAGCAACCTAAAAATAAAATGTCAATTAAAAATCCTTTTCTCACTCAGACTTTCTTTTCTTGATGCATCTCTCAAGCGAACGTCAAAACTGAAACATAAAACAATCCTATAAATCGTAACTTCCCAACATAAATGGTGCTTATTTATTTTACAGGTTTTCTTTTAAAGCCTGTACTTTTCAAACCATGCAACTGTCTCATATTACAAGGCATCACATTTATGTCCAACCCAGATGGGACACAATGAACCATGATTGGGCTAAATGTTCTGAAGCTATGAATTAAAAAGGTATGTATCACTTCTGCAAAGCTTACTCTAAAATTATAGTCTTTGGACTGTAAAACACTATGGTTAAGCAATAAAATGATTTCAGAGATAGCAACTCATTCTTCTAAACATTTCTAGTGATTTGGCTTGCATCCACAAGTAAGCAAATGATAGTAAATTCTAACAGAGAGCACAGCATAGAGGATAGAATTCTGACCTTTCATCAGGAAGAACAGTTCAAATCCTACCTCCGATGATAATTGGTATGACCGTGTTAAGTCATTCAAACTCTCAAAACCTCAGCTTCCTCATGAGTAAAATGGAAATAACCATATTTAACTTCACAGGACTATTTTGTGGTTCAGATAAGATAACGGATGCAAAACCATTTGACAGATACCTCATAAATATCAATTACTATCAATTACTGTTATTTCTCTTATTGCAGAATAATTTATTCAGCTACTTAAGATAAAGGGATTCAGTTTTCCTATGTATTTTGTAATATATGTAAAAAACAAAATAAAAAAAAAATCTTGCCCATTTCACACCTTCTCCAGGTCAAATAACATCACCAAAAGATTCTTCACAGGAGGGTCAAGTTGAACATACCAGCCCCACAAAGCCCAATTCAAGCTCTCTCCCTGGTAAAGAGCAAAATAAGCACTCAATATAATAATACTTTGTAAGTCAATTAATTCCAGTATTGTCTTCCAGGATAAGCACATCCTTAATCTTGAGATCTTTCTACCTCCTTTCAATTTGTTGAGATTTACTTTGACTTTCATCCATCAAGATGGGAAAAAGGAAAGCAGTCTTCTGTAAGGTCAAAAAAAGTTTAGGGATAGAACATTGGTGCTTCACAAAGCAAAGATCTGAGTGCAGAAAAAAAGACTCATGATCCCGTAAATATCTGTACTTTCTGTTTAATGCTTCTTTAGCGTTTGTTCAAAGAGATGGAATGCTTTGCAGTCTTTCCACGACCTACCACAATTCATGAGGACCAAGGATGAAGCATCCTACCCAACTCCCAACTGGGAATTGATGGATTCCAGATGCAGAGACAAGCATTTTGGAACTTGGCCAACGTCATTCAATTAACTATGTGCCTACTATGTACTAGGTACTGTGCTAAGTATATGGATTTCTTTTGCTTAACTATGAAGTTTTTCCATTTTTTTTTAATTGAAGGTGATAATGGGTAGGGAGAGGCTAGTGACTGTGATATGGAAGAAAAGAAGGATATTAAAACATTTTTAAGTTCATAAGAGAGAAGAAAAGAAAATCTGGAGGAAAATGGACAAGTAAAACAACTTTGAAACTAAGGTATTGAACGTAATACTTTCTTAAAATATTTCTTAATAATGGAAGGAATGCAAGGAAGACTAGTGCCTTTGGTATAAGGGCTTGTCAAACCCTTTTGGGAGCTGCCCACCCACCTTTGGGGTCCAAGTGGCACTCAACTGTCACCTGTGGCTCCAAGAAGCTGTAGCACACACAGTGTAAAACCGTGCAGATATTCAGGCTAAGCTAGACAGAGATAACCAAGATGCCTCAAACCCAACGGCGAGGGGAACGTCTACCCAAGCACGTGAAGACTTCTCACAGTGGAATGGGTAGATGAGAACAATTTATTCTCATGTCCATGAAGAGCTTAAAACCTTATCAAACATCCAAGATGCCAAGGTGGTCATCCACTGGATCCCAGACTCTGGAAGAGAAAACAAGGCTGATGACTTTGAGCAGCCCTGTCTTATTAAATCCAATTTAAATCCAAATCTTTGAAAACAAAGGACAAAACAACAACAGCTCTCCTTGCGAGGTCTCCTAGAATACTCTACAACCAACTCAATGACTGATGAATTCCTACCTGGACCTTCCAAACCATAAGAAAACTCAATCATGTTGCACATTCTCTACTACCAGTTCACCCTCCAACCTGCTCCAGTTCTATCAAACCTACGCTGACTCCTGCCCTACTAATGCTTTCCAACTCCCTTTCATGTTTTGTCTTTCCCCAACTAAAATGCAAACCCTTTCAGAGTAGGGATAGTATTGCTTTCCTGTTTTTGTATTCCCACAGTTTAGCAGAGTGCTTGACACATAGGAAGCACTTAGTGGATTCTTTATCACTTTGCTTTCTCATTCATTCATTCATCATCTTTTTTACCCATAGCAACTCATAAAACAATCTACTAAGCCAGAGAAATCTGGTGTCCACATGAACAGAAAAATACCTACACTGGATAAAATTAAGGAGTCTCACAACTAAAAAGAAGTAAACATTCTCGGAGAAATGATGAGCAAATGCACTTATCTCCCTTATGTGAAGAAGTGGGGGATTATAGAGTTGGAACATTGCCTGAGCCATCAGGTTTGGTTGATATATTCACTGGTTTTGCTGAATTGCTTTTTCTTTTTCTTTTTTTTTTTTTTACTTGATACAACAAGAGCTAGATCTGAGAAAGGTCACGGGAGGAAGATATTTGAGAATGATGTGAAAACAAGAGATATCAATTTTTAAAATAAGAAATGAACTGTAATTAAAGAAAGTTACTTTTTTTTAAAGTTATATCATAAATGTAATGGAAAATTATTGTTCTATAAGAAATGATGAGCAAGCTTACAAGAAATGAAATTGAGTGAAGTAAGAAGAATCCAGAACATTGTACACAGAAATAAGATTAAATGAAGATCAACTGTGATGGACTTGGCTCGTCTGAACAATGCAGTGATTCAAGGCAATTCCAATAGATCTGGGATGGAAAATGCCATCTGCATCCAGTGAGAGTTATGGAGACTGAATGTGAATCAAAGTATAGTATTTTCACTTTTTTGTTTGTGTGTATGTCTTTCTTTCTCGTGGTTTTTCCCTTTTGGTCTGGCATGACTACACAACATGACAAACACAGAAATATGTTTAAAAGAATTGTAACAAAAACTTCTAAGCACTTATTAGTATGTGTCAGGCTCTTGGTTAGGAAAAGCCCAATACAAAAAATGAAATGGGATACAAAAGGTTCCCCTTCATTAAAGATCTTTAATTAAAAGTGAAGTGGCCACTTGTCAGGCATACTGTAGAAAGGGCTATAGATGGCACAAGGGATAAAGTGCTAGGTCTTGAATTTGGAAAACCTGAGTTCAAATCCAGCCTCAGACACTTACCTGCTGTGTGATCTGGTCAAATCACTTAATCTGTTTGCCCCAGTTTTCTTAGCTGGCAAATGGGAATGATAATAGTAATAATAACACCTCCCTTCCAGGATTGTTCTGAGGATGAAATGAGATATGTCTAGCACATAATAGGTGCCATATAAACATAAGCTATTGTTGTTATTTCAGAAGTGGATTGAATTACAGCACCTCAAAGGTCCCTTGCAAATCTAAAATTCTGCAATATTCAATCTGTGTTCAACCAGCCCTTACTTGAAGAACTCCAATTAGGGGAAAACCCTGTTTCACAAAGCAATCCATTTCTCTTTTGAAAAACTCTAATTGTTAATACTTCTTTCCTCTTCCTCTTCATGAATTCTGCCCTTTGCTTCTAGTTTTTGCTCTCTGGGATCAAACAAACAATCTACCCAGCTCTTTAAATACATGAAGATAACAACAAACCATGGAAAAAGCAAGGAACTTGGGACTTGATCAAATGAGAATTTATTTGAATGATAATAATAATTTCTACACTTATTACCTATCTATGTGACCTTAAGGAACTTATTTAACCCATCTTGGGCTTGTTTTTGCTTTTCTTTGTATCTTCTGCACTTAGAAGACCATCTGGCCCATAGCAAATGCTCAATAAATACATGTTGAATTGATTTGAGTGATTCTCAGTTTCCTATTCCATAAAATGAAGGGGTTGCACAAGTTGTCCACAATGGTTCTTTCAGCTCTAGATTTCCATGACTATGCTGCCTTCCATCAGCCTTCTCTTCTCCAGGCTCTGCCTGTCTTCCCATGATATACACTTAAATCCCCTTCAGCACACCGATGACCCCACACTTAATACTCTCCAGCCTGTCTTCATCTCTCCTAAAATGATGACCTATAGAGGTTTCTTTTATTCCATGATCCCCTAGATGTGTGTATAAATACATAAGTTGAGACCAACAATCTTTGGAATCTGTTTTCTAGGTAAAAATATTCCCTTTTATAAAAATCTCTAAATGAAGGCTCAGGAACTAGACTTTTGGTGTTCCTCAATGCCATTTATTACTGGCTGAATCCTGGACACCCAGCATTGGCAAAATAATGAAACAGGTCTGCATAAATCCTCAATGAACTTGTGTGTTTTCCTTTATTGGATGAGAAAGCAACTCTTGTCTGACTTAGGCACTGACCTCTGGCTTGTATACCAACAAAACTACACAACCACAGATTATTTAAATGCAAGGCACAGACCCAAATTAATTTGTCACTTGTAGAGACTGCCACAATTTTACGATGAATATGTGTTTATGAGAAGCTCCTAGCACAGTTTTCCCTTTAACCTTTTTCAATTTATTTTACATTGGTCACTCTTGCCCAGCAAACTTTTATGTGGACTTTGAAGGTTGCATGATGTCACTTACAAGGGCAGTGAGTCTTTCCAGTCTCAAGACAACCTAATGAAAATTTGGTGACCTATTCCCAGCAATCAATGACTTGCTCTTTCCCAAGCTGATATACTGAAAAATACGACCAGAGGGGTACTTTTCCATTACCAAAATGAAGGAGAAGAATAGAACAGAAGAATCACATTTTTTCCTTAGCAGAGAAGCATTTTTTAAAATTCACAAACTTAGCATGACCTATCTCAATTCGAAATCATCTTCTTCTCAAATACGACCAATCTATAATAGTCATATGATCCTGATGAATTTCTCTAAGTATACAGACTTATCTAGTAACTAGAAAATTCAATCCTAACAGAAATTATCAAATATTTTGCAATGAAAGAGGAGAGAGTAGATTTTAATTCACTTTGACCAATTCTCCTATTAGTTTTCAGGGCAACAAGGCTACAGTATTTCCCACTCATACAGGATCTAGTTTTAGTTAACTGAGCAAACATTTATTAAAATAGCTACTTCATGAAAGACATTGTGCTACATATTGAGGATATGGGGGAGAGGAAGGACGGTGTTCCAACATGGAAACACTCTTCATTGAGGAAGTTTGTCAAATATCTGCAACCCAGAGAATCTTAGAAAGCGGCCAGGAACACTGAGAGATTAAGTAGTATGTTTATAGTCACACAGCTAGTATCAGAGGCAAGATTTGAATCCAGGTCTTCTTGGCTCAAAGATCCTCTTATCCCTCAAGCCAGGAGCTCATTTTTGTTTTGTTTTTTTTGGTAACAAAGACCCTTTTGACAGTTTGGAGAAGCCTATAGATTTCTTCTTAGAACAATAAAAATATAAAATAAAATAAAAGTAAAAATTCTTTTACTTAGGATTATAAAGAAAATTATGTTGAAATATAGTTATTAAAAAATCTTTTTTAAGTTCACTAACTCTCAAGTTAAGAAACCCTGTGATAAGCTATGCTTATTGTAGATGTAAAAGAAAAAATAATTCCTGATGTTCAAAAGCTTTTATTCTACTGGAGTAAAGATCATATTCACATTAAGAAATATAAGGTACTTTGAGGCAAGAGCCAGCACTAATAATAAGGGAGAATAAGAAATACTTCACAGTGTATCACCTAAGGTTCCTCATTTCTCACTAGGTTCTGGACTTCTCCATCAAACCCCTTACTGGGTACCTTCCTTCCCCCATTTTTCCAGCTTCCTTTTATGTGGAATCTTTCCCCATTAGAATGCAAGCTCACGGAGGATTAAAACTATCTTTCTTTTGGGTTGTATTTGTATTCCTGGTCCATCAAGTCATTTCAGCCATGTCCAACTCTTTGTGGATCCCATTTGAGGTTTTCATGGCAAAGATGCTGGAGTGGTTTGCCATTTCCTTCTCCAGCTCATTTTACAAATGAGAAAACTGAGGCAAATAGGGTTAAATGACTTGTTTGGGATCACATAATGAGTAAGGGTCTGAGGCCAGATTTGGACTCATGAAGAGTTTTCCTGATTCTCATCAGAAAACTGCTTTATCTACTGTCCCACCCAGCTGCACTTATGCACTATAATGATCTTCTAATGAAGATAAAAATCACAAAAGGTAGAGATGAAAAAAGGATGCATTCTAATCTTAGAAAAACATGGGTAGACCTGCAACTAAATAATGACAAATGAAATGAGCAGAACTAAGAATACACTGTATACAGTAACAGCAAATACTGTTTTCAGAATAACTTTGAGCAAATAAGTCATTTTGACTGTTATAAATACCTGAATTAACTGCAAGAGACATATGAAGAAACATGTCTACATCTATAGAAAGAACTGATATAAGTAAAAGTATGTATAGAATGATTTTACATATAAATACATAAATTTGTGTCTAATGGTAGCCACTTCTAGGGTGGGAAGAAGGGAAGAAAAAAAAAGAAATATTTATAACTTTATTATATACTTAAAAGAAATAGCAAGTTGTATATAATGAATTTGCAAAGGATAATTTTTTTCAATGATATGCATACTGTTATGTAAATGTTCATTTTATTCCACAAATCAAAAATAAAATAAATTTTAAAAATAAAAAAAGAAAGCAAGAAAGCAAGCAAAAAAAAAAAAAGGATGAGGAGACTAGCTTAAGTAAATAAAAGAGAAGAATGAAGATAGGAACAATTTGTTCATAAATGAAGAAGAAGAATATGAAATGTGTGTCCTCAAGTATTTGAAGAGTTGTCTTATGGAAAAAAGGATTAGATTTATTATTTTTAGCCCTGGAGAAAAGAATTTAGTCAACTGATAGAAATCACAAAATAGTAAATTTGGATTTGATGATGAAAAAGAAAAAAGAGTAACAATTAAAGCTACCAAAAAATAGAATGGCTGCCTCTGAGGGGCAGTGGGTCTGTCCCCATCTGAGGTCTCCAAGCAGAGTTCTCTAAGCAAGTATATTATAGCGCACATCCTTATCGGGTCTCTGCAACTGTGACACAATGTGATTTCATTCTGACAAGGTCAGAATAAAAAGAAGAACCAGGTTATGGATAACTTCAAATGGGGGACTACAGAGTCTCAAATTCACCACAGTAGTAAGTTAGAATCGCCAGGAGGCTTTTCAGGGTGGGGAAGGACCAATATGGTCAGACCTATGCTTTAGGAAGATTATTTTGGAAGCCATATGGAAGACAGATTGAGTATACAGGGACTTAACAGTAAGAAAGCCAATAGGAACCTCCTTTAATAATCAGGCAAGAGGCAATGGGAGGGGAATCTGAACTGGGGTGGTGATTAGCAAAGAGAAGATAAATGCAAAATCTGTCAAGCAAAGGGGTGGAAGAGGCTCAAAAGTGAAAAGGGAAAATGAGGGGAAGAGTCAAAGATATTCCACTTTCTTTAGAACTCCATGCTTAAGGAAGTAACAAGACATCTGGAAGTTAGTGTTAGAACATACTCCCAGGATTCTGGAAACTCTTCCAGCTCCAGCTCAACTTATGGAACATCTTGAGACCCCCATCGAGGAACTGTGACAGGCTAATGATCGTCCCTAGGAAGGAACATATTAAAAAAGAGAGAGAAATACAAGAGAAAACAGTCTGATTGATCACATCATCTAAGTCCAGGTGACCAAGCATCAATCTTAGGATGATCAAGGTGAACTCTCAGTCTACACCTGGGAAAATACTCAGTTGCAGTCCTGGATCCTCACTGGAAACATAGAGCTAAAAGTTTCACTGATTCCAGCTGGCTCAGCAGGACAGTGACAAATGAAAGGCAGACAGGCACAGAAAACCATGGGAAGAAGACCGGTACATCTTGTGGGGAGACTAGCTGACAGAGTGACGGTGTCATTTCTACAGCAAGGTTTCTGTCACTAAAGGAAAGGTCTAGTGCATGGAAATTGTACACAATGATAAAATGTGAGCTCATCCAGCCCTTCAGGGGCACTTTGCTTGCTGTCATTCTGCCTATCATTCTCAACCTCAAGTGCCAAAACAGCAGCACTAAACCCTGGATCACACTTACTCCATTTGCCTCTCAGTTGGGCTAGTTACAGTTCCATCTGGTTCAGAGATCCACTGGTGGGAAGAGCTAACACTGGTCTCCTGCTTACATATTGTCTCGGTCCATTCCCCAATAGCTCCCCTTAACACTCCTGTAACTTTCCAAATCAAAATGACCAGCATCCCCCTGAACAAATTGTCTCCTATCAGGACGCAGATTCTTTGACGACAGAGATTATTTTTAGGTTTGTATTTATAGTACCAGAGTTTTGCATAATACTTGGCAAATAGTAAATTTTTCCATTCATTCAGTGGTCAAGGTGCAAAAGAAATTTGTTCCAGCCTTGGGGAAAGTCCCCTGGAAGGGAGGCTGGAGAAAGACTGGGTAGAACTCACATCCCAACTTCTTCTGATGAAAAACCTCAAACTTCAATTTAAAAGTTGATCCCTTGGAAGCAACCAGTTACACAGTCAAGCAATAAACCAAGGAGGCTACTTCATCGCAGGTAATCAAATCTGGCCAGGTGGGAAGAGCCTGAAGATGCAATACAGATGCAATCAGAGCCCTTCTAAGTCACTGGAGATTCAAACTATCTTTATCAAATAAATCATTTAAGGCAAGGCTTTAACAGAAAGAGACAGCTAGATTGGGTTTTGTAGTAATTATTGTTGTTTCTATGGGTCTTTAATTTGAAATTTAAAGTAACTTTGACAAATCACTGGCTTTACTCTCAGAAGATTTGGGTTTTTAAATCTGATATCTACCAGGCATATGATCCTAGATAAGCCAACCAGCCTCTCTAAGACTCAGAAGAAAATGGATTCACCACTACTTGCAAGGTAGTTGGAAAGAAAGAGTTATATTAATGTTAACTTAGGAGGAAGGGAAGGAAGAGAAACAAAATTAAATAGGAAGGACCATGATCCTAGTATTTATTGGATACCAAATCAGATGGTTGTTAGGCAAGTATTCATTGAACACTTAAAGTACAAGGCATTCATCTAGGCACTGTAGGGAATGCAAACATGAATAAGACAATTGCACAATGGCAGAATCAAAGATTTCATGTTTTAAGGCTGCAAGAGGACCTTGAATATGGCATAATCCAAGCAATCCAGTGCCAGAGCCACAACTGAGATCATCCCAATCTGGAAGGATTTGCCAAAATTTGTATTCTACTGGAAGAGGCTCTGTGACCCCAAGCTTAGGTTTCTACCCACTATACCACACTGCCTTCCATGGTATATGTAGAAACAAATGGATTCTATAAGTAGACAATCCTCCAACTGATAATTATTTTTTACTTCAATTATGACTTCTCCTTTAGCAAAAAACCAGTAGGAAATCAGGTTCTTTCGGAAAATATCATAGCGATACTATAAATGCTTCAAAACTGCTCCTATTAAGAACCATTTGCCATGCAAGGCAAAGCAGGGCATTTACTGAATTGCTAAATCTTTTATTTGAAAGAGATTTGCAAGCTATACCTCAAGTGAAACATAAAGCCTTTTAATGCAAATAGCAGGATCATAACTTCAGCCCGAATAAGCTTTAAGGGTAGGAAGAATACAAAGTGAACCCATGACTTCTCCTAGCAGTATGAAAGCTATTAATCAGCTACCTATCCCTCCAATGCTGGGGAAAAAAAACAGCTCTTGGGTCAAATGGAGGATTACATCCACAAGAAAGATGGTCTTAGGCAGGGTCCATGCTTACTCTGCTAAGATTCCTGGTGAATTTGGGCAGTTCTGGGAGAGCAGAGGCAGACTGTAGTCCTCCGAGAACTGTAAATGGGAAGGATGGAGTTGGGGGTTAATGCAGAAACATGCCCTCACAGACTCACTTCCTCCTTCCCAAATCAAGTCCCTTCAGAAACTTCTTAAGATGACATCAGTGACCTCAGGTGATAACAAACCCATTCCCCACCCTTAATAGATTATGCTTACTGAACAAAAGGACCATACCCTATTCTTCATTAAATCTGAAAGACTCATTTGGCTGGAGTCAGTTCAATCAGGACCAAAGCCAGCGGCAGGCAAGTCGGGAGATCTCTAGGACTGTGGGGTGGGGGGAGAGAACATGTAGCCAGTAAAGAAGAAGAAGGTCTTGATGTCACATTAGAACTAAAAGAGAAAGACTTTGGAAATACCCTGCTCATTTTGAGCTCATTTGAAAGAAAAAACCTTCTCATTTTATACACCATTGAGGTCTGAAGAAATGAGGGGATTTTCCCAAAATCACATGGCAAGCTGGTTGTCCACACCCAAAACTGGATATTTGTACAAGCTTCCCTGGCTTGGCTGGAACAAATTTCTTTCATATCAAAACTACTAAATTAATCCTAATTAATGAACAAAAAAAAATCATTTACCATAAGTAACTAACTAGAGAAAAAAATATAAATAAATGTCTGCACTCAAGGAGCTTACATTCTAATGGAGGAAACCATTATTACAGAAGAGTGATGGCCATTTTGGTATGGAAAGTTACTAGAATTATAAGTGCAACAACTGAGGAGTAGATTGCCGTCTTTCTAGTAGCAAGAGAAGTAGTGATTTTATTATAGTTCCAAAACTGGAAAGCGGTGGTTGTTAAGTGAGTAGTTAGTTAGTAAAACAAGGACAGGCACTGCCATTTTAATATGGACACAAGGCACTGATTAATCAAGACAATAAGATCTTAAATATAAATCTCCAGAGATGAAAGGGTTATTAAGTCCCACAGGGAATGGAATATAGTCTGGAAATTTTTTCTTTCTTTTTGAGCTACCTTTGAGATATCACTTATTTCCTGAAATCTTCTCTGATCTACCTTCAAATTAAAAGTGATTTCTCTCTCAAATCTTTTATGGGATTTGGCCTAAACTTATTTGTCAAAAGGAAAGAAGGAGGATCATGGTGTGAAAGGGAGCTCATAAAAGGCCAGTAATACATAAAAAGAAAAGTTGATTAATAAAACATTTAAGAAGGGATCGCAGAAAATCGTGTTCAATAGTAACACTATTATAAAGACAAACACTCAGAAAGCTCAACACGATGAACAAACACAATTCCAGAGGCTCCAGATGAAAGAGATGATACTCAGACTGCAGACTGAGATTTTTTTTGACAGCCAGTTCTGGAATTTATTTTGCTTGACTATGCATGTTTATAACAGAGGGAAAAACATTTTAAGAAAGGGAAAAATATTTCTGTGGCCAATTAGGGTAGCTATATTTTCCTCAATTAACTCTAATGTTCTGACTCAGAACTTCCAGCAGGATTCAGACCTAAAATCCTCAACCCCTCCTATCTCTAGCACCAAATTTCTTAAGTTGGCAATTAATGAAAGTCCAGTAAACTGACTCCTGACAGGACCAGACACATTGCTAATGACACAAAATGACAAGGCTTTGGCCTCCTGCCAAGATATCACAAAGCAGCAAGAATATGATTCAAATTAAGCGATATTATCTGAGGGCCAAAGCAATCTTCTCCATATTTTCTCTTTGAATGAAAAAGGAATAAAACCTAAAATATGAATTTTTCAGTTAAAACACAAAATAAAGGATTTAGGATTTAGAATATTATGCTCTGTTTGTAGTGGGGATTTTTAACATGTTCCATAAGCCTCTGGTGTAAGAAATTATTTTTATCTGAAAAAAACATAAAAACTCTTTAAATGAGTGGTTTCCCTAACATTCCCTACAACGGAATAGTTTCTTCCTCTTAATAAAATCCTCTACTTTGGAAAATGCAAAGGAAATCTCCTTTCTAAAATGGTTCTTTATTCACATAAAGTTTTAACTGAAAGCCAATCTCTCTTTTTTCTTATGACATTCATCTTAAATTTAGGGTGAATTTAATTTTAAAAGAAAGGTATAATTACAATAGTGATAATCAAAATTATAACTGACATTTATATAACACCGAGGTTCGTTAACTTAAGCACTTTAAATTCATTATCTCATTTGTCCTCAGAACAACCCTGTGAAGAAAATGCTATTATTATCCTCCCTATTATAGAGATGAGGAAACTGAGGCTGAGATTAAGCGACTTGCTGAGACACCACTCAAGTAGCCAATGACTGAGCTGAGATTCAAATCCAAATCTTCTCCCTTCAAATCCATCTCCTTCCAACCCACCATATCTTGATTCAGGACAACATCATTCCTGGTCATTTTCAGAACTCATATTCATCTTCATAGAATATTTAACCATAATTTCAATAGGAAATAGTTTTCTATAGTGGAAGAAAATGATAATATTCATAAAGCACTATAAAGCATGCAATTTAATTGATTTAGTTTTATGTACAAATGAAATGAGAGTCATCTTAAATGCATGTGCCTGGAAAAAAATGATCATTTCTCTAAAGTTGAATTTCAAAGTATTTGCTGACAGCCCAGGTCACTGCTTTTCTATGATTCACTGACATCCCACAAGGTGCCAGTCTAAATAAGTCTTCCTCTGGAATAGGAAAGTTAAAATGAGAGGCTCTGGTTCCAAGCCAAGGAAAGCACCCCTTCCCTTCCCCTGCCCCCAACAAGCTTTTCTTTCCAGCAGGAAGATTCGTGCAGCATTACCTGGAAGGAGCAATTTTAAACCAAGGAGAGAAACCCTCCAAGAATCCCCACACCACTCACTCGTTCAGAAGAGGCCTAAGAGAATCTGACAGAAGGCCCAGGGATCGCTTGAGGGCTGGCCAACTTCTGAAACTCTAATTCAGAAGGAGCCGCTGCTTCCAGACTGGTACTGCTTATGTGTTTACCAGGGACCCAAGAGAAAACAAACTCAACCAGTTTTTCTTGTTGCTTCTACGAAAGCAGTTATTTCAGACCAATGAAACGACACCCAAGGAGGGCTTCCCTGGGCCCGATCAGACTCTATTTTTGGTAATGCCCGCCACCCTGCCCTGCCCTCTCTGTCCAGCAGTTAGGATTAGATTTCTTGCAGCCTAAATTTGCTACCACCCCCTCCCTTCTTCCTTCCCTATTTAAATGTCTCTAGACCCACAGAGGGCAAAGACTTACCTTTCAAAGACACAAGTCTTTCTGACTTTTTTATAGTAGGATCACAAGTTTTTGTAAAACACTGATTTATTTTCCCTAAGTCAGGAAGGCTTACTAGCCCAAGAAGCAAAGACTGCCTCTCTTTCCTTCCTTCCTTCTCTCCCCCTCCCCTTTTCTCCCTCTCCCTCTCTCTTTCTATCTCACTCCTTCTTCCCCCTCTTTCTTTCTCTCTCTCTCTCTCTCTCTCTCTCTCTCTCTCTCTCTCTCTCTCTCTCTCTCTCTCTCTCTCTCCCCCTTTCTCTCTCTCTCTCTTCCCTTTTCTCCTTCTCTCTCTCTCTCTCTCTCCTCTCTCTCTCTCTCTCTCTCTCTGTTTCTCTCTCTGTCTCTCTCTTTCTCTCTTCCTCCCTCTCCTCTCTCTGTCTCTCTTCCTCCCTCTCCTCTCTCTGTCTCTCTCTCTCTCCTCTCTCTCTGTCTCTCTCTCTCTTTCTCTCTCTCTCTCTCTCTCCCTCTGTCTCTCTCTCTCTTTCTCTCTCTCTCTCTCTCTCCCTCTCTTCTCTCTGTCTCTCTCCTCTCCTCTCTCTGTCTCTCTCTCCCTCTCCTCTTCTCTTCTCTTCTCTTCTCTCTCTCTCTCTTTCTCTCTCTCTCTTTCTCTTACTCCTTCTCCTCTCTCTGTCTCTCTCTCTCTCTCTCTCTCCCTCTCCTCTCTCTGTCTCTCTGTCTCTCTCTCTCCCTCTCCTCTCTCTGTCTCTCTCTCTGTGTCTCTCTCTGTCTGTCTCTCTCTCTCCCTCTCCTCTCTCTGTCTCTCTGTCTCTCTTTCTCTCTCTCTCTCCCCCTTCCTCCTTCTTACCCTCCCTCCCTCCCTCTCCCTTGCCTTCGCAAGTGCTCTCTCTCTCCCTCTCTCATAAAGGATGCCCTGTTTTCTCAGGTTAACGTCCACAAGCTGCTGGGTTTCAGGACAGTTTGGCTCCATGCTTGATTTCCTGGTATTAAAAGTCATTGAGACAGAGGGTCTTTGAAAGCTGAAATGTACAACTTGTCAGTGGTTTGTTTGTTTGGTGGGACAGGTTTAACAACAGTATATTTTGGTAGTGCTTTTTAATTCAATGAGAAAAGGTTTGTAAGAAATTACTGTTCCATTCCAGAGCCCTAATCTCTCTAGTGAATACCTGAATCCCTCAGATATGCTAATGATCCCAAAAGGGACTCTGGGTAAAGGGCTCTGGATAGGCACTAGACCTGTACTCAGGAAGACTCAGGATTGAAATCTCGCCTCCAATATTTATTAGCTATGACCCTATGCCAGCTAATCTTTCTGTGCTTATCTATTTTTATATATTCTATTTCTATAGTTTCTATATTCCTATATTTTATACATTCTGTTTCTTATCTATTTTATATGTTCTACTTCTATATTTTCTATATTCTATTTCTTATTTATTTTTCTATATTCTATTTCTTTCTGTTTCTTTATCTAAGAGAGGGCCAGATTCCAAAGGTGGCCTCTATTGATCCCTCCCCTTACTAAATCTGTGCACCTATATTATGCAGAGAGAGAGGCACACAATACAAATGACACAAATTAGGCCATATAAAATTGAAAGGCTGATAATCACGTAGCTCTAAAGAGCATAATGATGTCCCCTGAGGCAGCTTGATCTAGTGAAAAATGTAGACTCGAACAAACACTAATGTATAAGCTCACAACCTGTGAGTTTGGGGGAGCTACTTTACTTACTTCATCACCCAGTTTCCTTGATTGTAAAATCAGTAGATGCAAAACTACGATTGTGTAAACTAAAATCCCTTGGAGCTTTAGACTCATCTCAATTAATCAACAAGTCTTTACTGGGTGGCCAGGCACTGGGCTAGGTAACTAAAGATACACTGCCAAAAATGGAGTAACTCTAACTCTGTTTGGAGCTTATATACATGTTGCATAAGTGACTCTTCAATCACATCATTCTATGGGGTTGGATAAACTAGTCATACAGGAGGGTGCCCACAGCTACAAGTATTCTCTGGTAGAATCCAATGAGACCCTGAAAGAATGAAATGTAACGTCGCCAACGCCCACCAAAATCCCCATTACAAGGAGCTCTCATTGTTCTGCAAAATCGAGTTGTCTGTTCCCACAACCTACCCTGCCACCTCAAGAGTTTCCTGAGCCACAGAAGAACAGTAACCTTTTTTATCCTGCACACCTAGGTAAGCACTTCCATAGTATGTCCCAGGACCTGTCAACACCACCAGAGAAGTGATCTAGGTGTGCCCTCCAGTTCCCCTGCCCAAGCCCAGCCCCAGAGCAAGCCGCATTCTCACAAGGCTGGTCAAAGGCAACATTTCTGAATAGAAAAGTTCTCTTTCTCATAAAGAAAATATGGGATAGCAGAAAGAATATTAAACTTGGAATTAGGAAGGCCAAATGTTGGGTAGTAAGCTGAATCAGAAATAAAAACTCTTTGGACTGAGAGCAAGCTGCCTCACAAGAAATAGAGGAGCCTAACGCTTCCTATTCTGTTATATTTCGGAAGCATCTGGCTCCACTCTTGGCTTCTTATACTAAAATTCAGGTTATCTGAAAGGGGTCTCCCCACCTTTAAGAAAGGAAACGGGACTCAGGGCAGAGATTTCTTTATTTGCAGTCAAAGGACCACAGATCATATCCCTTTAATAATCTCTTAACTACTTGTCCAATCACTGAACCACTCTGGGTCTCAGCTTCCTCATGTATAAAAAAAGTGAATTAAATTATATAACCTCAAAGCTTTCAACCCTCAATCTGCAGCCTATGAACCACAAGAAGAAGTGAGTTCTCCTGTTTCCTATGCGGATTCTAATATTTGAATAGTTTTCTGCAGAGCCCTAATCAAATCAGGTTTTCACATTGTTAAAGACGGCACACAGCCTCCCAAATAATGACAAAAGGGAGAAACAGCCTTCCCAAGCCACACTAGACCAAGATAACTGATGATGGCAGGGGGTGGGATTATCTGTAAATTATCTGTAAATGTATCATCATGTACATCGTGGCCGGCTCAGTCACAGGGGACTCCCAACTGTTTCTCATAAGGAAAGCATGAGATAGCAGAAAGAATATTAAACTTAGAACCGAGAAGGCTAATGTACAAATGTTAACCTCTGGCATTAGCTTTAGTTCTTTCATCAATTTCCTCATTTATAAGGTAGGGATACTAAATCTAAAGTTCCTATAAGAAGTAGAGTGCTAAACTTGGCTCCACAAAGAACCAGGTTCAAACTTTGAATCTGACTCTGCCTATGAAACCAGGGATAATGTATTTCACATCCTTGAGCCTCAGTTTCCTTATCTTGATAGAAAAATAAAGAGAGCACTTGCCTTGAAATGAGGAGGAACTGATTTTAAATTGTGACTCAGACACATTTACTAGCCCTGTGACCTTCAAATCATTTAACCTCCCTTTGCCTCAGTTTCTTCAACTATAAAATGGGGATATGAGAATCAAATGAGTTAGTATAGTTTAAAAAAAAACTTTGCAAACATTAAAGTGTTATGTAAATAGGAGCTATTATTATCTGTAAAAAACAAAATCTATCAAGAACTAATTATTAAACTCTTGCTATGTACCAAATACTGAGTCAGATTACAGGATTAAAAAGCCAAAAATGAAATACATTCTTCTTACATTTTATCGAGGGATGGGGGAATTCATAAATAAATGGAAAAATGCATGAATGAATAAATGCAATAAAGATTTAGTAGAAGAAATCAAAATTATATGAAAATGGGATAGGATCCATATCATCCCCACTGTCCTGGATTCTATTAGAACTGTCCCAAAGACGGTTCAGAGAGCCTACAGAATATGAACTGACATCCTCAATACTTTTTATTCAATTACAAAAAAGAAGGCATTTTATCCACATATAATACTTGTATAATAGTCTTGTATTATTATAATATATTGTATAATACTTGTATAATAGTCTGCTAAATATTAAACACAAGACAACAACTGTAGAGTAGCGAATTACCCCGAGGCCATTTCTATCTGTACCCCATCAAGTTTCAGATGAGAACTAGAATAACAACAGAAATAGTAACAACAACTGCCATTGAACAAGTCCAAAAAGTTCCAACATCAGCACGACTCACTCCTCATTCCTCATTCCCAGGCGGGGTCAAAACAGGCAGAGCACAAGAAGAAGGAGGTAGTTTCACTGAGTGTCCACTATGAACGTGCCTCTTCCTTAAAGCACAGAAAACCAGAACAGTGACTGACAAAGACAATTCCAAATCTATCCGTGGGGGTGTCATGACTGTCAATCATCAGGATCTTAAAATCAACATAACAGACTCGAGGAAAAGGTCCATTCTGACACCTACTTCCTCTAATTGCCTTAACATCTCCCAGCTTATTATAACATATTCACTAAAAGGTAACCTGGCAGGTTCTGCCTTGCTTGGTCTAAGATCTCTGGGGAAAAAACCTCATCATTGCAATAGTCACAAAAATTAAGGGGGAAGGTTTCACAAGACTAAAATCATTCACCAACAAATCAGATTTAACTTTTAAAATAAATTCAGCAAGAATCATCTTTAATCTGTTAGAAATTTTCCCATTTTTCCAAAATTAGGTCTTTCATGGGAAAAAGACCCACATGTACAAAAATATTTACAGCAATATTTTTTGTAGTAGCCAGGAACTGTCCATCAGTCGAGAAATGGCTGAATGAATTATGGTATATGAATGTTATAGAATATTATTATTCTATAAAAAATGATCGGCAGGATGATTACAGAAAGGCCTGGAGAGACCTACGTGAACTGACACTAAGTGAAGTGAGTAGAACCAAGAGAATATTGTACACAGCAACAACAGATCATGTGTTGATCAATTCTGATGGATGTAGTTCTTTTCAATAATAAGGTGATTCAGAGACTTAGGATAAAGAGAACCATCAGCATACAGAAGAGGACTATGGGGACTGAATGTGGATCACAACATAGTATTTCATCTTTTTGTTGTTTTTGCTTGCTTTTTGTTTTCTTTCTCATTTTTTTTCCTTTTTGATCTGATTTTTCTTGACCCATATGATAACTGTGGAAAGATGTATAGAAGAATTGTATATGTTTAACATACATTGGATTACTTGCTGTCTAAGAGAAGGGATGGAGGAAAAGGAGGAAGAAAAGATTAGGAACACAAACAAGGTTTTGCAAGGTGAAAAATATCTATGCATATATTTTGAAAATAAAAAGATAAGAATGGATGCCCATCAATTGGAGAATGGCTGGGTAAATTGTGGTATATGAATGTTATGGAATATTATTGCTCTGTAAGGAATGACCAGCAGGATGAATACAGAGAGGCTTGGAGAGACCTACATGGACTGATGCTAAGTGAGATGAGCAGAACCAGGAGATCATTATACACTTCGACAACGATATTGTATGAGGATGTATTCTGAGGGAAGTGGATTTCTCTGACAAAGAGACTTAACTGAGTTTCATTGGAGAAATGATGGACAGAAACAGCTACACCCAAAGAAGGAATACTGGGAAATGAATGTGAACTATTTGCATTTTTGATTTTCTTCCCGAGTTATTTTTACCTTCTGAATCCAATTCTCCCTGTGCAGCGGGAGAACTGTTCGGTTCTGCAAATATGTATTGTATCTAGGATATACTGCAACATATTTAACATATATAGGACTG
This sequence comes from Antechinus flavipes, assembly GCF_016432865.1. Classification (NCBI taxonomy): domain Eukaryota; kingdom Metazoa; phylum Chordata; class Mammalia; order Dasyuromorphia; family Dasyuridae; genus Antechinus; species Antechinus flavipes. Next base: position 78,293,361 of record NC_067403.1, on the reverse strand, counting down.
CTTGCCATCTTGGGGGAGGGGAGGGAGGGAGGGGAAAAAACAAAACATAAGTGATTGCAAGGGATAATGTCATGTAAAAATTATCCTGGCATGGATTCTGTCAATACAAAGTTATTATTAAATAAAATAAAGTTTAAAAAAAAAAAAGAGAATGGAGGGGTGGATTGATAGGATTTTTTTTTTAAATAAAAAATACAACTGGAGAAACAAAAAAGAAAAAAGAAAAGAAAAAGATAAAAAAATTTTCATCTTTCATGTAAGAGGGGGATAATCTCCTTAACTCATAGCAAGTAATAACAATACTCCACAAGGAAAATGAAAAGTTACCCCCCTAAAGCTTTCTGAGACTTACAAGTAATAAGATAGCTCTACCCTCTGTCCACAGCTCAGGATACATAACTTTTTAAGCCCTTTTTTTCCAATCTACATCACAGATGAAACTGTAGAAGCCTGGGCAGGAGACAGTACCTTAATTTATAGATTAATTATGTGTCATATCATATTTTCTTTGTAATTTGTGGTATATGTCTGGCTTCCTTAACTACAATGCCAAAAAACCCTGTCTTTTATTTCATTTGTATCACCTACCATGCTTTATATTTTACCTCAAATATTAACAGGCACTCACATATATTACTGATTGTACGCCTTCTTTCCATTTTCCTCATCTCCCTTTCTCTGTTGAGTCACCAAATGACACTGTATTGAGTTTCATTTCAAACTTACAGAGGAATAATGGCTCTTCCTAGTTCTATCTAAATCATTTAATACTCCCCTACAATGTAATTCAGGAAAATAATAGGATTCGAGATTTACAGCTGGAGGAGACCTTAGACACTAGCTAATCCAGTTTCATTTTATAGATAAGATTAAATGACTAGCCCAGGATCACACAGCTAATATCTGAGACAAGGTCCAAACCCAAGTCTTTCTGATTTCAAGTCAAGACTACATCTACTGGGCCACCATACTGACTTTTCTGAAAGCTCTCAAAGACAGTCTTTTCATCACAATTCCTCATTACACAGACTTGGAAGACATCGCAGATGCCAGTTAATCCAGCCTAAAGCTAAAACAAGAATCTCTTCGATACCATTCCAACACATAGGTTTAATTTAGCTTTTTTGTGATGACTATCATGAAGGGGGAACCCACTGCCTCCCCATAATGCCCACTTTTGGGGGGGAAGGAGAGGCAATTGGAGTTAAATGACTTACCCAGGGTCATACAGTTAGTATAATGACTTGCCCATGCAGCTAGTACATGTCTCATGCTGAATTTGTACTCAGAGTGTCTTAACTTGATACCCTCGACATATTTTATGAAAGTGCTCATAAAGCTGCCCTGTATCACTCTACTTTTCAAAGGCTCTAATTATTAGTAATTTTCTCTTGAAGCCTACATTTGCTTCTCTGCCATTTCTCCTTCTCCCTTTATTTTGAGTTCTGTCCTCTGATGCCAAACTAAACAAATCCAATCCTTTTGGCATTAGGCAGTCTATTAAAAACTTGAAAAAAGCTATCATATTCCAATCTTACCACACAGCCTCTAAATTTTCTCCTCTAAAAAACAAACAAAAAAGCATTTATTAGGCAATTGCTATATATCAAGTACTGGGCTAAGCCAATTGTCTATAAGTAATAAACTACTATTCAGATGGAAAGATATTATAGTACCACGGATAGAGGCAAGCTCAAACTTCGAAAGACTTGACTTCAAATCCTCCTTCAGAAACAAAATAGCATCCCTTATGAAGGTCACTTCATCTCTTACTGCTCTAGGCAAGTCTTCCTCTTTTTTTTTAATTTATTTTTTAACACAAATTGCTTTATGAATCATGTTGGTGGAGAAAAATCAGAGTAAAAGGGAAAAACCATGGGAGAGATTTAAAGAAAAAAAGAAGTAAACCTAGCATGTGTTGATTTACATTCAGTCTCCTTAGTTCTTTTTCTGGATGCAGATGGCATTTTCTGTCCAAAATCTATTGGGATTGCTTTGGATCACTGAATCGCTGAGAAGAAGTTGATTATTGCACATTCTTGCTGTTACTGTATACCACATATTCCTAGTTCTGCTTGTTTCACTCAGCATCAGTTCGTATAAATCATTCCGGGCCTTTCTAATATCAGCTTGTTCATCATTTTTTATATAACAGTAAAATTCCATTACCTTCATATACCACAATTTGTTCAGCTATTTCTCGACTGATAGGCATCTACTCAGTTTCCAGTTCCTTGTCACTACAAAAAGAGCTGCTACAAACACTTTACATATGTGGGATCTTTTCCCTCCTTCATGATTTCCTTGGGACATAGACCCAGTAATGGTACTTTGGGTCAAAAGGTATGTACAGTTTTATAGCCCTTTGGGCATAGTCCCAGATTACTCTCCAGAATAGTTGGATCATTTCACAACTCCACCAATGATGTACATTTATCATTATCCTTTCCACTAATCTATATCCAGTACCAAATAGTTTTGATGACTAATGCTTTAAAATATAGCTTTAGGTTCAGTACTGCTAAGCCACTATCCTTAGTATTTTTTTCCATTAATCCCCTAGATATTCTTGACCTTTTGTTCCTCCAGATGAATTTTGTTATTTTTTCTAGTTCTATAAAATAATGTGTTGGTAGTTTGATTGGTGTGGTATTGAACCCTTTAGGCAGAATTGTCATTTTTATTATATTAGCTCAGCCTAGTCTAGACAAGTCTCTCGGATTTTTACATTCATTGGCAGAGGATCATCTATGCATTAGTATTGGTAGAGGGAATTCCCTCACCTGGTATTTCTCTGTGTCAATGAAATTACAAGTCCAATTCTAGTCTTTATCTCTTAAATGCAAAAGAATACTATGATGGCAATTCTTACCTCGGACAGTCTCCAACCCATTAAATGTTGAACATGCATGAAAGCAAAGGAATGGAGAGATAGGTATTTCAAACAGATGAATGATTGACTACAAACTATGCAGACAGAAATGGAGAGGACATTCTACCCCATCTCCCTTTAATCTAGCAAAATCCACATTTTCTGAACTGTGTCTTAGTTCGTGCTATCTCTTCCCAGAATGCCACTGACACAAGGTACAATGGATGGAGCTCTGGACCCAGAGTCAATCAATCAACATTTATTAAGCATTTACTATGGTCCAGACACTGTACTAAGAGCTGGGAGTAAGGAAGACATATTCAAATCCAGCTTCAGACACTTTGTATCTTACTAATGTGATCATGGAAAAGTCATTTACCATTTGGCTGTCTCAGTATCCTCAATTACAAAATGTGGATAAATGTGCTGTTATCCACAACAGCATTTATATCCCATGGTAATTGTGAACATCAAATGAGATAATATTTATAAAGTGCTCATTAGTACAATGCCTGGTCATACATACTTGTATTCTTCTCCCTTTCTTCCCTTCTTTCCATCTTTGACTGTGGGAATTTTTCCTATCCAACAAGATATAAATGCTACCTCTCCCATGAAGCCTTCTCTACCTATAGTTTAAACTTCTTCACACTTCCAAAAACACTTTTTTTGTTGTTGTTGTTGTTGTTTGGTTGGTTGGTTGGGGTTTTTTTGCTGAGACTATTGGGGTTAAGTGACTTGCCCAGGGTCACACAGCTAGGAAGTGTTAAAGAATCTGAGGTCAGATTTGAACTCAGGTTCTCCTGACTTCAGGGCTGATGCTCTATCCATTGCACCAGCTAGCTGCCCCCAAAACACTTTATTTGTACACCTTTTATGGCACCTATGTTTCTATATTTCCTTGTATCATAAATATTTAAGCACATTTCTTTAATTCCCTATTATACGAGCAACATGGCACATTGAATAGAGATGGAATAAGGACCGGAAAACCAAACGATCCCAGTTTAGCTACTTATCAACTATGGGACCAGTTGCTTCAGTTCCCTTATGAATAAAATGACAAAGTTGAACTGAATGTGCTTCCAACTCTAAATCCTAAAACATTATTATAAGGTTCATGAGGTAAAGAACCATGCCCAATCCACTTTGGTATCCCCCTATAACATAATGTCTTAACTCAGACAAGAAGTTCTCCTCCTCAAATTTAAAAAAAATGAATAAATTATTTTAATATAGTTTTTTAATTAAAGTTTTTATTTTTAAAATATATGCATGGACAATTTTTCAACATTAACCCTTGCAAAAGCTTGTGTTCCTCATTTCCCCCCCCTCCTTCACCCCTTGCCCTAGATGGCAAGCAATCCAATATATGTGCAATTCTTCTATATATATATTTCCACAATTATCATGCTGCACAAGAAAAATCAGATCAAAAAGGAAAAAAATGAGAAAGAAAACAAAAAGCAAACAAACAACAAAAAGAGTGAAAATGCTATGTTGTGGTACACACTCAGTTCCTACATTCCTCTCTCTGGGTGTACATGGCTCTCTTCATCACAAGATCATTGGAACTGGCCTCAATCATCTCATTGTTGAGAGCCACATCTATCAAAATTGATCATCACATGATCTTGTTGTTGCCATGTACAATGATCTCCTAGTTCTGCTCACTTCACTTAGCATCCGTTTATGTCTCTCCAGGGCTCTCTGCAATCATCCTGCTGATCATTTCTTACAGAATAATAATATTCCATAACATTCATATACCATAACTTATTCAGCCATTCCCCAATTGATGGGCACCCACTCAGTTTTCAGTTTCTTGCCACTACAAAGAGGACTGCCACAAACATTTTTGTGCATGTGGGTCCCTTTCCCTCCTTTAAGATCTCTTTGGGATATAAGCCCAGTAGAAACTCTGCTGGATCAAAAGGTATGAACAGTTTGATAGCCTTTTGAGCATAGTTCCAAATTGTTCTCCAGAATGATTGGATCCATTCACAATTCCACCAACAATGTATTAGTGTCCCAATTTTCCCCCATCCCCTCCAACATTCATCATTATCTTTTCCTGCCATCATAGCCAATCTGAGAGGTGTGAGGTAGAACCTCAGAGTTGCCTTAATTTGCATTTCTCTGATCAATAGTGCAAATCCTTATTTTTAAAACTAACATTCAAAGCTCCAATTTTAAGAAAGAGCTTTTGAGAAGCATGGCATGGTGACAGTTATATTTCCAAGTAGAGGTACCTCTCAAGTCAAGCTGCAGTAGCTGGGCTATCATTTGGAAACTCTCTGAAAGTCAAGAAGCCAAAAGAGGTTTTATAAAATAATGTAACAGGTTCTCAAATGAAACAGGCTGTCAATCCTTATCTGAAAGATCATTTGGTAGGGAAATGAAGAGCAGAAATGTTGTCTTTGGGATTGATGGAAAGCTTCTGGGGAGGGGGGGAGGGGAACATACAAACAAACAGATGTTTGACCCTTGATCTGAATAACTAAGCTTTGTAATCCTTTTGACTTTGATGGAAGGAGATGGTGCCATGATACGATATATAAGAATCAGAAACAAAACGGATATCCATTGACTAGGGAACGGCTGACCAAACTATGGGAGATATACAAGTTTTGTATTGTGCAAAATAAAAAGGAGAAATATGAAGAATTCAGAGAAACATGGGAAGGCCTTGTGAAGTAATGGAGAATGAAATAAATAAAACAAGAAATATAGGATACCACTTGCCTTCTCAATGGGTGGGAGAGGGGTGGCAGGAAAAAAAAATTTGGAACTCAGAATTTTTAAATGGATGTAATTTTTTTAAAAATCTAACCCCAAAAAGGAGGAAGAAAAGAAGAAATATGAGAGACGGGATGGCACAATGAAGAGAGAGAGCTAACCTTCAGAGTCAAAAAGGTCTTTTCTGATATATCCTAGATGTGTGAGGCTGGGACATTGAGAAATGCCTCAGAAACTCTCTAAGATCGATGTTGCAGAACAGATGCCAGTCTGTATTTGAGCTCCTTACACCGGTTGAGCTCACAAGTAGTCAAAACAAATGCAAATCAACATATTCAGTGGCTACAGCAAGGCCTATGAAAAGACACTTCAAGGAAGACATATTCTTGAGTAAATGAAAAACAAATATTGGGGATGGAAAAGAGATAATGAACATGCACTCTTCGTCTTCACAAAGAGGTGAGAGATTGCTAGGACAAGACCAGGATGAAAGTTTTCTTTTCATTTCTTGTCATTTTTATCCAAGAGAGTTCAATTCAGGAAATAGTTCTGGAAATCACTGGGGCACAAAAAGCAAACAGCATCCAAAAAAATCATTTTTAAAAGAAAAAAAATAAAATGAAATAAAGCGTATTAGCCATCACTGAGCAGAAGTCACAGAGATTTAATATTCAAAGGACCCCATTGGGTGTCCATTCCTTTTCTTAATAATAGCTTTCTATTTTCAAAATACACACAAAGAAAATTTTCAGCATTCACCCTTGTAAAACCTGGTGTTCCAAATTTTTCTCCCTCCCTTCTCTCTATCCCCTCCCCTAGAGGGCAAGCAATCCAATATAGGTTAAACATGTGCAATTCTTTTATACATAATTCCACAATTATCATGCTGCATAAGAAAAATCAGATCAAAAAGGGAAAAAAAGGAAAAAGGAAAAAAGCAAGCAAACAACAGTAACAAAAAAAGTGAAAAAGCTATGTTGTGATTTACATTCAGTTCCCACAATCTCTCTCTGGGTGCAGACGGCTCTCTCCATCACAAGCCTATTGGAATTGGCCTGAATCTGGGTGTCCATTCCTTTGGCTTCAAGGGTTTATCACTTTCAGGGCTGTATGTAAGAAAGGCAGTGAGTGCACCATTTTTCATTGCCCAAGGGAACCCATAAGAGAAGAGTAGCCCCAGTCATTCTGCTAAATCCCTGGAACTTTGGATCAAGTGTGGGGAGCCTGTACCAACTTCCCATAAACACAGGTGTTCAAGCTTTCACCTAGTCACTTGCCATACTGAAATAGCAGGTAAGTTTATCGCTCTTCTCCAGGGTAAAATACTCATACTACCCAAATGGTTGTAGCTGCATGTGTCTCAGTGTGGATGTGTATGGTTTGGTTTGGTTTGGGTTTTTTTCATGTACCCACAAAGAACTGTTCATTAATAGGAAAGGAACTAGAAAAGGTTGTCTATTGAACCATGCAAACAGAATAACAGAGTTTTCCTTGAAGGGCAATTTTGGAAATCCTAAGATCATATATTTATCCTTAAATGAGTATGTCCAACTAATAAGTGAGAAACCTTAGAAGGGGGATCTTCTTCTCAATCCACAGCACTGTATAATGCATACCCTGGCAGCTTCTTCACTATGTCATCCAAGAAGAATTCTGAGATCAAGAGGTTCTTTTGCCAAAATGCTGAAGCAAAATATCCCTTCCCTCAGTGGATTCCTATGAAAACTGGCAAGAACTCAGAAAGGAAGACACTGGAAAAGGACCAAGCTGGGTCTATAAAGAACAGCCAACATGCTGATGTACATATTTATACTGTACCAAGACAAAGTTCCTTAACATACCACTCCGAAATGAAGTCAATGCTGTTACTAGAAGAGAATGAGTGGGAAAAGGCATTTAATAGGCTATTTTGTATCAAGTTCCCTGCCAAAAGCTAGGAATACAAAGAAAAAAGCAAGATAGACTCAACTCTCCAGAATCTCACATTCTAATTAAGGGAGACAATGTATAAAAAGAGGTTTCAACTTTATGGCAGATGGTAGCAATTAGGATCCAACAGACTATGCATTAAGGTAGGTGGTAAGGCAGATTAACCATCACCTTTGAGGACCAGAAGGAAGTAGTAGGTCTAATGGTCAGAACAGAGTGGAACGACCTAGACAAAGATAGGGATACAAGGGGGAAGATTGGTATTTGACTAAGAGTGAGCCTCCCACACTTCTTGGGAAGTGGGCATTGAGGGGTGAGAGAATGAAAAGTAGCCTCTTCAAGAAATACTTGGCTGGCTATCAGGATGGAAGAGGGAAGGAAGGTATCTCTAGTGCTGATCAATAAATATCTCAAACCTGACTGGAAGCTGTCTGCTAAACTGTTTTGCCTTGAAGGCAATTCTAACATTTTGCTTTTATTGCATTAATAAGTTCAGTAATAAATGTTGAATTATTTTCAGTCATGTCAATCTCTTTGTGACCCTATTTGGGGTTTTCTTGGTAAAGATACTAGAGAAGTTTACTAATCCCTTCTCCGGCTCATTTTACAGAAGAGAAAACTGAGGCATACAAGATTAAGTAACTTGCCCAGGGTCACAAAGCTAGTAAATATCTGAGGCCAGATTTGAAATGGGGTTCTTCTTACTCCAAGACTGATGTTTTATTCACTGCTCCAATGCATGTATAATATTTTTAAATAACTTTTTTAAAAACTCAAAAGGAGAAAGTGAGTAATGAATTGGATCAGAGTCAGAGTTGGAAGAGAATGTAAAACTCATATAGTCCAAAACCCTGATTTTCCATACAAATAAACTGAGGTATAGGGAAGAGTTTTAATGATATCTAAAGGTTACAAAGATTCTAAATGGCCATACCACAATTTGAACCTGGAATCTGTGACTCTACTTCCAATACCTGGTATCACCATTATGAAGAATAGATGAAGAGCTATTTAAAGAAAAAGGTGAACAACACAGCATTTCCCACTTATTGTCATGGTTTGCTTGAATTTTATTTTCTTTCTCATTTTTTGGATTTTTTTTTTTGTGCAGCAAGATAACTGTATAAATATGTATGCCTATTTTGGATGTAACATATTTTATCATATATTGGATTACATGCCATCTAGGAGAGGGGGTAGGGAGGAAGAGAGGAAAATTTGGAACAAAAAGCTATGCAAGGGTCAATGTTGGAAAAATTACTCATGCATATACTTTGTAATAAAAAGCTTTAATAAAAAATGAAAAAAAAAAAAAAGGAAACCATACACAGTTATAAGATTATCACAAGATCAACTATGATGGTCTTGGCTCTTTTCAACAATGTCTTGATTCAAGGCAATTCCATTAGACTTGGGATAGTAAATGCCATCCTCATCCAGAGAAAGAACTATGGAGATTGAAGCATAATATTTTTTGTTGTGGCTATTGTCTTGGTTTTCTTTTTTTTCTCATGGTTTTTTTCCCCACTTTTGATCTCATTTTCTTGTACAACATGACAAATACACTTTAAAGAACTGCCCCTATTTAACCTATATCAGATTGCTTGCTGTTTTAGGGGAAAGGCAAGGAAGAAAGAGAGAAAAATTTAGAACACAAAATTTTACAAAAATAAATGTTGAACAATGAAATGATTCAGGCTAGTTCCAATGATCTTGTGATGAAGATGGCCATCTGCACCCAAAGAGGATTGTGGGAACTGAGTGTGGATCACAACATAGTATTTTTACTCTTTTTGTTGTTGTTTGCTTGCATTTTGCTTTCTTTTTTTTATTATTTGATTTTTTTGTATCGCTTGATAACTATGGAAATATGTATAGAAAAATTGCACGTTTAACATATATAGGATTACTTGCCATCTAAGGGAGGAGGTAAGAGGAAGTAAAGGGAATAATTTGGAACATGAGATTTTGCAAGGGTAAATGTTGAAAATTATATATATGTTTGAAAATAAAAAGCTTTAAATAAAAAAAATAGAAAACCCAGAAGACTTTTATTTGTATCCTCTATAATCTTATTTTGTGAACAATTATAGTAAACTTGGTTATCTTAATTGATCAAAAAAAATGAATGTTGAAAACTATCTTTACATGTATTTTGAAAAATAAAACATTGTAACTTTAAAAAAAAAAAAAAAAAAAGATGAACAGGCTAATATCACAAAAGCCTGGAAAGACTTACATGAACTTGCATGTGTTTTGAAAATAAAAAACTTCAATTAAAAATAAAGAAAGAAAAAGTGAGATTCTTGACACTTGGCTCTCTCTATATGTGGAAACCTCCCTTTCCCATTTAAGTTCTACAAGGACAGATACTATTTCACTTTTGTCTTCATATCAAATTGTCCAGCACAGTGCCTGGCATACAGTAGGTGATTTATACAGGTTTACTTACTACGCTACCAAAAAAAAAAAAAAAAAAAAAACAGATTTGCGGGTATCAGAATGCTAAGGGTATTGTGTTCCTGTGTACTTCTCATTTGAGAGTCTAGTCTAGGATGTGCTGGAAGAGTTCATATTTGTTTCCTCTTCTCTAGAATTCAGATCTTACACCTATTTACCTGTTCCCCTCCTCAGAAGGTTTTAATATTCCAAACTCTATTTCATTATAGATTTAGCAGTCTACAAAATTCGTAGTAGGAAAAACAACAGATGGCTGAAAAAACAGTCAACCAGAAATGGCCATTTGAAAATATGCTCCAAACCACCAACAATAAGAAAAATGCAAATTAAAAAATCTCTTGAGGTTTAACTTCCCACTTTGAAAACTGGTAAATACCATAATAGATGTAAATAATAAATACTAGTGGTACCATGACAGGACAGGTCCAATAATACATTGTGAGAGCTCTGAATTGGTTCAATCACTCTGAATATCAATTTAAAATTATGTAAGGAAAGTGACTAAATAGCCCAAAACCTTTAAGTAGGATATAGCTGGAAATATGCCTCACAGCAACCAAAGACAGAAACAATAATTCTATACATACCAAAATATTCATGGCAGCAAGTTTTGTGGTATTGAAAAAATGAAAATAAAGTGGGCATGTACACATTGGGAAATTGCTTTATTTAAATATAGTATACATGTGTAACAAAACATTTATTTTGCAATCGGAACTGAGAAATATGAGAAAGAAAAGCAAAGAAAGATCTGCATGAACTGATACAAGTGAAATGAGAAATAAAAGTTCATTATGCATAAGGATTTTGTTATTGTTCAGTCACATCCAACTCCTCCTGACCCTGTTTGGGGTTGTCTCAGCAAAGATACTGGAGTAGTTTCCCATGTCCTTCTCCAGATCACTTTACAGATGAAGAACTGAGAGATAAAAAGGGTTAAATGATTTGCCCAGGACTACATAGCTAGCAAATATTTGAGGCCAGATTTGAACTCTATTCACTGTACTTCCTCACTACCCCACATAATGATTAGAATAATAGAAAAAAGAGAATCACTAAAAACAAGCTGACTTCTGAGTAACTGAGAAAACAATGGCAGTTCTAGAAAATAGATAATGGATCATAAGTCTTTACAGCAGAGAGGAGGGAGACCACTAGCTCATAATATTTTATGTGCACAAGATCAAGATAAGATGATCAAGGTGTTTTTGTTTGTTCTCATTTGTTATGAGGGATGGTTTGAGGTGGCTTTTTACACACACACACACACACACACACACACACACACACACACACACACAAAGTGCTGCAAGGACAGAAGGCATCAATAGAATTTCTTTTTAGAGAAAGAAAGAAAAAAGGGCAAGTACCAGCCAATAGAATTCCATATTACCACAACTTTTGCTTTTCTTTATAGAATTTGTATATCCACAGGTCTCAGAGTTCACAATCAATGGAGCTGAGCTAAGTTACTAATGCCAAAGAATCCAAGGATATTCTCCTTATGAGTAATTCATCAATATCTCATAACACATGAACAAACCTAAAAACTGGGAGGGGAAAACAGCAAAGTGATATAAGGATAGAAGACATCAATAGATTTTTTTTAAGAGAAAGAAAGAAAAATAACCAAGGGCAAGCACCAATAATAGAAGAATTTCATACTACCACAATTTTAGCTTTTCTTTTTTGGAATTTGTATATCCACAAGTCTCAGAGTTCACAGTCAATAGAGCTGAACTAAGTCACTAATGCCAAAGAATCCAAAGATATTCTCTCTCTCATAAGTATTATCCTCATAATACACAAACAAACCTGAGAATCTCTGCCTTCAGGGAAGTGGATTTTTTTTTTAATGTTTTGCTTTCTACTTTGCAATCATTTCCCAACATATCCCTCACATTGAATTCTCCTTTATTACAAAAGAAAATAATTAAACAAAAATGACCCCCACAAAGGAAGGGCATAAGACATCATTTGCAACATTATCCCTTCATAGTCTTCCATCTCTATAGGGGGCAGTGTATTTCATCACCTGCTCTCCAGTCTCAAAACTGGTTATTGAATTCAATCCCATTTAGCTGCCTTTTAAAGTGGTTTTCATATTCTAGTGTTAACACTGTGCATATCGTTATATCCATTCTTGTTTTTTCAATCTTTGTCAATTCATTCATCTCTTCACATTTCTATTAATTGCTTATGTCTTAGTGTACAGTAATGTACATCAACATTCAGCAATACAAGAGATGGGCACCCTCACTGTTCCTAGTTTTTTCTTTCTGTGTTCTACAAGCTGCCCATGGTGAAAAAGTATCTGTCCTCATTAAAAATTAGGCTCTAAGAAATAATGTGTGTGTGTGATGAATAGAAAGAAGCGTGAACTGATGAAATAAGCAGACTCAAGAAAAGAGCATAAAAATGGCTAGAACAATCTAAATGGAAGGAAATTCACAAAAAAAGGGAATGATGCAAAATTATAAAGAACAAGCCTGGCTCAAAAAAAGAGATTTGAGAATACTCTCCCAATCTTCTTTCCCTTTTGCAAAGGAAGGAGGGTCAAACATGTTGTAGATTGCATAAATTTTCACCATTTTTTGATGTATTAATTGATTGTGATGATTTTTCCCTCTTTTTCTTGTCTTCGAAAAATATGATTTTCTATATGGGACAGCTCTCCGGGAAAGAAAAAGAAGAAATGCTGAGGTAAACTATGATGATATAAAAAGAATCAATAGAAATATCTTTTTTAAAAGGTCAGTCAGACCACCAGACAATATTTATTCCTGTTTCATAAGCTCTATTCCCTTTGCTTTGGGGACAGAAAAAATAAAGCCATATCAGGATCTTAGAGGTAACAATCCATGTCTTTCAGAAGGCATGGCAGATTTTCAGAGAAGATAAGACTCTAGAGCCTGTTTTTTCAAATAAAATGCAGAAGAGGTCATTTTCTTTTATCCTGAACTGAATTGTCATTTCAGTATCTACTTAGAAGGAAGTCACCATTTCATATAGTTTTGAGGTCCTCCCCTCCCAACTAAATAGTGGTCATTATAAGCCCTCTGAGTCAGTGTAGTTATACATAGTATTATTCTGTTATTTAAAAGTAGAATTAAAAGATCATTCCTTATTTAACAGTCATCCTATAAAAATTTATTTACATTCACCCTGCAAGGTACTGTGGTAACAGAATAAAAAGATGGCTAAAACATGACTCTTTCAATGTATCTTAGAACCTAGAAAGGGAGAAAGCTTGGAGAAAGGTGAAGAGAATTGTAAAGAAGGGAAAGGGGAAAGGGAAGATGGCAAAAGAGAAGGAGAAAAGAAAAGAGACAAGGAAACTGAAAAATCAAAGAGAAAAGGGAGAGAGGGAAGGTAGGAAAGAGAAGAAGGAGAAAGGGAAGGGAGAGGAAGAAAGGTAGTGGGAAAGGGAGAGATCAAAGATTCAAGAAGAGGAATAGGTCAGGGGAAAGGAGAGGAAGGAAAGGAGTTCCTTATTCAAGCAGGATAACCACTGTGGAGGTAAAACTAGAGAAGAGTTTTTAATAAGGGGATAAGAATAGGCTAACCTAAATTTTCCTTTGATTAGGAAGCCAAGATCCTGAGCCAATCCAGACAAGAATGAATTCTTTATAAACAAGAATCAAAAGAATTAATCAAAAGAAGCTTGAGGAGTAAAAGAGAAAGAAGAAAAGGATGTGGGAAAAAAATGGAAGAAGAAAGGAAAGGAGGAAAGGGAGAGAGAAAAGAGGGAAAGAGGGAAGGAGGGAAAAGAAGAAATGAAAGAAAAGTAATAAGAGACAGGGGACTAGAGGAGAAGGAAATAGGGGAAGGAGAAGAAAAAAAGATGGAAGAAAAAAGAGGAAGGAAAAAAGGAAAATGAGAGTAAGGGAAGAGGAAAGAGTTAGAAGGAGGAAGAGAGGAAGAGAAAAAAGAAGAAGGAAGGAAGTGAGAAGGGGGAAGAAGGAGAATGGAAGGCATTGTGGACAAACCAGTGAGAGGCTCTTAGCAATAGATCAGCAGCGGAAATTCCACAGTTCATGCTCAACAAGAAGAGCCACAGAAGAGCAGTAATGGAACCTCTAACCCCAGCACAGAAGGCAAACTGCCAATTTCACAAACCAGGCAAATACAGAGGTCAAACTACCCCAGGACAATGAGCAAGTCAAGCCCCTGAAGCCCAAGCCAGTGATCCTGCCCGTATCCCATAACATAAAGAAGCTTGGGACAATGACTCCTGTGCCTTAGGAGTAGAACCCAACTTTAAAAGCCATGACATAGGCTAAAAAAAAATGAGCGAGAAACAAAAAAGAACCTTGATAGCAGGTGACAGGGACAATCAAAAACACCAACTCAGAAGAGAACAAAATCCCCACATGATAAAGGTCAAAGGGGGATAAGAATTGGTCTCAAGCCCAAAAAGTCTCCTTGGAAATAAATAAAAAATGAGAAAAAATAATCAAAAACTTGAAAAGAGAAGGACAAAAATTTACTGGATAAAACAATTCCTTAAAAAAAAAATTAAACTTAAAAAAAAAAAAGAAAAGAAAAGAAACAATCAGCAAGATGATTTCAGGAAGGCCTGGAGAAACTTACATGAACCAATGCTGAGCGAAGTGAGTAGAACCAAGAAAACATTGTACACAACAACAAGATTATGTAATGATCAACTGTGATAGTCTTGGCTCTTATCAATAATGAGATGATTCAAGCCAATTCCAATAGACTTGTGATGGAGAGAGGCATCTGCATCCAGAAAGAGATCTATGAGGACTGAATGTGGATCACAACATAATATTTTCATCTTTGTCGGTGGTGGTGGTGTTTGCTTGCTTGTTTTTTTCTTTCTCATTTTTTCCCCTTTTGATCTGATTTTTCTTGTGCAACATGATAAATGTGGAAATATGTTTAGAAAAATTGCACATATTTAACCTATATTAGATTACTTGATATCTAGAGGAAGGGAAAGGTGGGGAGGGAGGGGAAAAAAATGGAACACAAGGTTTTGCAAGGGTAAATGCTGAAAATTATTTTTGCTGTATTTTTAAAAATAAAAAGCTATTACAAAAAAAAACAAATATTTTTGTGTTTTATAATTTTTTTAAGCAAAACATAGAGGAGGTGGCTTTGGACTGTGGTTTATAAAATATGTATGATTTCAATTGGTAAAGATGGAGAGGAAACATTCTAGAAGGCGGGAAGAGTGTGAGCAAAGTCATGGAGATGAGAAAAAAAAGTAAATGGGCTTAAATTTCTAGTATATAGTATTTAGTATCACTAGATAAAAGAATTATTTTACAATTCCTTCAAGATGACAACAGTGAAGCTTCTTGCAAAATCAAATACTTGCAAAATCCTTTCAGATTCTGAGATAAGAGGTTCAATAACTATAGCAGTTAAAATAGATGATTTCTAAACAGTCTTAAGTGGCCATTTCAGTGAGGATTTCAAGTCTGACTGTAAATAAATAAAAATAACAACTTGGACCTAAAATGTCTTCTAAAGAGGAATCAATGATGTATTATATCATGTTGGTGACGGCTCATAAGGAACATACAGAATGACTGATTAGACGATATTGAAGACTCATGAGCACAACTGTAAGTTCCATTGGTCAAGAATGCCAGGCCCCTTTAGGTTCTGATAAAGTCCAGCGGGTTTCTGGAACCAAGGCTATAACCAACAGCCATGCATTCAAGAAACTTAACATAAACTAATTTATATCATTAATCTCCTTTTTTTCCATGCTTCATCAAGACTGGAGACAGCCAGGGGCTCTCTCAGCCTGCATGAATCTTAACAATCTGAAAAGACTTCTAGGCCATTCCTGCTTATAAACCCTAGGTCTGGGAGCAGGTAGATGGTGCATTGGATAGAATAACTGCCCTGGAATCAAAAAGACCTAAATTCAAATCCATTAACTAGCTGTGTGATGTTGGACAAGTCATTTAATCCCAATAGCATCACAAACAACAACAAATAAAGTCTGTGTCTGTTGACCTAGTTGACCAACCTAACAAAGTGCCCAAAAGCTCAATGTCTAGGCAGAGAAATAAGCTGGAATAAGAAGCCCAAAAAGGAGCTGCTTGTCATTCATCACTGCTTTAAGGAGTGTGAAATTAGTCAGTTCATCAAGACCACAAGAAACTCACTTTTCTAACGGAGCTATTTCCTGGACTGGCATTTGAACAAATCAAGCATTTTAAATAATGTGGCAGCCCTATCCTAACTAACAGATGTAATTTCAGAGAATCCTCTTATAACCCCTTCATATGAAGAGGTTGGGGAAAGAAAGCAAATCAGTCTTGCATAAAATATAATCTACATATTTCTTTTTTTTTTTTTAAGGAGTTAGCTTCAGTTGAATTATTTGGACTGAATGAAATGAGAACGTATAATAATTATATCCTCTTCACCTATCAGAACATAACTGGGAATTTTTATACATAGCTTCAGGAGAAAGGGGAGGGAATAGAGAAGGAGAGAGGCAAGAGAAGGAAAAGAGATGGAAAGAGAGAAGGAAATAGAGAGAAAGGAAGGAGAACCACAAACAGCACCCAAGACAATGGGTACAGAAAGCCACTGTATTTAGAGGGACAGACATTATGCTAGAGCAGAAACCTTGGGGATGCTCCAAGGCTGCTGCTGAGAATAAAGGGGTCATCGGGTAGTTTCATATTTTAACTAAATAGATAATGAGGTCAGTTTCTTTCTTCACAATTGAGAGCTAAAAAAGTGACTTCCAGGGTGGTAAATCTCACAGTAAACAGGGAGCTGCTTTTGGAGAAGAGTCTGAACTTGGGGGTCCATTCTCCCCAAACCCTCAAAATATTATGTTAGGTATGATTTCAGAGGATCATTGATGAAGCATTCTACCCACCCCCTGACAGAGATAGGGGACTCAAGATGCAGAAGGAAGCATATATTTTTGTATAAAGCCAATTCAGAAATTCATTTCATTTGATTTTGCATATTTATTATGTGGAGTTTGGAGTGCTGTGTTTTTCCCCCAATGGAGATGGGATGGGAAGAAGAGAAATAGATTTTTGTTTATTGAAAAAATAAAATAAAGTAAGAATTTCAAATATGTTAGGGTTAGAAGGCACCTTAGAGATCATTTAGTCTAATTCATTCATTTTACAAAGGAGGAAAATGAAACTCCAGAGAAAGGAAGTGACTTTTTCTAGAATATAAAGGGAGATGTATTAAGAGATACAATGAGAGAATATAATGATTATTCCCTCTCTTCTTACAGAAAATGAGCCTGAGCTGAGGAAGTATTCAATGGAGCCAAAATCTCATCAATTCATTGGACCTAGAAGGAACCTTAAAGACCATTTTGTTCAACCTCCTCCTTCTACAGATGAGAAAACAGAGACTCAGAGTAAGTATTGGAGAGACAAATTGAACCACAGTTTCCTATATAGCCGTCCAGGGCTCTTTGAGAAAAATTACTGAAACATGAAAGGGAAGGAAAAACATACAAAGAAATCAAGTCTCCACTGCTGAGAGGCTGATACCTCCTTTTTTATATTTTACTACCTAAAACAACTTCAGCATCACCAGGGCTATGATACCAAAAGAACTCCTACATCTATAATAAATGAAAAAGAGAGATTTCGAGAATCCTGGGAAGAGTTATATAAACTAAGACAAAGAAATGAGGAGATCAGTATAACATTTATAAAATGACAACAATGCAGAAAGATTTAAGAAATGTGACCCATGAAATGATTAATCACAACTCCAGAGGGCATCTGCTGGAGAGGTGACAATCCCAGGATATAGGGGAAGTAGAAGTTATGAAACAGCCAATAAGTGGATCTTCTTTGCTTGATTGTAAATTTTTGTTACTTTTTCCTTTTTCTTTTCTTTTAAATGGACAAAGGTACCAAGCAGAATTTTTGTTTAAAAAAGATTCATTTTTTTAAAAAAAATCTGTAAGGGGACAACTAGGTGGCACAGTGGATAGAGCACCAGCCCTGAAGTCAGGAAGACCTGAGTTCAAATCTGGTCTTAGATACTTAATACCTCCTAGCTGTATGACCCTGGGCAAGTCACTTAACCCCAAATGCCTCAGGAAAAAAAATCTTTAAAGTGAAACAGAAATGAATTAATACAGTGAATTTCTTTTTAAATATTGCAAATATATTATATTGTTTAAATTTGAGCTTGTAATAAATTATATTTTAAAATCTGTTTTGAAAAAAGTAAACAGTAAACAATACTATAAAGTTACAGGTGTTATGAAAAGCAATCATAATTTTAAAAGGATTGCTTTTCATAACAACTGATTTTTTTTAAATAAGATGGGAGCAGCTAGATGGTGCAGTGGACAGAGCATCAGCCCTGGAGTCAGGAGGACGTGAGTTCAAATCCAGCCTCAGACACTTACCACTTACTAGCTGTGTGACCCTGGACAAGTCATTTAACTCCTTGCAAAAAAACAAAAAAATAAATTATTAAGACAGAAAAATGATATTGGGATGGTACTGATGTGTCAATACCAAGACACATCAATAAAATGTTTCTTAAAAGAAAAAAGAAGGCACTCATAGACCTAAGAAAGCACGTTTCACCCTCCTCTTTTACCTCTCCCCAACAGTACATTGGTCAGTCAACAAGCATTTATTTGAGCATAAGACTATACACCAGACATTGTGCTAAAGTGATGGGGATATAAAAGATAAAAAATAGTGCTTGCTCTCAAATACTTTTCTTTCTAATATGGGAAATAAAACACAAACAATTATGAAATATATAAATACTTCATATGCACACAAATACATGTAGATATATATAATATACATATGTCACATATAAATAAATATTATATTGACTACATGCTTATATTAATTATTACCATGATAAATTAACAAAGACATATATGTATGTTACATATACATTATATGGGTTGTGTTATTTATTTATATATAAAATAAATTGGAGGTAGCCTTAGAAGGAAGACTATCCTCAATTTATCATATATGAGATCCAAAGATTAAAGAGGACTGGGAAAGCCTTCTTGCACAAGGCTTGAAGAAATAAAAATGATCATATAATTATGCGCAAGGGGCTATAAAACAATGTATACCTTTTTATCCAGCAGTATCTCTATTGGGCATCTATCTCAAAGAAATCATAAAAAAGGGAAAAGAATCCATGTGTGCAAAAATATTTATAGCAGCTCTTTTTGTGGTTGTAAGGAACTGGAAATTCAGTGGATGTCCATTAGTTGGAGAATAAATAAATCATGGCATATGAATGTAATATAATAAACGATCAGCAGGATGATTTCAGAAAAGTCTGGAAAGACTTATATGAACTGAGGCTGAGTGAAGTGAGCAGAATCAAGAGAACACTATACACAGGAGGAGCAAGTTTAGGTGAAGATCAACTGTAATAGATTTAGCTCTTCTCAACAATGCACACTTTGGATGTGTGGATCAACTAGACTTTGGATGGAAAATGCCATCTACCTCCCAAGAGAGAACTATGGAGACTGAATGTGGATTGAAGCACAGTCTTTTCATCTTTTTTTTGGGGGGGGGGGGTTTGTTTGCTAACTTTTTCCTTTCTTGGTTTTTTTTTCCCCTTTTTTGGTCTGATTTTTCTTGCACAGCATGAAAAATATGGAAATGTGTTTGAAAGGATTGCATATGTTTATCCTATATCATATTACTTGCTCTCTTGGGGAGAGGTAAGGGAGAGGAGAAAAATTTAGAACACAAAGTCTTACAAAAATGAACACTGAAAATTATCTTCACATGTATTTGGAAAGATAAAATATTATTAAGAAAAAAAAACAATGTTCATATTTGGCAGGTGAGCATTTTTATTTTTTGTACATCACTGCTCCTCCCTCCCCATTTCCTTAGAGTATTTTTTTTAAGTAAATTTAGCTTTCCCATATGAGTATCTTATAGCTCAAATAGAGCCCAAATAAGAGACAGAAGAGGCTAGTGACACTAAATTTGAATTAAAGTGGGAAGAGATGAGGCAGGATGACCAGCCAGCAACTATTGTAAAAATTCAGGTATGAGGCAATAAAGGCCTATATTAGGGTAATAGTAATTTTCAAAGAAAGAAAGGACATATATAAGAGATGGAAGGAAGGTAGAATTACCAGGATATGACTCGATTGGATACAGTGAAATAAGAGAGAGTGAAGAGTCAGAGATGTATTTGCACCATGACTGAAGAGAAGTCAAGAAGGAAGAGGTTTGAAAAATGCCCATTCAGTTTGGCAATTTGAGCCAGTAGTATCTTCGGGGGGGGGGGGGGAAGAGGGGGAAGGTTTCACTTAAAGAAGGGAAAGAGACCCACATGTGCAAAAATGTGGGAGCTCTTTTCATAGTGGCAAGAAACTAAAAATTGAATGGATGCCCATCAATTGGAGAATAGCTGAGTAAATCGTGGTCTATGAATGTTATGGGATATTGGTCAATGTTGAAAAATTACCCATGCATATGTTTTATAAATAAAAAGCTATAATTAAAAAAAAAAAAAAAGGAATTTCAGTTGTATATCTGAAGTCAGATGGCAACCTACATTGTGAGTCTGGGGGATTTTAACATAGTGACACCCTTTACATTAATAGGAAAGTTGGAAATAACAGATTTGGAAGAAATACAGAATGAGTTCAGTTTTAGACCTCACAAGTTTTAAGACTGGATATCTAATCAAGAATTCCATATAACTACTAGGCAGGTAGAAGTATAAGACTGGAAATCAAAAAAAAAAAAAAAAAAAAAGTTGGGACTAGACTGTAATGTTCTTCTCTAAAATATAATGTTCTCTGGGAGCAGGTTTCTTGGGGGGCTTCTGGAGGCAGCCTTCGTTTCACTTCAAAGTAATCACCCTGAATGCTGCCAGGAGTTAAAGTCCAAATCCTTTATTGTCTCCTTCCTTGGACCCGGTTAACTTTCTTACAGGCCTATCTCTCTCCTTGGTTCCAAGAGTTCCTGCCACTAATCTTTTGCCTCTCCCAGCTTCAGCCTCCAGCCAGCACAAATGTGGAAGATGGAATGAATCTGTCTTCACCTCCAAGAGTAGGCTTGTCTCTCATTGGGCTTGTCCTTTAATGGGTTCCTCCTTAGATATGCTCTTTTAAAGGTATAAAAGGTGTGAACTCTAATAAGTACTAAGTACATTAGTGAACTAGAGAACTGTTAAGTACCATGCTAAATTAGATAATTACTGTCTCTATCAATTCCAGTGACTTAGCATCTTGTAAGAATCCTAACACTAGACAAGTGTTAGGTGATGAGACCACCAACTAAAATAGTAGGAGAGAAGACAGCCCAGCTCAAAGTCATGGGGCTCTCCTATGGTTAGGGGCTAAGTGGACAAAGATCCAGGAAAGGAAACAGAAGGAAGGTCAGATAGGTAGAAGAATCAGGAGAGAACATTGTCACAAAAGCCTAGACAGAAAAAAAATATCAAGGAGAAGAGTGGTTGACAGCATTATGACTGCTGAGAAGTCAAAGATGAGGTTTGAAAAACGCCCATTCAATTTGGCAATCGAGTCATCAGTATCTTCCAAAAGAAGGGTTTCAATTATATGTCTGAAGTTAGGTGGCAAAGAGTTAAAGGGAGGAAATGAGAAATAGGAAATGAGCCATGGGCATTCCCCAAGGTTTTGTCTCAGACTCTCTTCTCTGCTCCCTCTCTACTATTTCATTTTGTGATCTCATCAGCTCCCATGGTTTCCATGGGGTGCAGCTGACTTTCCTGACTTCCCTTTTCACATATCCATCTGCCTGTTAGACATAACTGATAGATATCCAGTCTTAAAGTTATCATGTCCAAAACCTAATCCACTTTTCCCCCTCAAACGCTCCTATTCTTAACTTTCCTATTAGTATAGAGGGTGTACACCATTCTTAAAAGTCTCCCAAGTTCCCAACTTAGGTACTAATATAGATGACCTTTTTAAAGAGTTTAGCCACAAAAGGGAAAAGATAAATGGAAGATAACTAGTAGATGAATGGAGCAAATGAGAGCCTCCCCTTAGCTCACAGTAAAGCCCAGGACACTTTCAGCTCCATTCTCCTTCCTTCTCCATTAGACTAGGAGAAAAATAGTGGCCATCTTCCTTCTCCCAACATAACCCTCTCCTCATTGGCCAATTGTGTGTGATTAGGGGATAGGAAGAAACTGCTGACAGCTGTTCTGCCTTCTCTTCCCGGAACATGATGGCCACTGTAGACACTGAGTTGACCAGTTCTCTGCATCACATTCTGAGTTGAGCCTTTTCTCTCTTTTCTAGGTCAGGCCTGAGTTTACAGCCCACTAGCTGTGGACTCTGACCCTCTCCAATGGGCCTGGAACCAAGAACCCTGTAAGCAGGTGGGTCAGTCATTTTCCCTACCCTGTCACTAGTTTTGCCCACCAACTCCTCCTTGACACCAGACTCTGTCTCTGCTTCCATGTACATACACACACACACACACACACACACACACACACACACACGATGTAATATGATTTTGTGGTCCCCTAATTTTAGGGGGGCTTCTGTTCCCACAATCTGATTCCAAAATCCTCTGGCTTTGCTCCTTCCTAGGAATGTTGACAATCTGCCTGATTCCAGAGACCACTCCTCAATTCTTTGCTTCTGGCTTCAGGATCATCCCATACAAAGATCAAACTCCTAAGACAATAATGAATAAGACCACTCCTCAGTTCATTGCTGACTGATAATCTTGTCAGGAAGGACCAAATTCCTGCCTGCCTATGAGCATATTATTATTATTAGCATATCAATGATAGAAGCTGGATAAATGACTCTTTGCTTCCATTTCTCTGCTGAATTCCCTTACAATTCAGTCCATTTTGTATACAATTATGATAAACTTTGCCCCTTGGCTAAGGAGATGGGTTCAAGCCTGCAAATTCTTTTGAGACACCTCCAGACACCAGTCTGAGACCCCAAACTTTTGGGATCCCCCCTTTCCCAACCTCAACATACTGACTACAACAATATAATAAAGTCTCCCTGGCGAAGCATAAGAACTGTTGAAATATATTGATCAATGTTATGCTACCATATTGTCCAAGTTAAAAGGCACAGTTCTTTCTATTGGCAATCCATAAGCTAATTGTTTCAGAGAATGTATGTTGTAAAAAGGGTTATTTGGATGTTTGAAATAGTACCTGCTGAGAAAGAGGGAAAAAACAGGATTTTATTAATCACCTACTATGTATCTTTTGCTAAGCACTTTACAAATATCATCTCATTTACAACAAAACAAATTGTATCAATACATTTCTTTAAATATACAAAATTACTACTAAGTGGGGAAAGGCATTCCCTTTGATTGACTGAGATATAGCAGGAGCTTCCCTTTTCCCATGGGAGGGGAAGTTCATATTAGGGAGCAACAAGAGATAAGAATGGAAAAATAGGATAAACCTCAAGGATAAACCCAAAGAGGGTAGGATTAAGTTTAATTATCTCTGCCAGAGCCTGGGACTGTGCTTTAGTGTAGCAGGAATTTCAAAAAGCTGTTGTTTCATGAAGAAAGAATGAATGAATGAATGAATGAGCAAATAAACAGCCCTATTTTCCAAGTTAAAGTGAGAATTTATGCTAGGGGCAGCAAGTCAGAAAGAGTCAGAATTTTTCAACCTGAATGTAATAAGATAAAGAAAGTAGCTCGAGAAGATTAACTAGATGGCATTGTATAGCTGACAGGGAGTGATCCAGGGATGAGGGCACCAAGGACTGGAACACACCTTTTGAAAAGGATCACACAGATGAGAGAGATGTTTCATAGATTTGGTCATTTACTGGTTATAGGAAATGAAAGAGAGAGGGAAGAGAAAGATGACTTCAAATCAGGGATCAGCAACCTTTTAAACATAAGGTACTGAGTTATTTTCTGGAAAGCTAGGAGGACAAGGAGTTGAAAGGATACCAATCAACTAAAAACTATATCTTCCAAAAAAAACAAAAAACAAAAAAAAACCTATATCTTCTTCCAACCTTAGGCAAATTAAAGAGCGTTAACAAATTCTTTTAAAATGCAAATAGTCCTAGGAGAGTTAAGCCTCATTAACACCTTAATGTAAATTATTTTAATTAAGTAGCCAAATAACTTTCATTCAAATCCCAAGCTAAGACCAAGCAAAAAACAAGAAAGGAAGTTTTGTTTTAAGAAGCTAAAAGGGAGAGAAAATTGTGAACTATGGGGCACTTGAGAGAGGGCAGTTCTTATTAACTCTTCTGTTTCATTGCAATTATTTTCCTTTGAGACTGGCACAAGGATGGGCACCAATACCTATTCCAACGTTTGGGGTCTTTTTCAGGATAGAGGAGAAAACAGTGAAATTCATAGGGGAAAAAAAGAATTGGTTTAGATGTGAAACTGATAGCTTGAGTTCAAAATATGCTCAATTTTAAATGTATCCAAATAGAAACATCCATTGGGCACTTCAATTGGAAATATGGATTTGGAGCTTAAGTTAGTTATGGATAGGAATGAGAAGGCTGGATTTAAGAGTCAGTAAAACTTCTGTTCAAATTCCATGTCTGAAACTTTTGCTATTTGACCTATAAGCATTTATTAAGCACCTACTATGTGTTAGGCATTATGTTAAGTAATGGGGACACAAAGAAAGGCAAAAACAGTCTCTGCCTTCAAGGAACTCATATGCTAATGGAGGAGATAACAGGTAAAGCAGACAAATAAGACAGATATGAAGGATAAACTGGTAACATCACAGAAGGCCTTAAGGAACAACAGGAAAGGCTCCTTGCAGAAGGCCAGGTTTTAGCTGAGACTGGGAAGGTAGGAAGGGGAGACCAATATGAAGAGCATTCCAAATGCTGGGAACATTACATAATCTCTCTAATTTCCATTTCTTTACCTATAAAATGGGGTTAATAATGGCACCTACTCAAATGAGGAGCAATTGAGATAATGAATTTAAAAATTATATAAACTTTATAGTCCTATATAAAAGTAATATATAAAACTAATAAGTAATATATAATTAAACTAGTATAAAACTAATAAGCAATATATGCAAAATAAACAATATATAATATAATCAATTATTTATATAAAATAATAAGTAATATAGATAAAATTAATGAGTGCTATCTAGACACAAAGATGCCAAAATTATCAACAGAGATGTGATTGTGAAAATCATTAAGACATATAAGTCCATATAACAGTAGCTGTAATTGTTAGTATCTCACGATTATAGAAATACTTGAGGGCAAAAAGCTACTATGAATTTCTTTTTCAAAGTGTTACTCCATAGATGAAAAAGCAAATTTAACATTTTGTAAAATCCAAGAATAAAATACTCAGACTACCTATTCCAGGGGTCCAGAGATTCTAATGCCTCCTCCCTCCCCACCCCACCCCTGTGGTTATCTTCAATTTACCTTTGTACATCTCTTGGCACACAATTGTTTGTACATTGTCTCCCTCACCAAACTCAGAACTCCCTGAAGGCAAGAACTATTTTTGCCTTTATTTATATTCTCAGAGCTCAGTACCATATTTAGCACATAAGCACTTAATAAATGCTCATTGACTGATCTGGGAGGAAGGAACAGGTCACAATACATTCAGAGCAGCATAAAGGATAAAACACGGGAGCATGGTGTCAGGAAGACCAGCATTCAAATCTGCTCTCAAATACTAACGGTGTGACCCTAGAGAAGACATGTAACTCTATGTGCCTCAGTTCCCTCATCTATAAAATGATCTGGGGAAGGAAATGGCAAACTATTCCAGTATTTTTGCCAAGAAAACTCCAAATGGGATCACAAAAGGTTGGACACAACTGAAATGACCCAACAATAAAAGAAAAAAAATGTCTTTTTTCCTCCAATAGATATTTATGAATCAGCCTATCAGTATAAAATCTATTACTCATATCCATATTTTACTGATGCTAAAGATTAAAATGAGTCCTTGAATTTAGTGACCCCTAGAAACAACTGAGACAACCTGGAAGTCCTCAGCCTACAAGTAGGAAATGATTGGCGTAGCTTCATAGATGATGGAGTGGGGAAGAGAAAAGGGGAGAAAGGGGCAACTTTCAAGAAAAGAGTGGTCCATCGTGTTAAATGTCAAAGAGAGGTCCAGAAGAATAAGTGCAAAAAAAAAAAAGAAAAGAAAAGAAAAGAAAAGAAAAGAAAAGAAAGAAAAGAAAAGAAAAGAAAAGAAAAGAAAAGAAAAGAAAAGAAAAAGAATAAAATACATAGTCTCCTTGGTTGGAGACAAGAGACCCCCTTGAAAGATAGAGTTGGAGGCATCTCCAAAACATTAAAGAGTGAATTGATGGAAGGAAACTAGCAATAAGCAGGAACTATTTTTTCAAAAAGCCTGTCAGTGAAAGTAAGAGATTATATTTACTTAAGAATATCATTTATCAGCAATTAAGAGGATATAAAAAAGTTCAAAAAAAAAGTTTGTTATTGTTTTCACTTTAGAAAAGATGGTACATCAAAGGGAACAAGAAAGCAGACGATGGAGAAGACTTACTTAAGAACAATGTCCTTCAAAAATCAAAAGTGATCAGACCTGAGGCACATGTGGAAGGATGAGCTTTGCAGAAAGAGAGAATACACTTCTTCTACTAGACCTGGATTAACTGTTAAAGAGGATGGAAGAAGAGACAAAGAAATGCTGCAATACAAGGTAATGGTATATAGCAGGGCTTCCTAAACTTTTCCCACTTATGACCCCTTTCCATGCAACACGGGTATAGAGGTATATAAAGTAGGTATACAAATCAAACATTTGCTGATAATAAATTGTAATTTTGCAACCCTCACATTCATTTACAATACCATCTGGAGTTGTCTTTTTTTTCCCTATTAGGTAATTATGAAGCAGTCTATCAGCACAAAACTTATTACTCACACCCATGTTTTATTGATGCTAAAGATTAAAATGACTACTTGGGTTTAGTGACCCCTTGAAATAACTTCTGGGACACCCTAGAAATCCTCAGCCGACAGGTGGGAAATGACTAATGTAGCATCATAGATGATGGGGGGATGATGAAATTACATCTGGAATTACAACCCACAGTTTAAGGAGACTTGCTGTATTAAACTAGATTAAGTCAAACTATCTGGATTCTAGTAACATTTCTGCTACTAGCTAGTTGTGTGACCATCTCTCTGGACCTCTGGTAAAGTACAGAGATTGGGATCTACATGATCTCAGTACTTAACACAGTAAGAACTTAAATGTTTACTTCTTGTCTCCAAGTTCCCTTCTAGATAGAAAATTCTATTTTAGCAGTTTCAGATTTATTTGCATATTACATGGAGAGAAAAATGTATTATTTGACTCACTTAGAGGAAATCTGATTTTGTCCTTCTAGAACACAAGGTCCCTACAATATAATGCATTGACTAGCTATATGATTTTGACATTGGTAAGATATTTAATCTCTTGGAGCCCCAGCTTTCCCATTTATAAAATGGTTCAATGAGATTCAATAAGAGATTGATATATAAAGTGATATAAACCTTATGGTGCTATGTAAATATTTTTAAATAACATTTTCCCCAATACATGTAAAAACAATTTTTAACATTGGGGGGTGGTGGTAATTTTGAGTTCCAAATTCTGTCACTCTCTCCTTTCCCTCCCTCTCTCAGAGAGGGGTAAACAATCTGATACAGATTATTACATGTGCAATCATATAAAATATTTCCATATTAGTGATTTTAGCAACACAATTTTGTTGGGTTGGCCATGTTGTTCAAATGCCAAATGTATCTTGTCAGATTGGCTAAGATGACAGGAAAAGATAATGATGAATGTTGGAGGGGATGTGGGAAAACTGTGCCATTGATGTATTGTTGGTAGAGTTGTGAAAGGATCCAATCGTTCTGAAAAGCAATTTGGAACTATACTCAAAAAGTTATCAAAACTTTTCAAAAAAAATCAAAAAAAAGTTACTCTTTGATCCAGAAGTATTACTAATGGGCTTATATACCAAAGAGATATTAAAGAAGAGAAAGGGATTCGTATGTGCAAAAATATTTGTAGCAGCCCTTTTTGTAGTAGCTAGAAACTGGAAATTGAAGGGATGCCCATCAATTGGAGAACGGCTGAATAAATTGTGGTATATGAATGTTATGGAATATTATTGTTCTGTAAGAAAGGACCAGCAGGAGGATTTCAGAAAGGCCTGGAGAGACTTACCTAAATTGATGCTGAGTGAAATGAGCAGGACCAGGAGATCATTATATACAGCAACAACAATACTATATGATCATCAATTCTGATGGAAGTGGCTATCTTTGCAATGAGAGGATCCAAATCAATTCCAATTCATCAGTGATAAACAGAACCAGCTACACCCAGCTGGGAAATGAGTGTGGACCATAACACAGCATTTGTACTCTTTTTGTTGTTGTTTGCTTGCATATTTGCTTTTCTTCTCAGGTTATTTTTACCTTCTTTCTAAATCTGATTTTTCTTGTACAACAAGATAACTATAACTATGTATACATATATTGTATTTAACATATACTTAAACATGTTTAACATGTGTGGGACTGCCTGCCATCTAAGGGAAGGGGTGAAGGTAAGGAGGGGAAAAGTTGGAACAGAAGTGTTTGCAAGGATAAATGTTGAAAAATTACCCACGCATATATTTTGTCAATAAAAAACTATAATAATAATTAAAAAATGTCATGTGCATGCTTGCCAAAAAAATTATATAGAACTACATAGGGCAAGCGCTCACAAGGTTTCAGAGAAAGCAACACAAGGACATTCTTAAGGTCTCCTGTAAGAATTTTAGAATTGATTGTATGATATGGAAGACATTGGCACAGTACCTCCCGGAATGGTGTACCCTCATCTGAGAAGGTGCTGTGCTTATAAGCCAAGCAGAATTGAAGCAGCTCAAAAGAAACATGAGATATACAAGAGAATCCACCCCAAATGTTCACATGAACTAGTTGTGCCTCTTATAGAGCATATATCCATCAACTACATAATATAAAAAAATTATGATTATTGTTATCATTATTGGGGAGGGAAGGAGGAAGGAAAGGAGGGAGAAAGTGAGAAAAATAGTTCTCAAGCTAGCAATATGTTCTACACCTTGTTAACAATGTTAACTAGCTAAAATAAGGAGTTTCTCAGCCTCTTGTTCTTGACCTATCACCTATCATTCTAAGGAATTATTTGGGTCCACTCAAAACCCAGAGTTGTAGTAAATTTAATTATTTGGCATCCTGCTGGAATCAATGGATCACTGATGCAGCTTGGGAATCTTTTTATTATTCAGAGCTTTTAGTGGCAGTGGGATCTATAAGGCATGGATACCTGCCCTATACCACTGTGCAAAGATAGTTCCTAAAGGCAACTTCCAAACTACTGATTAAACAATGCCCCCAAACAGATAAATTATCACCTTTTCTCCTATAGGGAAGAAACACAGTCAAGGTCATTTGGTTGAGAACTAAATCAACATTCACAAAGTAAGCTTAGCAGAGTTGGGAGTATTATCATACTTTCAACAGACTTATCATACTTTCAACAAAGCAGAGCCGAAAGGTCTGATCACCTAGCCCAGCCCCTCAGTTTATTAAGGAAAAAAAAAAAAAAAAAAAAGTGACATCCAGGGAAAGGAAGTTGCTTTTCTGAAGTTACAAATGAGCAGCAAGATTTGAAGCTAAAAAGTCTAATTCAAAACTAGAATTCTTCCTACTCTGTTACAGTCACTCTAATTCACATCAAAAGGAAAAATGTAACAAATGTTTCTCACATTAGTAGAAAGTGAGCTCCCTGAAGCCAGAGACCAATTCCTTTTTATAAATGTATCCCATAATTTACTTGATACTTAATAAACATTTATTTTTGTTGCAACCATGAAAATGCTATTTTAAGTCCAGAAACTTCACCCGCTGTTCAGAAAACATCAGCATAGAAATCCATTCACTTCTTATCTGACAAAAACTTTGCTGTGTGTGCAAGTCATTCTCATTCATTCATTCAACAAACAATGGTTAAGCATCCATCACTCACTAGATATGATACTGTGGCAGCTGAAGCTGGTGGATTCTGTGAACTCATGAGTTCTGAGCTGCTTTAGGTTAAGCCAAGGAAATCCAGTACCTATATTGTAAAGATTCCTTAGAAGGGAGGGAGACCAGACTTGAAGGAGGGGAGACCTAATTCAGAAACAGAGATGAACTGATTGGCCAGTGAGACTGTATGATAAATGACCAGTGTAGTCTCAGCCTGGAGGAAATAGCAATATTGTTTGAAAAATATAAACTACCAGCATCTATTATGTAGAGATGGCGCAGTTATTCCTCCTCCTTTTCAAAAAGCACCAACATCATCACAGAGTGATTCTTCACTTATTATGAACTGAATACCCAGACTAGTCAGGAAGACTCATCTTCCCAACTTTAAATATGGCCTCAGACACTCATTAGTTATGTGACCCTAGGCAAGTCACTTAACCCATTTGCCTCAGTTTCCTCATTTGTAAAGTGAGTATCTTTGCCAAGAAAACCCCAAATAGAATCATGAAGAGCCTGAACATACTGAAAAACAAGACCTTGTTTGTATTTTCTCAGCAGAGATACTGGAGTGGTTTGTCACTTCTTTCATTATACAGATAAGGAAACTAAAGCTGACAGGTGGTTAAGTGACTTGCTCAAGCTCATACACCTAGGATCAGAAGTCAAATTTGAACTCAGGTCTTGTAGACTCCAGTCCCAGCATTCTATCCCAGCACTATCTGCACCACTTAGCTGCCCTCAACAAGACAACAAATAATTGGATGAGGGATTAGATTTCTGCTTCTTTGACCCCAGAAGAGAAAACTAAGAGCATATGGAGAGGGAGAGTGAATGGCATTTAGATAAATTTAGGTTTGATGTAAAGAAGTTTTGTGTGACCTTAGGCGGATCATCTACCTTCCCTGTACTTCAGTATACTGATCTATAAAATTATGGAGTTGGAATGGATGGCCATGAGGTCCCTTTAGTGGCTAAAGATAGGAACTGTAAATTGAAGGAATGTAGTGGAGTTATCCCTTACCTGAGAGTTTCCTATAAAATCACAAATCTAGTCCCTATCTAGATCCATATAAAGCATCTGGAACCCCAAGGCAGTACATAAACATGGATGGTTATAGATACATATTAATAATTCCAAATGAAACAGTTCTGATTAATATTTGATTACCGATTGTCCCACAACTTCAGAATTACTTTCCAGGAAACCAGCAGTCATTAACTGCACCTGGCATTCACAATCTGAAAGTGAATGATATTTTATTTATGGCTTGAGAATCCTTGGAGGCTTTTGTTATATGAAGAAACATCAATGAACTAGCTAGCACAGGTCTGGACTTTGTGGACAAAGTCCATGAACTGGACTTTGACCAAGAATACTGACATGAAAAGGAACCTGCTTCCTGAACCAGGAGAATACCCCATACAGAAATATTGTGCGATGATCAACTATGACAGATTTAGCTCCTCAGCAATACAGTGATCCAAGACAATTCCAATACACTTGGGATGGAAAATGTTAACCACATCCAAGGAAAGAACTGTGGAGTCTGAATGCAGATCAAAGCATATTATTTTCATTTTTTTCTCCTGGTTTTTCCCTTTTGTACTGATTCTTCTTTCACAATATGACTGATAATGGAAATATGTTTAATGTGATTGTGCATGTATATCCCTATATAGAATAATTTCCTATCTTGGTGAGGGGAGAGAAGTGAGGGAAAAAAGAAAAATATGGACCTTAAAATCTTACAAAAGTGAATATTGAAAATTATCTTTACTTGTAACTGGAAAAAAAAATACAATTTAGTGAGAAAAAGGGAAGACACACACACACACAGAGAGAGAGAGAGAGAGAGAGAGAGAGACTGCTTTTCCTTTAGAAACAATGATGCCAAACTTAAAATGGGCCAGTTTGTTGTTATTTTGATTCTTTGTCATTCATTCTCATAACATCAGGGAGGTGATGCTGTGACATGCAAGTGCATTGGAAATAAATGAGGGAGGGCTATGCAAGATCACATGCCTCACCCCCCCCCCCCCTCCATCTGCCGCAGAACCAGCTAGATCCAGTGCCAGATATAGATCAGGACAACTGGAAATGGCTCTGGATACAGTGGGAGGCTTTGGCCTTTTTAAGACTAAGGTTGACTGAGATGGTATCCATTCAATGATTAATGCTAGGTAGCAACTGAGACAAAAACGTTAAATAACTAAATCTGCAGGCAGTGATGGCAAACATACTCTCAGGTCATCCTCCTTTCCCACAGTCCTGTTGACCTGATACTTCTCACAAAACTCCTTCCCTCCACAACTGCTGCCTTCATCAAGACTTTTCTCTGAATCCCTAAATCTTTCTGTCCCAGGTGATATTATTTCTACTTATAGTTCTGTGTTTTAGGATTAAATAAATCATAAAGAACTAGAAAACTCACATACTAAACTAGATAACCACTGTCTTATCAATTCTACTGATAGAATTGTAGGATTAAAACAATCATACAGAGTTCATGCCCTTTACATCTCCGGCTTTCTTTTGTTTTAAAACATAGGTGATCACGCCCTTCCTGATTTCTCAGGGAAGTGAAAGCACAAAAAAGGAGGTGATTTCTCAGGAAGGGAGGTGAAAACATCAAAGGGAAATGGGGAGTCAAACCACATTTTGTTAACAGGTTTCTGAAGGGTCTCACTTGATACAGCATGGGAGGTATTACACAAGCACATAGTAATATAACACAGGCTAGTAATGATGTGACAAACAACATGAATTACCATGAGGAATTATACATGTCCATAAATCCTAGAAATAGCCCAAAACCAATCTATTGTCCATTATACTTCATGTGTCAGGGAATCCAATGATTCCTGCAAGTTTTGAAGTTCTTTAACAGTCTTATCACAACAATTTTTGATGTTCATGAATCAATTGCCAAACATTGGATTAACACCCATGCTTTTTCAGCAGCACATGTAGTCAGAAATGGAACCAGCCGATGTTTCTTGAGTTTTATCCTTTGTTGGGAGGTTTTTCTCTTTTTCTGTCTCTCTCCGCTGGACAAGGCGAATACAGCTCATTGGCATCCATCTGATTCCTTCTCCATTTGTGGATATATAAGCAAACCCTCTCCCCCAAGCAGTTAACCTATCTGATCCCTTCCATTTACCACTTTCTGGATCTCTCCACATCACCTGGCGATTATCTAAAGATAGTGGAACTGCTCTCACTGGACACTGCCCTTCCGGTGGGTTATAAAAACCTGTCTGCTGGAACCAGTGCATCTTTGTGAAAAATCAAGAAGTTAATAGTATAAAGAGCTAGATTTATAAGTTGTGTAGGGTTACCTGTGGCTCCTTTTTCTTTTGTTTTTGGAGCAGTGTCTTGATGTCTCCATTTCTCCTCTCTACTATTGCCTGTCCTTGAGGATTAAAGAGTATGCCAGTGGTGTGTAAAATCTGATACTGTGCACAAAAGTATGCAAAATGTTTAGAAGTATATGCAGGACCATTATCTGTTTTTATTGGTTGTGGCACACCCATAATTGCAAATGCTTGTATAAGGAATTCAGTGACCACTCAGGCTGTCTCTTTTGCTGCTGGTATTTCAAAAGTAAATCCTGAAAAGGTGTCTACCACAGTGTGGATAAAAGACAGAGGAACAAAAGATTTATAATGAGTCACATCCATTTGACAGATTTCATTGGGTCTCACACCACAAGGGTTCTTGCCTAGAAGCAATGTAGGAGTGTGGAAAGGAAGGCAAGCCATACAGGCTTTTACTATGCTCCTAGCTTTCTCTCTTGTTATTCCAAATTGTAAATGTAAAGCTCAAGTAGCCTGATGATATTTAGAATGAGATTCCTGGGCTTCTTGGAATAAAGGAGTATTGATCAACATAGTTAGAAGGTTATCTGCCTTTGAATTACCATCAAAAATGGGACCTGGAAGTCCACTATGAAAGTATACTTGCAAAATATAAATCTTACCTGGATGCTTTCTCACTTGCTCTTGAAGTTCCTTAAAGAGCTGATATATATTGGAAGCTACAAATTTTATTTGGGCTGTGGCTATTTTTTGTACCACACCTACTGAATAGGCTGAATCAGATATTATATTTATATCTCCTGGATAATTAGTAAGAGCTAAAATGATTGCATACAATTCATTCTGCTGAGTGGACTGAAAAGGAGTTCTGATTACTCTCTTTATAGTTACATCATGAGAGTATACAGCACAAATATGTTTGGCTGCATCTGTAAAGATGATTGGTCCTTTAAGAGGAACTTTAGAAACCTTTTCTTCAAGAATCCATCACCAATTATGTAATAGTCTGGTTATCTTTAATGGAGACCCATGTGTAAAATTTGGAGCCATGGCCAATAAAATTTGCCACTCTGGGATGGTTTCACAGCATACATTAATTTGTGTATTGGTATAAAAGGTGTATATCTTGTCAGGTCTAATCCCAGATAATTGTATTGCTTGCTTAATGGCCTTTAATAGAATCCTAGCCACAAGCACTGGGTAAGGTGTAAGGCTTTGTTCTGATTGTGCTGGGAGGTTCACCCACTCTGTCACACTGTCTCCTTGATGAAGAACTGCTATGGGTGCCTCTTTTGTAGAAAAAAACTGATATTTCCAAGGGTTTTTGAGTGACTCTTTCAACCACATTAGATAAAGCCAATTCACCTTCTCTCAAAGCCTCTTGAGCTTCTTTTGTAAGCTGGAGTGGTGAGTTTAAAGCACTGTCTCCCCTTAAAATGTCATATAATGGTTGCAATTGATAGGTAGTCAAGCCTAACATAGGATGCATCCATCAGATATCTCCTATCAATTTCTGAAAGTCATTTAAGGTGTTTAGCTTCTCTGTTCTTAAGGAAAGTTTTTGTACTACAAGCACCTTAGGATATACTTCATATCCTAAATATTGAAAAGGAGCATGTCTTTGAATTTTTTCTAGAGCTATGTACAATTTGTAGTTCCTTAGTGTTTCTATGGTCTTTTGTAGACATGCTTCTAACATTTGTTCCTCAGGTGCACATTCAATATATCATCCATGTAATGTAATAACATTACTTTTGGAAGTGCTTTTCTTACTGGAGTAAGAGCAGCAGCAACATACATTTGACACATAGTGGGGCTGTTTTTCATTCCCTGTGGCAAAACTGTCCATTCATTTCTTTTATAAGGCTCAGCTAAGTTAACGCTGGGCACTGAAAAGGCAAATCTTTTCATATCCTCCTTATCCAGAGGGATTGAATAGTAACAATCCTTAATATCTATGACCCAAACAGGCCATTCTCTAGGCAAATGAGTAGGAGATGGAAGTCCAGGCTGAAGAGTTCCTATAGTTTCCATCTGTTCATTTACCTTTCTTAAATCAGTCAACATCCTCCATTTTCCAGATTTCTTTCTTACAACAAATACTGGGGAATTCCAAGGACTTAGAGAAGGTTGTAAGTATCCTTGATCAAGTTGCTCCTGTACTTTATCTAATAAGGCCTGAATTTTATTGCTGCCTAAGGGCCACTGTTCTATCCACACTGGTGTATCAGTTTTCCATTGGATAGGAACAGGTGAAAGTGCTGGCAGGCCTTCAACAACAGCCCTGCCTAAAAAACCTTAGTACTCATTTTTAACCCTAATTGTTGTAACATCTCTTCCCCACAGATTGATGGGGACTTTTTCAACTATAAAAAGAGTAAAAACTCCTGTTTTGCCTTCAAAAGTCCATCTCAAAGGGGTAGCACTAACTTCAGCTGCTATTGATCCTCCTATGCCGACATGTAGGTGTCTGCCTTAATCTTTGGCCAGTGACTGGGCCAGTTGGCACCTCTAATGACTAGATGATCTGCACAGTGTCTACCAATCCTTTCAATAGTGTGTCATTTATATAGATAATGAGCATAGGACAGTCAGCTGTAACTGCTGCAACCCAGAATATTCCTGGATTTTGTTGCTTCGAGTCAGAATCTGGGCGCCTATCACCAGATTGCTTATCAGGAGTGTGTATCAGTAAACCTGATGCTACTACTTCTCCTGGTTGATAAGCACACATTGTCTACCTGTGTTAGTGACTGGGATATTATCTACACATTCCCCAATTTCCTACATCAATATATGAATGGACACTGTTTCATAAGTGCTCTCAGAAGGTGAAATAGTCAAGCCTATTGTGCCTGAAGGCAAAGGATCCATAGGCTGGAGAGGAACAGATTTCACCTCTCTAGGGGGTATCTCAGTTGTCCCAGCTGCATACAACTCTATTCTCCCCAACTGTAATCCCTTTCTCCCATCAGATTGCTTCCTGGCTGATTGATCATGTAAATCCCTTTTTTCATCACATTGCTTTTTGGCTAATTGGTCATGTCTGAGTACTGAACTTCTAAAGATTCTCTGGGTGTAACCTCAGCTGCCATCAGGCCCCATCTGTTTTTTGCCTAAGGCCCTGAAGCCCCCCCACCCTGCCTCTTGTTTCCCTGAGTCAATCTACATTCTGAGGCCCAATAGAGGCCTCTATTGCACTTTGGTTTGGGGTCTTGTTTTCCTTCTCCCACCCTGTCTTCTCACTCTATCTCTATGCCAACATTGAGCTTTCAGATGCCCTACTTTACCACATTGAAAGCATGACGAGTCTCTCTGGAAGTTCCTTGCCAAGAGGGACCCCATCTTCCCATGTTCTGCATCATAGCCTGAGTATAAAAGGCATTTGTGCCCACTGTGACACAGCATCTTATGATCTCCTCTAAAGGAGAATCCTTTTTTAGTCCTAGTATAATTCTTCTACAAACCTCATTAGTATTTTCTCTAGCAAGTTGTTTGATCATTATTCCAGTTGCTGCATTTTCACCAATAGTTTGTATTGTCTGTCTGCAGACCTTCCACAAAATCAGCAAAGGGTTCATTTGGATCTTGCTCTAGTTTCATGAAGACTTGTCCTGGGAGGGTGCCCCATGCTTTGATAGCAGCAGCAATTTGCTAATATGGTATCAAAAGGTAATTAATCTGTGTTTAAGCATCTGCATAATGACTTTTACCTGCTAGTTGATCAAAGATGACTGGTATATTAACTCCAGGGTACCTATTTCATTGGTCTTGTATTCTACAGAATTCACTATACTCCAAAAGCCACAACAAGTTTTGTCCATGTTCTAAACATGTCCTTGCTATAGATTTCCAATCACTAGGGATTAAAAGTTCATAAGCCAAATTCTCTAATATCATCTTAACATAAGATGATGTAGCCCATAAAGAGTGCAACCCTTTTTCAGATCTTTGATAATTTCCAGATCTAAAAGGAATGTATCTTCTCCTTTCTTGACCTGAAGAGTCAAACTCTTAAATAATAGAGTATGCATTTATCAAATCACATATATCCTATCCTTTTTTTTTTTTTTTTAGCTTTAACCAGTGCCTTTTGTAATCTTGTCATAGGGAGTGGACAAAGCTGCTTCATGGGTGATACTGATGGCATCACTGCCCCTCCCCCTTCTCCTTCCACCCATGAAGGGTTAATTGAGGGGGGTAGGTCAGGGGATGGGGAGAATGCCCTAATGACTCCTGCTGTGGAGCACCATACTCCTTAATTTCATCAGCATTGTACTTAAACTCCTTTCTTGTCTAATTCTTCATGCTTTTCAGCTGTTTTATCAGTATCCCACTCCTGCTTTTTCTCCTTTTTCCTTATTCTAATACTTATTTAATTCCTTAAAGCCAATTGTATTAAGTTATATGTATAGAATTATTCTTTAGGAATTGAATAAGGACTTTAACACATTTAACATGTGTTGGTCTATCTGCCATCTTGAGGAAGGGGTGGGGGGAAGGAGGGAAAAAGTTGGAACAAAAGGATTTGCCACTGTCAATGCTGAAAAATTACCTATGCATATATCTTGTAAATAAAAAGCTATAATTTTTTTAAAAGGAATTGAATAAGGACCATTATCATTGTAATATTTAATTAGTTGCTCTCTTACTAGTTTCCACTTGTCTGGCTCTAATTCTTCTTCCTTAGAGAACGAAGGAGTTGTGTATGTTAATGTTTCGAAGAGTTCACCAATCTGCTCCCAAGTTACAATCAAACCTTGGTTTTTTTAATTAGTCTAACTATGCTTTCTACAAACTTCCCTTGGGGTAGGGAAGGCTCTTTTCTAAGCATTTGTACCATTTCAGCTGAAACACTATGATTTTCTAGTACTTAATATAGTTCTACAAATTGGCACCTTGTTTTAGAATTAAATAAATCATATTGAACTAGAGAACTCACATACTAAACTAGATAGCCATTGTCTTGTCAATTCCACTGAGTTAAGACCTTATTGTAGGATTATAAAAATCATACAGAGTTTCTGCCCTTTACAATTCTGTGAAGAAGGTTACTATTTTAGGGGATACCAGTAGAATCAGTTGTCAATTTAAGTGGCACTGCATTGGTTAAGAAATAGTCAACAATATATGCAAACGCATGAATCCCCATATAATGGCAACCATAGATTCAACAGCATTTGTTAAGTACATGTTGTGTCCCCAACTTGTGCTCAGGAAAGAACTGGGGAACTATGAGAGCAGAGTGCTATACGCCAAGTCAGATGTAATCATGTAATCATTTGTACACTGATTTTATTATAAGGGAGGTTCCGCAGAGGGATGGGTATATATCAAAAAAGCAATTATATTTTAAAAAGAGATCAGTAAAACTTATAAATGGTATATAAATAAACTACTCTCAATAGGATTCATCAGCAATAGCACTATAGTCATGTAGAGCAATTAGCAAAAGAAAGTAGGATCAGTTTTCAAGAAAATTAATGTAACCCAAAATTTAAAATAATACATATTCTTTATTATTTGCCCACAGGGAGCTTATTGTCTGGTAAGACACAAAACACACACTCATGAAACAACTAGAGCATAAGATGATATATAACTGTATAATACAGAAAACTGGGGGAGGAGAGAAAGACTTTTTAGAGCATAGAAATCATCATGTTTTGATAACACCCGGGAAGGTTCACAGGAGAGTTGGATTTCCATGCAGAGCAAGACTAAGTATATGTAGAAAAAAGGGATGGTATTTAGAGTGAAGGAAAAAGAGTGATCAAAAATATGGAAGCTAGAATGAAGATTATTTATTATTCCTTCTATTTGAGGAAGCTACAGTACAAAATGATGGGAGAACACACAGGGATTTCTGTTAGGGAACACAAAGTAGGGGGGAAAAAATAGTTAGATGTGAAAAGTGATGCCAAGATTGTGAATGACTCTAAATGCCAATCTGAGGACTTCAGCCACAGCTGAGTGATAATAGGTCTACGTTTGTTTGGTATGTTTTTGTTTTATTGGCAGCCTGGCATTACAGAGAGAGGGCCAGCTTTGGAGCTAGGAAGACTGGGCTTATCTTAAGCACAGACCAGCTGCATGGACAAAGGAAAGTCACTTCACTATTTTCAACATCATACCTATTGCCCATCCCACAGAATGTCTTTCTTGATGTGCTCTGTTTCATGTCCTCTCCTCCGTCTGAAATTAGTTAGCATATAGTTTACATTTACTTATTCCTGCAAATGGAGTTCTTAGCCTCCTTTTAGAATGTAAGCTCTCCCCCATGGTGTTCGCAAAGCTCAGGAGTAGGTACTTAATAAATACTTGTTGAACTGAATCGCATCTGTATAATGAAGAAGCAGCAGGAGGACAAATAAGAGAAAATCATGAAAATTCCACCTAGGAAATTTGGAGGGATTATTTTCAGATACCACAAGAAAATCTACAATAATATAGGCATGTGCACTCATAACTAGGAGTCAGCAGTAGGTGATCCAATAAAAGGGCCTGCCACACATATGATTCCCAATCATATTTTTCCTTGGTCAAGGAACCCAGACATGTAAAAGAAGCACTTTATCACTTCGGCTTTGTGTCTGAGAATCTCTAACTTCATGAAAGGCCAATTTAAGTGCCTTCTCCCCACTCCAGCTTTTAACTCTGGGCACTTTCACCAGCCATATCCCTTATACCTGGAACTCACACCTTCCTCTATATCTATCTATCTATCTATCTATCTATCTATCTATCTATCTATCTATCTATATATATATATATATATATACATATATATATATATATATATATATACTCTATATTTACCTTCTGTCATTTCAGTCATGTTTGACTCTTCATGACCCATTTGGGGTTTTCTTGGCAGAGATACTGGAGTGGTTTGCCATTTGCTTCTCTGCTAGAATCTTTACAAACATCAACTCTAATGAGTTAGCAGTTTGTAAAGATTCCAACACTTCTTCAGCTCATTTTACAAATGGGGAAACTGAGGCAAACTTCATTAAGTGACTTGCCAAGTGTCACACAGCTAGTAAGCGTCTGAGATTAGATTGCAACTCGGGTCTTCCAGACTTCTATCTAGCACTACCTAGCTATCCCTATCTACCTGCTAGCTTCTTTCAAATCTCAGTTAAAATTCACATTCTACAAGAAGTTTTTTTCTTATTCCCCATAATTCTAGTGTTTTCCCTCCATTGATAATCTCCAATTTGTCATATATATACATACACATACATACATACATATATATAGTGTATATACATGTGTGTACATACATGTATATGCATACATATGTGTGTACATAGTGTATGTAGTGTGTACATGTGTATGAGTGTATATATAGCATTTGCATATGTGTTGTGTATTATCTACATGTGGAAAGAAAGAGAGAGAATGAGAATGTATATATGTGTGGGGGTATATATATATTATATTATTTATATAAAACATATTTTATATAATATATTATATTTTATAATATGTAAAAGTGTGTGCATGTGTTTATATATGTATATATAATGTGTGTATGTGTCTTTTGTTTGTACATATCTGCTTGTATATTGTCTCCTACTAGATAAGGGTGGGGAATATCTGGCTGGAGGAAAATCCATTTGCTAAGGCAACTGCAGGTGACAATGAGCTGAAATGAATTAGTGACAACTGCAGGTGACAATGAGCTAGGTATAAGAAGCTCCCCCTGCTTGAGTTCTATGAGTTGATAATTTTGTATGGCCCTCAAATGATATAATAAATGTCCAAATGGCTCTTGGCAGTAAAAAGGTTCCCCACCCCTATAACAGACTGTCTTAAGTACTGGAGATAGAAAAACAAAAGGCAACAGCTCTGCCTTTTGTTTTTCTATCTCCAGTACTTAAGACAGTGCTGGACACATAGTAGGTGCTTAATAAATGCTTGTTGACTGCTTTCCTCCCTCACTATGTTCATTTGTTAAGTGTTCCTTCTTTCCTGAAATTGCTTTGTAAAATGTGTGTGTGTGTGTGTGTGTGTGTGTGTGTGTACTTATCTGTGTACATGCTGTGTCCCCCAACAGACTTTAAGTTCTTTGTGGACCACAACTAATTTTTTAATCTTTATATCTCTAGGATCTAGTATAATTACTTGCACATAGGAAGCATTTAATTAAATTGTTGGAAAAGCGGTCTGTCCCCCTAAAGCCATAAATTCTAACCTTACTGCATTTATGTAAATATCTCAGCCAGGCATGAAGTGAACATTTTTCCCTAGGGACTATTCCTCCTAAACAGCGCACGTCCCACACATAACACATTTGGACACTTGTTATTTAGGACATTGTCCTAAATCCTCACTCTAGATTTAGAGTCAGAAGACCTGGGCTTGAATTTCAACTTGACTATTTACTTCCTGTGTGACTTTGGGCAGCTCATTCCCAGTCTTGGTTCTCGGGTTCCTCACCAGTCAAATGAAAGCATTAAATGAGATGATCTGGGAGATCTTTTTGAGCCCTAAAATCACAAGAGAGAGGGGAGGAACAGAGACAGAGACAGACACAGAGAGACAAAAAGAGACAGAGACACAGAGACAAAGCGAGAGAGAGAGATAGGGAGACGGAAGATAGGGAGCTTTAAAAACAAGTCTCCAGAAAAAAATTACTTTGATCTAGAACTTTCATTTTAAAATAATTTTTTCAACAAAAAGAGCCTACAGCCAGGGTACAACAAGGAAGATGATATGACTGAATACCATCTGGTAGTAAAGAAGAATTTATAGGGCCTTACATTATCCCCAATTTATAAGATAAAGCTAGGCAGTGCAATGTGTTTATTCCATTCATTCTGTTACTTCTCACTGCTGCTCCATCACTTCTCACTTTGTTATAGAGTTGACTACATGAACCACTTGTTCATTATATTTTTGGTAAAGGCCAAAAACTACCTCGAATTTCAGTATTTCCCAGGCAGTTAGGAAGCACTATGGATAGAGCATTGGCCTGAATCAGCAAGACTGGAGTTTAAATTCAACCTCAGACATTTAACATCCATGACCCTTGGCAAAGCATTTAACTTCTGTTTGTCTCAATTTCCTTAGCTGTAAAAATGAGGGTAATAATAGCACCTATCTCACCAGTTGTTGTGATGATCAAATGAATTAGTATCTGTAAATGATTAGTATAGTACCTAGTACATGGCAGGTGCTTAATAAATACCTTGTTCTCTTCCTTTCTTTCTCTTTTCCTCTATCTAAAATGGATAGCACACAGAGATTTTACAAAGCATTTTCACACAAACACTATCTTGTTGACTATAGGGGCAAGCACTATCTTGCTTTTTTGTTTGTTTTGTTTTGGTTTTTTTGGTATTCCCAGCACTTAGCACAGTGCCTGGCACCTAGTGGGCCCTTAATAAAAGTTTATTAATTGATTGGTTGGGGCCAGAAGTCAAGATGGTGCTGTGAAATGAGCCCTGAGCTAGGAATTTGAGAGAGAGACCATGCAGAGTGGATATCATTAACCCTATTTGACAGATGAGAGGGATTAAGTCATTTTCCCAAGGTTACTGAGCAAGCTAATGACAAAATTAGAAGCAGATCGGATTGCAGAACACTTCCCATTGCCCTCCACTAGTATGCAAGATACCAGTCAACAGAAGTCATCCAACTCTTAAAACATACCAAGGTTGGGGAAGAGTCCAAGGATCTGAAAACATCCTGCTGTTGTTGGAAACCCGCCTGTACCTCATGTCACCTCTCGGGAATCACATACCTCCTCACAGGTCTCCCAAGAATCCGAATGAGTTCTATTTAAATCAGATGAG
This sequence comes from Antechinus flavipes, assembly GCF_016432865.1. Classification (NCBI taxonomy): domain Eukaryota; kingdom Metazoa; phylum Chordata; class Mammalia; order Dasyuromorphia; family Dasyuridae; genus Antechinus; species Antechinus flavipes. The sequence continues at coordinate 78,250,211 of NC_067403.1, read as the reverse complement.
CACATAGCAGGTCAAGAAAGGCAACCTTGCTAAAAGAACTGGTGGTCAGCAATCACAAACTGACCAAGTGTGATTCCAAGAGCTGAGAGGAGGTTATTGTAGGGAAATACTCAGAATGCTCAAAGGGATCTATGCTCTCAATGATTCAGTTGCCCCCCATAAAACATGCTACTCATGAAAATCCTATCATATAGATACTATCTATATACGCATTCTGTAGATGAAGATGCTATGGCTCAAATTTACTAGGTAACTTACCTGGAACTGCATGAAATACCCAAGCACAAACCACACAGTTTACCCAGCATATGGGATATATTTCAGAAATCATAGGACAAGCTGAAAGGCAACCCCATGTTATATAAGTTTATCCTTGGAGTCATAAATGCTTCCTCCTGACACATACTAGCTGTCTGACTCACTGGCAGTCAGCACTCCATCTTTCAGGTAACTCGGGCAACCCACTAAAACTATAATTTGTAGTCAAATTGCTGATCTGCATTAATGGAAAAAAGTTTTCACACCAGCAGGTCTCAACATGGACAAACACACAGTTCTGGACCAAAAAAAAAAAAAAAACCAAAGTAGGTAAGAGAGAAATGAAGAAGAAAGAGAAAAAATATCCACAAAATAAAAATTCAGCTAATTTGTTTCCTAAGTTGGGTTTTTATCTTACTCTTCAATAAGAAGCCTGGAGTACCTCTTATGATCTATAATAATATTTCCCTTCCAGATTAGCAGATCTATCAAACAATTCATCATGTTCCTTGCAAATCTAAATGGCCCACTAATACTACCATAATCCCAAATCCCTTATTACTCCTTTCTCAATTGGAGTTTTAAATTATTCCACTCTTGTCAGAATATTTCAATGTATTTTGTTCTCTCGTCTATAAGCACATCTCCTCTTTTCATCATTTAACAGAGCCATGGATTATATTTACAAGGTATTACCTCTCGCATTAACTTTTCATGGTCTTACTGCCTTACAATGCTCAGCCAATGGCTTTCCACAGAGGCTCCCCTACAGTACCGGGTCACCACAACCCAGCAGGACCCAGGGTCACCCAGCCCCAAACTTTACTTATAGATCACTTTTAAATCTGTAGATGCCTCTACTTCTTATGAAACTCTCAGAGAGACTTCCAGAGCAACATCAGCCCAGTGCTAAAGACAAATCATTCTTGCTGCAGATACCTCTCATTATTAGGTGATCTCATCCTAAGAAGGGATGATTTTTTAAAAAGTGTTTCACAGTGATGTGAGTGTCTGAGAAATGATATGTAATTTTATTTAAATCATTTGGGGAAGATTTGTAAGACTTGAATAGGTCAGTACAAAAGTAGATAGAGAGACTTGTGAAGTAGTGAGGTACACAGTGAAAAAAGGGCTCACTCTGAAGACAGGAGGACCTGAATTCAAATCCAGATTCAGATACTCCTAGCTGTGTAGCTCTGGGCAAGGTATTTAATCTTGTTTGCTCGAGTTCCTTATCTATCAAATGAGCTGGAGAAGGAAATGACAGTATTTCTCTAGTATTTCTGCCAAGAAACCCCAACATGGTGCCATGGAAGAGTCAGACATGATTGAAAATAACTTAACAACAATACTGGACATCAAGATACCTAGAGGGAAGGGAGGCTTTGGAAGCAGGGAGAGCCTGTGTTCAAAGCCTGCCTCTTATATTTTTGAATCTGTATCATCATTGGCAAATTTATTTAACCTCTCTCTGTCTCAGTTGCAAAGTGAGGATAATAACATGTACGTCACAGGGTTGTTATAAGGGTCAAATGAGATCATAGGTTCTCCTATTCAGACATAAAAGGGATCTCAAAAGTCATCTAGTCCAGTCCCTTCATTTTATGTCAGGCAACAAGCACTTATTAAGCACCTACTACATGCCAGACACTGTGCTGAAACATTGTGAATTTGAAGAACAGTGTGCTGTCCAAGAACTTACTGTCTAATGGGATGAAAATAGACAAACAACTATGTATAAACAGGATATATAGGATAAATTGAAGATTATCTTGAAGAAGGCGGGACTTTAGGTAACACCTGAAGGAAGCCAAGAGGTTAATAAAGAAACTAAGGTCCATAGCATATCTGGATAACTATACAAGTAATCACACAGGGCCAAAGCAGCAGAAGGATTTAAGCCCAAGACATCCAGCTTCAAAACCAATGTTCTTTCCAAATAGAAGTGAATACCTGTAGGTTGCACTTTGACCTAAAAAAACCTCAAATTACCATTATCTCTGTTGCATTGTATTTTTATTTATATTGTTAACTATTTCCCAATTACAACTCTATTAATTTTGAAAATTTTAATTTTTTGTTACATTTTAAGTTCCACACTCTCTCTTTTTCTCTTTCCCCACCCCACACTAAAGAAGGTCCACTATTTGAGAGATAGAGATATACAAAACCATACCATTCATACTTCTATTTTATCAGGTTTTTCCCTCTGGAAGTAGATAGCATTTTAGTTCACTGGCCCTTTGTGGTTGATTTCACTATTTGTAATACTCAGAATAACTTAATCATCCATAGTTATTCTTCAAACAATATTGACGTTATTATATGCCATATTCTCTTGGTTCTGCTCAATTCATTGTTATTTATTTCATATAAGTCTTTCCATGTTTTTCTAAAATCATCCTGTTCATCATTTCTTGCAGCACATTAGTATTCCATCACAGTCATATACCACAATTTATTTAGTCATTCCCTAGTTGAGGGGCAACCCTTCAATTTCCAGTTCTTTGCCACCACAAAGAAAGCTGCCTTAAATATTTTAGAACATGTAGGTTCTTTCCCTTTTTTTCTAATTACCTTGGGAAACACACCTATTACTAGTATTATAGATCAAAAGGTATACACAGTTTTATAACTCTTTGGGCATAATTCCACATTGCTCTTCAAAATGTTTGAATCACAGGTCAGTTCCAATAATCTTATGATGAAGAGAGCCATCTACACCCAGAGAGAGACTATAGGGATTGAGTGTAGATTACAACATAGTAGTTTCACTTTTGTTGTTGTTGTTTGCCTGCATTTTGTTTTCTTTCTCATTTTTTTCCTTATTGATCTGATTTATCTTGTGCAGCATGATAATTGTGGAAATATGTATAAAAGAATTACACATGTTTAACATATATTGGATTATTTGCCATCTAAGGGAAATGATGGGGGAAAAGGGAGGGAGAAAAAAATTGCAGGGTTTTGCAGGGATGAATGTTGAAAATTATCTGTGCGTGATTTCAGAGAGGCCTGGAGAGATTTACATGAACTGATGCTAAGTTAAATGAGCAGAACTAGAATATCATTGTACATGACAACAGCAAGATTATATGATGATCAATTCTGATGGATGTGGCTCTTTTCAACAATGAGATGATCCAGACCAGTCCCAATGATCTTGTGATGAAGAGAGCCATCTACACCCAGAGACAGGACTATGGGAACTGAGTGAAAAATGCTATATTGTGACCATAGTGTTTTCACTCTTTTTGTTGTTGCTTGCATTTTATTTTCTTTCTCATTTTTTCCCTTTTTGATTTGATTTTTCATGTGCAATAAGATAACTGTATAAATATGTATGCATATATTGGATTTAACATATATATTTTACCATGTTTAACATATATTGGATTACTTGCCAAATAGGGGAGGGGGAGGTGGGAAGGGGGAAAATTGGAACACAAGTTTTGCAACGGTTAATGTTGAAAAATTATCCATGAATATATTTTGAAAAATAAAAAGTTTTAATAAAAAAGTTAAAAAGAAAACTACCTATGTATATGTTTTGAAAATAAAAAGCTTTAATTAAAAAGATAAAAATAGATTTTTTAAATGGTTGAACCAGTTCACAATTCTACCAAGAATATAGTAGTACTATATCCCCTCCATATCTCCTCCAGTATCTGCATTTTCCCCTTCCATCAGTTCAGTCAACTTAATAGATATGAGATAATATGTCAAAGTTGTTTAAATTTGTATTTCTCTAATCAATAATAATTTAAAGCATTTTACATATGACTAATATAATTTTTGTTTCTTCATTGGAAAACTGCCTGTTCTGACCATTTATCAATAGGGAAATGACTCATTTTTAAAAACTGACAAAGTTCTCAATAAATTTAAAATATGAGATCTTTATCTGAGAAAATGTCTATAAAATGTTTTCCCAATTTTCTGCTTTCCTTATAATCTTGGCCACAATGTTTTTATTTAGGCAAAACCTTTGTAATTTAATATAATCAATCATTTTGCTTATGTATAAAATGGATAATTTTATCTTTTTTTATTTATTAACAAATTCGTCTCCTATCCATAAGTTTGATAGTTAATGTGCTCCATCTCTTCTATTTTCTTATGATCTCTCTCTTTATATCTAGGCTATGCATCTCTATTTTGACCTTATCTTGGTAAATGGTGTAAGATATTGGTCTACACTCAATTTCTGCCAGACTGCTTTCCAGTTTTCTCAACAATTTTTACCAAGTGATGTATTGTTATCCCAAAAGCTTAAATCTTTACATTTGTCAAATACAAAATTACTGTATATTATAAATCTACTCATTCCACTGATCCGCCATTTTATTTCTTAATTTTCCAAGTATGTCATTATATTGTCTATAAAAAAAGATAGTTTAATTGCCTTATACAACTACATTTTTAATCTGCATCTGTTTATTAGAGAACTTAGTAACTCCAAGAATTTGACATCTCAGGTGTAAATTTCAAAGCTCTGCATGAATGCCATTTATTATTATTGTTCTCATCCAAAGCCAGGAGCACTTTTAAAGCACTTGTAAAGTGCTGGGCTAGGTGTTGGGGATACAAATCCAAAATGGAAAAACGATTCCTGCCCTCAAGGATTTCATGTTCTTAGGGGATACAACATGTAGCAACAGCATTATTCAGGGTTTGCCACTGCCTTGGCTATGTGGGGAACAAATAACTTAATTAGGATACACAATGTTACAAGTCAAGAACCTGAAACTAAAAGTGATCAGTTCATACTTCATCCTACTACTGTCCTAGAACTTCCTGAAAGACAGGTCTACACTGTCCCTAGTATTTTTTCCAGCTTATAGAAGATGTTTGACTAAGGCTTGCTGCCTTGTAGCAGGGTACAACCTATAAAAGATAGGTTGGATTCTAGAAAGTCTTTTGGAAATACACCCCAAAAGTGAATAAACCATGCATGCTTTTGACCCTGGGATACCACTTCTAGACTTAAACCTCAAAAGATATAAAACAAATACACACACACACACATACACACACACACACAAAAAAAAAAACCCATATATACAAAAATATTAGTAGCCAACACCCAGAAACTAAGGCGATGTCCATCAAGTGAGAAACAGCTGAACAAATTTTGATATACATGTAATGGAATTCTATTGTGCTACAGAAATGTTTCAAAGAAACCTAGAAAGATTTATGAGCTGAAGAGTGAAGTAAGTAGAATCAGGAAACCAATCTATTCACATTAACAATAATGCAAAGACAGACAAATTTGAAAGATTTATCCACCTCCTCCTGGATTCAAGATGCAAAATATGACATATATATTTTTGGACATGGTTAATGTAGGAACTCATTTTCTTTGCCCAGGAACATTTGCTACAAGGGCTTTTTTCCTTCCTTCTTTCCTCCTTTCCTTTCCTTTTTGTTCCCAATGGGAGAAGGAAATGAAATGAGGAAAATGGGAAGAAAAGAAAAGAAATGCTTATTAATTTTTAAAGAAATGTTTTTAAAGGAAGATTTTTTTAAAAAAATAAAGGAAGTCAGGGCTTCTTAAAACTTTTTCCATTTGCAACCCTTTTTGCCTAAATTTTTTACATGATTCCATATATATACATATATAAAGTAGGTATAAAATTCAAACATTTGCCAGTATAAGTCGTGATTTTATGGTCCCCACATTCAGTTAAGAGACCCCATATGGAGTTGCAAACCACAGTTTAAAAAGCTGGGAACGAGACCATCTCCATGGTCTCTTTCTGGTTCTGAGGGAAGAGGATCTAAGAGAGTCACAGATTATTAGGATGGGTATTGGCCAGGGTTCTTGCACAGGGAGTATCACAGATTCCAGTAATGGAATTTTATTTAGTTACTTTCAGGTTTCACTGACAGTCATACTGACAGGTGGAAAACCTAGGCTCTCTTATTCTGCCTACCTTCCCAGGGTTGTCTTGACTGGCATTGTTTACGAATAAGAGTCAGCATGCCAAAAAGGGAATCTGGCACCCATGAAGGCTCAAAAACAAAATGTTCAAAAGACAACCAGCTCACACAAACAGTGATGTTCTCACAAGGCACAAAACACCCACTGTACAAGGAATAAATACGCTGCCTTCCTTGAAGCAATATTTTAAAACTGAAAGCTAGTTTGAAGATTACTACTAGGAACAAAACACAGCTGAAAGCCAAACCCAAACTCCCTTGGGTGTGAATAAACACACCTGAGAATAAAAGAGCAATAAAACTTTTGTTACTGGAGACACTGCTAAAGGTTTCTTGACAAAAGTCAGCTTAGAAAATCGTGGGTCCACTATTATGGAAACATGCATATCATGTTTAGCCAAACACATTTTCTCATGGATGAACAAGGAGGGAAGTCTAATGTTAAGAGTAGCCTGAATGGAGCCATGATAAATGTGACTCACCACTAGAAAAATGATCTTCAATACCTCCTGTTATCAGGACTGTATGCTTAGACAGTTTCTCATAGATTAAAATGTTCTAGATTGCATTAAATTGCAATATATTTGCATGAAAATACAAGATTAAATTTGCATTAAAATATAAAATCAAAATTGTGATACATTGCATTAAAATGCAAAAGATTTGCTTTCAACTCAACTTTAGTGCTGACTTACACTAGGGGAGACACATAGTACACAGAACTTTTCTTCCATGATTAGAGAGCAAGAAAATGGCATCAAGCACCAAAGACCACCAGAAATAATCACAAAAAAAGACCATTGAAGGAATAATCTTGATGAGTGCAATTTGACAAGAAACCAAAGTCCCTTTCCAGAGGAAAAATGTGATCATGGTTCTACTAGTGTTCACATTAATGTTACTGTGTGTCCTTTGTTCTCGAAGAGCACCAGGACATCAGGAAGGAGGTGCTGTGACACACAAGTGAAGTGGATTTAAGAGAAAGAGGACTGTGGAAGGTCACCTGCCTCACCTTCCCCTCTAGAGTCATATGGGTCCAGTGGCCAGATAGAGATCAGGAGGACAGGAGATGGCCCTCAACTTCTAATGATTATCCTAAACACATCCCAGGAACCCAAGAACATAAAATACTTCATTACAGTTAATTCTAGATCACAGAAGATGGTAGAGGCTAAACATGTGTGAGGTCCAGTTTGAAAATGGAATCCCTAGTAACATTCTACCAAAGGCTTGGAGCCTTCCCTGAGAAACACGCAACTTGACTTATAAACTAAATATCTCCTTACCCTGGAGAATGGAAATTCTTAGCACTAAAAAATGTACATTTATATAAGTAATTAAAAAACATAACCAAGTACAAAGACATTGTAGAGAGAAATGAGAAAAGAGTTCAGGTCAGAGTCATAAGGGATACTCACAGTTATGGGGTGTGATCTAGAAGAAGACTAGGGGGAGATCAGAGAAAGAGTGGTGTTATGAACACCGAGAAAGGAAGTTATATCCAGAAGGGAAAGGTAGTTAAACAACCAATCAATAAACATTTACTAAATAATGACTAATGTGCCCAAAACTAAGCTAAGTGTTAGGTATACATACATACATACATATATATATATAATACTTGCCCCAGAGTAACTAAATGGTACAACGGATAGATCCAGCCCTGGATTCAGGAGTACCTGAGTTCAAATCCATCCTCAGTTACTTAACACTTACTCACTGTGTGAGCTTGGGCAAGTCACTTAACCCCTATTATCTAGATTTTTTTTTTTTAAAGTCCCTGCCTTCAAGAAGTTTACAATTTAGTAGAAAAGTAATGATCAACAGTGTCAAATACCATGAGAAGTCAAAGATGAATAAGGATTGAGAAAAGACCTTCAGATATGGCAATTTTAAGAGACCACTGATAATCTGAGAGAGATGAGTTTCAATTGAGTAATAAAGTCTAAAGTCAATGAGAGAAGAGGAAAGAATTGAGAAAATGTACTACACTGCCTTCATCGAAGAGATAGGGGGTGCTATGAGTACAATATGAGTACAATAAAACATGACAGATAAAGTCAAAATATTGCTTGGTTTAGCTGAAATGTTTTTTTCCTTTTTTAAAATCTGGGAGTAGAGGGTAAGGGATATAGTTATAAATGAATGGGATAAAGAAACAAAAAAAGTGGAGGGAAATGGAGGAAGGAAAGGAACTGAAAATAAAAGTGAATTTTAAATGTGATTGAAAATTAATTTTTAAAAGAAAGTACATGATTTAGACAAGTGGCAACAAACTTAAATAGAAACAGGACTTTTAAGCTATACATGAAGATCCCTGTGTATCTTTATCTGGCCAGGGTTTGATACTTCTGATTTAGAAAACATAAGCCCCCAATGACAAACCATGACTCCAATGACAAAGCAATCTAGTCTCCTCCTGACAAGATGAGGGTATTGGAGCCAGGATATAAAATAACAAATATATATGGATGTATTTTTTTTTTACTTGACTGCTTTTTTGATTGATCTTTCACTACATTTACTTTTTTTCAATTAACAAAAATTGATTTTCTTTCCAAACCCTTCTTTTTTACATATTTTTACAAATATGCCTAGCCAAGCAAAAATAAATTCCCACATTTGCCATGTTCTAAAGACAAGTCTCATTCTGTACACACAGTCTACCACTTCTCTTTCAGGAAGTGGGTAACATACTTCTTTATCAGTCCTACTGAGTTACAGATGGTCACTGTGTGGGTCAGAGTCCTTACAGCTTTCAAAGTTGTTTGTTTTTAGGTAATTACTGTATAAATCCTTCTGGTTCTACTCTCTTCATTCCTTATCAGTTCATACACATCTCCCAGGTTTCTCTAAAATGATTTTTGTTGTTATTCAGTTATTCCACTCAAGTCTGACTTTTTCTGGCCTTATTTTGGGTTTTGGACATGATCAATGTGAGAATTTGTGGTTTTTTGACTTGTTCAAAGAATTTTGTTTTTCTTTCCTTTGCAATGAGGAGAGGAGTGAAGAAGGAATTGAAAAACTAACATTTGACAAAATTAACATTTAACAAAATTAACAATTAACAAAAACTAACCATAAACACTGAGATTATTTTTAGAAATATTTTTGTTGGTACTCATTAAATTCAGAATAAAAATACTTAAAAAAATAACATAGAAAAAGTAAGCCATGAGTATTCAGTTTAGATTGCATAATTGTCACCTAATTCACTTACTCAATTTGGGGGTGGGCCTACAAGTTGCATCAGAAAAAAATGGAACTGAAGGAAAGGACATGAGAATTGCAGTCCTCGTGCTGCAAGTGAACTGTTGTATGACTGGTTTTACCTTTGCCTCCATAGCACCTGGCACATAGAAGCATTTCACAAACGCTTGGTGATTGACCTTGAAGGAGGCACTCAAAGTCTCTTACCTCATTTCCCTTATGTTTAAATGACTTCTAAAGTTCATCAAAGGAAGGAAGGGACTACTAGTGCAGAATGGCATACATGCTATTATGTAAGATCTCTGTACACACTAAAGGACACAGAGTCCCTTAGCTTTAAGAACTCATGTTGAGAATGTTGGGGGGTGGGGAGGGAGGAATAGAGAGTGTCATGAAAAAGCTGGCATAAAACAGCAGCAATAACACTTTAAAGTCACTAATGGCTCTAAAATTCTACCGTTCTATAAGTCTAATTGATTCTACTCAATTCTAATCAAATGAATCCACAAATTTGTTAATGATTTATTAATTCATATTACTAACTAAATTCAAAAGTTCTCTCTCATCAATATATTTATCAGCTATTTCCCTTAAAATAAAGGAATATTCCACTTTTAGATGACCTAATTATATGGAAATCAAATTTCCCAAATAGACAAATTATTCATTTCACAAAAGGATTTACCAGATTTCTTTGATGTACAGAGATCCACAAATACAATTATCCAATTAACACATAACTTTTCAGAAACATAGTTACTATCTAAAATTATATCTCAGTTCCTCCACTTCAACAATAGTGCTTTTGTTTCATTCAAAGAAAATTAAAGAAATGTTACAAATAGAGACATAAGCTGGTATAAAAATACACTTAACTATAAAAAATTCAAGATAGAGGAAGAATACAGGGTGGTTTTTTTGTTTCACTAATACTATTTCCTCCATTTCCATGGCCTAGAATTTCCAGAAGCACACTGATTTCCATAATCCAATGAAATAACCCAGAAATTTCAGAATGTCAGCAAAACAGGAGTTGCAATAAAATTCTGTGTCAGATAAAAACTTAACCAAGAGAAAAGGTGGGAAAACATACATAACAACCTCCCTTCTTTGCAGAAGTGGAGATTATACCAGTGGTTCTCAAAGTGGGTTTCAGAGATTCCTGGAGGTTTCTAAAATCCTTTCAGAGGGTCTACAAATTCAAAATTAGTTTTTATTTCTAATATGGTAAATATCTATAAATATAACCCATAAAACAAAAATTCTTTGGAAAGATCCTCAATAATTTTTAATAGTACGAAGATACTGTGAACAAAGGTTTGACACATCAAATGTGTTTAGCTGATGTGTTTGACTAGTTTTAGTGAAATGTTCTGTTCTTCTCTTTTAATATCTTTCTTAGGGGCAGTCAGATGATGCAGAGGACCTGAGTTGAAATCCAGGCTCAGACACTTAACCTCCACTAGCTGTGTGACCCTGAACAAGGTCACTTAATCCCAATTTCCTTGCCAAATGAATAAAATAAAATAAAATCTTTCTTATGGGATATCTTGGGACATAAAAGAGAAAGAAGAGAGAAATTATGGAAAATAAAGGTGATGTAAAAAAAAATTGCAAGAAACTTTTCAAAAGCACTTTTGTCACAAAGGATGGAGAGAATCAGACAGAAAAAAAACATTGTAATTAAAGAAATGTGTCAATGGCTATGTGTGAATAAATTGGCATGTAAATATGCATGTGCCTATTCATCAGAATGTGCCTTGTGAGGGTGACCAGGATCAGCTAGAGTATTTCTAATTTTAAAGGTAACAAAAACCCCATTATTTGCGAACATAAAAGCTTGGTAGCAACAAAGCAAAGCTGACTGTGTCTCAATTTCCAGCACAGTAGGACTACAGATTGTTTTCTTAAGATCAAGGACTCAGAATTGAAAGAAGGTCCATCCTAGGAGGCTGAGTCCAACTCCCTAATTTTACTGAGGTCCAGGGAAGTAAAATTACTTACCTAAAGTTAAAAAATAGTAAGAGACAAAGCTGACATTTGAATTGAGGTTTTTTTGCCTCTAATAACCTTTTAACTAGACCGAACACATCATCTTCCTTCAATGTACACATTTCACATTAGCTAGTTATGTGACTTGAATGGTCACCACCTCTCTAAATCTTCACCTATTGGAGAGAATCTTTCACAATCCAAAAATACCTTTGTGACAATATCAATGTCATATGTATTGGCAAGAAAGGTAGTTGCTATTTAACCCTGCTGCTTACAGGAAATAAGAGCAAATATTTTAATTAAATGACAGTTATGTAGAGATACATGAATATCACATGCCATTATTCTACACCAATAAACAATAATTCATATTTGAATATCACCTTAGGATCTACAAAATACTGCCCTCACAAAAACACTATGAACTGGTACTGTAAATAGTATTATACCCATTTTTCAGGTGAGGCAACTTCAGCTATATGTATATAAAGCTGCAGCTCATTAAGAGGACCACCATGCTTCTTTCTCAATATGGTGCTTTTCTTCTGTAACTAGATACAGACATGGGACAAATGGAGATCTTTATATGAGAATACTTCAGGAATAGAAGTTATAAAGCACTTCAAATGCTCAACAAAGAGTTATCTGTGGTCTTTTCTCAGCTAATCTATTTACCAGTTGTAAAGGCAGCTGCTTTTGTACTCAAGATATGCACTGCATGTATTTTTTAGAACCACACCTTTAGGGCAACAACAATTGTACTATAATCCTGGGTCTGAATTACACTAAAAATGATTGGAAAAAAATGTAGTCAAAGTTATCTTTTTTTAACTGTTCTATGTGAATGTTCTAAGAAATAAAGATGGGAAAACTCAAGAATAAATGAATAAAGAAAGCAGAACTATAAATATATAATTCTATCCAATCAAAAAAGCATTTATTAAGCACATAACTAGAGACTGTGCAAGATACTGAGGGCATCAGGCTATCACAATATAAATAAAAAACAATATGAAAAATGGAGCTGATTTAAAAATAAGCATAACGGTCAGTTATGGTGGCACACACCTTTAATAATCCCTATTGAAGCTCAGGAGTTATGAGCTACAGGAGGACTAAACCAATCAAGGGTGTCTGATACTAAGTCTGGCCCTACTGTGGGGAGTCCCCAGGAGCAGGAAGCAACCACCATTTAAGAAAGAACCAGCCTGGGTTAGAAAGAAACCCGGTTAAAACTTCAGTGTCAATCATCAGGAGAATTGGATCCATGAGTAAGCAGGGAATATCCAGTTTAGGTGAGATGGAGAAATCCAGGCCCATAAATAAATGGATAGATAGACAGACAGAGACAAAGAGACAAAGACACAGAGAGTGAGAGACAGACAGACAGACAGACAGACAGATAGGAAGACAGAGAGAGAGAGAAGGAGACAGAGAGACACAGAGAGGGAGCAAGAGAAAGAGAGAGAGGGAGGGAGAGGCAGGGAAGAGGGGAGGAAGGGGGAAGGAAAGGGAAGGAAAGGGGGAAGGGAGGGAAGGAGGGGGAAAGGGAGAGGGAGATATGATGGATGGACAGATAGACAGATGATAGAAAGAGAAAAAAATAAATTGATAGATGCAATAACCAATCTTTGGCTCAGGGAACAGATGATGGGAAACTTCTTTACTCTTAGAGAGACTACAGGTGCAGAATTTTGCATCTCCTGTAGATGGAAGCTTTATGTTGACCACTCTTTCCTGCTCCTGATTCTTAATCTTTCAAGGTAATCTCAGGAAATAGAAGTGAACTAAAATACAAGAAAATTCAATAGAATCGTCTGTAATAGATCCATGAGTGACAACCAATCAATAAGCAAGCATTAAGCATTTACTGTATACCAGGCTAACATTTAAAACACATAGATTGAGGCAGATATTGGGTAAATTTTGTAAAGGGATATTTTTAAGGGATTCCTGAAGAACAGTCAAGTATGGAAAGACAGATCACTTAACACAAAGACAGGAACACCTGAGTTTGGATGATGTCATGAAAAAGGACGTAGTTGTGAAATAATGGGCCAAATAATCTAAAAGTTTTAAAAAGTTGTAACTCAGAGGTAGTAGGTGACACAGTGAATAGAATTCAGGCCCTAAAATCAGGAGGACCTGAATTCAAATCCAGCCTCAGATACTACCTGTGTGACCCTGGATAAGGTACTTAATCCCAACTGCTTCCCCACATCTCCTCAAAAGTTAGAGTCTAGGGTTCTCCCAGGGAAATAGAGGTCCCTGACAAGACACACAATGTTTCCTTTGGAATTATTATGATTGGCCTCTTATGCACATTTATTTAAATATGGACCCTAAAATCTTTCTAAGAGATAAAAGGGAGAAAATGTAAAATCTCCATCTTTAAAAAGAAAATGTAAAATTGAATTAGACTAGGAATAGGAAAAGTCTTGAAAAATAAAACTTCAGAAAGATGCTGAGTAGCAATATGGTCCAGTGATCAGTGGCTAGCCCCAGGTTTGGGATATTTAAAGTCTATGACTGACATACCCTGAGTATGTTTAGCAAGAGAAAATCATTTAACTTCCAAGTAGCTATCTAAGATTGTAACTTATATAGGAGTTGCTCCCTTGCATCCGAGGAAGGAGTTGACTTACAACCAAGGATGTGTAATGTAAATGTTTAACAATCAGATTCCCTAATCAAAATGTACACGTGCACTCTTAAGTGTAATCTGTATTATTAATGTTTACTTCAACACTTTCAACTCTAGACAATCAACCAAACAATAAGCCAAGCCCTGATTTATAGGATTTGCCTATTTCCAAGGTGTAATGATCCTAATAAAAACTTAACAACCAGCTCACCCAAGCCAGGACTAGTTTACTCCAGCATACCCCTATCATATTCTCATGTAATTACAGCCCACAACAACAAAACCTAACAATTCTTAGCAAGTCGCTTGACGAGTCTGGTTCATCTCCACCCCAATGGAAATAGCTGACATTTATATACTTTCAAATTCACAAAGTATTTTTTATGTATATGATCTCATTTAATCTTCCCAACTGGGGTATGTTAGTAAACATTTAATCTCCTTCTCTCCAGAGTTTCTACAAGCACATCTCTGCTCACAACTATCTATAGATATTATGGGTAATATTATCCCCATAGAAACCAATTCTCAGAGAGATGAAACAGTTTGGCCATGGTGACACAGCCATAGACAGACACACACACATACATGTCAGGATTTCCACGTTTCTGCTGATTCCAAGTGCAGAACTTTTGTCCAACACACTACACTGTATTTGTATGACTTATCTCAATGGAGGTGTTCTTAGGACAGTTATTCATTATAAGTCTGTGCTACAGAAATGTAGAATATCATCATCATCATCATGATTATTATTTTAATCCAGATAAGGCATTGTGATTAATAAAGGATTATCTTCAAATTAAGAACACGAGTTCAAATTCCACTTCTGACACACACAGGTTATGTGATCAGTGGGATGCTTCTTAACCTCTCAGTGCCCCAGATAACTCTCTCATACTATAAACTCTGATGGATGTGGCTTTTTTCAACAGAAAGGTGATTCAGGCCAGTTGTAATAGTCTTGTGATAGAAAGAATCATCTGCATTCAGAAAGAGACTGTAGGATGGATCCCAACAGAGTATTTTCACTTTTTTGTTGTTGTTGGCTTGCATTTTGTTTTCTTTCTCATTTTTTCTCTTTTTTGATCTGATTTTTCTTGTGCAGCCTGATAATTGTAGTAATATATATAGAAGAATCTCACATGTTTAACATATATTGGGAGTGAGGGAAAAGGAGGGGAAAAATTTAGGACACAAAGTTGTGCAAGGGTGAATGTTGAAACTATCCGTGAATATATTTTGAAAACAAAAGGTCTTAATAACAAAAAGTAAATAAATAATGCTAATGCTCTCTAGTGAATAGACTACCCATGAAATCAGAAAGAATCCACATTCTGAGTTTCCAGTCCAATCTCAGCTACTTACTAGTTATGTGACCTGAACAAATTACTTAATCCTATTTGCCTCAGTTTCCTCATCATGAGTCAAATAAGCTGGAAAAGGAAATGGCAAATAATTTTAATATTTTTTCCAAGAAAACCTCAAATGGGGTCATGAAAAGTTGGGCATGACTGAACCACATCTGGATCCTATCTGCTCAGGGGAGATACCATGAAAGTTCCCTTTCCCAAGTGTCTTCCAATATAACGTCACACAGTCATGAATATTTGGTGGCAAATAGGATTAAAAATCTATCTTCAGGTATCTAGGAAAATCTAGCTTTAGTTAGAAACATAAGGAAAGAATCTAAATCATCTTAGTCTTTTTCAGGAGGAGGACAGATTTTTTTGGTAATAACTTTTTATTGACAGAACCCAAGCCAGGGTAATTTTTTACATTATCCCTTGCACTCACTTCTGTTCCGATTTTTCCCCTCCCTTCCTCCACCCCCTCCCCCAGATGACATGCAGAGGACAGATTTTTATAAAGCTATTTCTTATTCTTTTGGTCAAGGATTCCTAAATAAAAAAGCCTTAGCTAGACATTAGAGATTTCATAGGATTGAAATCTAGAAGTGATCTTAGAAATAATCTGGTTCAGTCTCCTAATGTTACAGATAAGGAAACAGACCCAGGGAAAAAAAAAGTTACTTGCCTTAGGTCACAGAGGTAGCAAATTGCAGCAAATAGCAAGATTTGAACCATGTCTCCTGACTCCCAATCTGAGGCTATGTACCCTACCACCTGACTGGAATTGTTCTGTACTTTCTTATCTGCATAAATGTCATGTCCCCTCAATAGAAATCAGAATTGGAGTTGCATCTTTATATTTCTCCAGTGCCCAGCCCCATGCCAAGGACTTAGGAACAGAAGCTCAATCAATGCTTGCTAAATTGACTTGCTGTTTTTCCAATCTCCCTCTTAGTGTCTTTTTCTCTCTGTCCCTGTCTTTCTGTTGTCTGCCTCTCTCTGTATCTGTCTCTGGCTCTCTCTCTGAGTCCGTCTGTGTGTGTGTGTGTGTGTGTGTGTCTCTGTCTCTCTTCTCTGTCTGTCTCTCTTCTCTGTCTCTGTCTCTCTCTCTCTCTCTCTCTCTCTCTCTCTCTTCTCTCTCTCTCTCTCTCTCTCTCTCTCTCCGTGTGTGTGTGTGTGTGTGTGTGTATCTCTCTTCTCCTCCCTCCACACCTCTCCCTCTCCTCCTCCCCCTAACACCTCTCCCTTCCCTCTCCCTCCCTTCCTCTCTCTCCCTCCTTCCCTCTCCCCCTCTTTTTCTCTCCCTCCCTCTCCCTCTCTCTCTCTCTCTCTCTCTCTCCGTGTGTGTGTGTGTGTGTGTGTGTATCTCTCTTCTCCTCCCTCCACACCTCTCCCTCTCCTCCTCCCCCTAACACCTCTCCCTTCCCTCTCCCTCCCTTCCTCTCTCTCCCTCCTTCCCTCTCCCCCTCTTTTTCTCTCCCTCCCTCTCCCTCTCTCTCTCCCTCCCCTCTCTCACTAATTAATAGCTTAAGAATGTCCCCAGTGGTGTCAGCTAATTGCTCCTGCACACCAGGCAGCTGGGCAGAATGGACAGAGTGCTGGAGTTGGAACAACTGGGTACGATTCCTGCCTCATACTCTCACTGACTCCAAGACCCTAAGCAGGTCCTTTAAGCCTCCTGAACCTCAGATTTATCATCTGTAAAATGGGGATAATCATAGACTCTCAGATTGTAATCCGATCAAATTTTCATTTAAATTTCATTTACTTTCTGTAAAATGTTTTATAAACCAGAAAGCGTTATCATGAAGCAACAGATGAGGTGGAAGGCTCTTCAAGAAGCCTTTCCCAACCCCCTTCATATGAACTGGGTCCAAGTTGCAGCAGAGCCCTCCCAACTCCCCTTGGTCTGACTAGCCACATCAGACCCACAACACACTGCCCCGGACATAGGGGTGTTATTTTGGTCTTCTTTAAGAATGAAGGACAATCCCCCCCCCAATCCTCCTTAATTCTAGTGCCTTCCTTCTGCTGATCAGTGCTAACTTATCCTGGACTTATCTTCCCTGTATATGGTTGTTGTATATGGAACTCAAATTATGAGTTCCTTGACTGAAACTTCTCCCTTTTATTTACTTAGCACAGGATCTAGCACATAATTGGCACTTAATAAGTGTTTATTGACTGACTGAGTGATCCTATGAAGAACAGAATTCTAGCACCAGATCTTCCACCAGACCTCAGGAAAAGCTTCCAAGGGAAATACTGCTTAATGGCTTCAGAAATCCAAGACAGCTCCAGAGAACACATGAACTGGAAAGGGAGCCATGGTAATCCCCTGCCCTGACGTGGCCTTTAAATCAGAAGGGTCATTTCATGTAGCCCCATAATACTCCTAGAATCCCAGAAACCCAAAATGCTCCGGTCTGCACAGCCTCTCAAGACAAGGCATCCCATTCCCTCCCTAGGCCTGAGACTATGAATTCAAACTTAAAAAAACATAAAATAGAAACATCTACAAGAGCTTTCTATGGAAGAAGATTTCTTTTAGGGCCATGATTTGGTCTTCCCCTACTGTAAATCACTATTGGCATTAATTGTAAATTGAATTAACTGTAAATCACTATTGGCAAGATTTAGATTGTGAAAAGTAAATCATATGTATTGTGGTGAAAAGAAAATGGGTTAAATCAAACATTTGCCAAGCCTTATGCCAGATAAGATAATGTGTGATGCTTCATTGTACATAAAACTGTGTGGTTTGTTTCAACAAAAAAGGAAGGAAGGGAGGAAGGAAAGAAGGGAGGAAGGGAGGAAGGGAGGAAGGGAGGAAGGAAGGAAGGAAGGAAGGGAGGAAGGGAGGAAGGAAGGGAGGGAGGAAGGGAGGAAGGAAGGAAGGAAGACAGGAAGGGAAGAAGAGAGGAAGGAAGGAAGGGAGGAAGGAGGGGAGGAAGGAAGGAAGGAAGGGAGGAAAGGAGGAAGGGAGGAAGGAAGGAAGGGAGGGAGGAAGGAAGGAAGGGAGGAAGGAAGAAAGGGAGGAAGGAGGGAGAGAAGGAAGGGAGGAAGGAAGGAAGGGAGGAAGGAGGGAGAGAAGGAAGGGAGGGAGAGAAGAAAGGGAGGGAGAGAATGAGGGACTTTAGAGCTGGAGCATCTAAGCTTCAATGTTCATCTCCTGCTAACTTCCGGTCTGACCTGAAGCACCTCACTGGACCTCAAGTTCCTCATTAGTGATGGGGTTGGAGCACATGAGTTTCAGCTTTCATTCAGTGATCTGGTGCAGGTTCACTCATTTCTGAAACCTTACAGGTTTCATAGCTGAAAAGAACATATTAATGCCTCTTTTATTTCACAGATGAGAAAATTAAGGATTGGAGTGATTTTCCCAAATGATATCCACATAGGTAGGCAGTGGCCCAGGTGGCCCAGAGGAGCTGTGCTCTTGTTCATTATTGTTGGATGTCATTTCAGTCATGTCCCACTGTTCTCGACCCCATGTGGAGTTTTCTTGGCAAAGATACTAGAGAGATTTGCCATTTTCTTCTCTAGTTCATTTTACCGGTGGGGAAATAGAGGCAAACAGGGTTAAGTGATGTGCCCAGGGTCACCCAGCTAATAAGTACCTGGGGTCAGATTTGAACTCAGGTGCTCCTAACTCTAGTCCAGACACTCTACTCGCTCCCAGCTGTAAGTTAATATTATACTTCTCATACTTCCAAAGAACACCTTTTCAGGGTCCTGCAAATTCTTATTTCCAACTCATATATTCAGACCAAAATAGCTGAGAAGGGACTAATTAGTCCAAAGAATTTGAGGAAGAAAGCAAAGGGGCCAAGAATAGGTCTCTAATTTTATGGATACTGGGAATTTCCAGTATGGAAACTCCCTCTACAAAGATGGGCAACTCCTCTGTAACATATAATTTCAGAGAATTAGCCGGAGCACTGAGGTTAAGGTTCAATTCCCTAAGCAAGTATCAAGTACCTGCTGCCTACTATGTGCCAAGCCCTGGGTTGGGCTTTGGGAATAGCATATAATAATAATTGGTGCTTTATAAACATAATCTCATTTAATTGTGGGAGACAGGTGCTATTATTATTTCCATTTTACAGATGACTACCCTGAAGTAGGTAGGGGTTAAGTAAGTGACTTGCTCAGGGTCACACGGCTAGCATGGGTCAAAGGATGCATTTGATTCGGATGTTTCTGACTCCAAGACCAACATTATCTCCCCTGAGCCACCTAGCTGCCCAGGAATACAAACTAACTTTCAGAAGCATTCACAACTGGGCTCACCATTTTTTTCTCCTAGAAACTCCCAACACAAACCATCCACTCTCTCATCACTTTGGATCCCAAACTGTAATCCCCAATACACACACTCACACACATTTACTCACTCGCTCCCTCTCTCTCTCCCTCCCTCCCTCTCTCTCTCTCCTTCCCTCCTTCTCTCTCTCCTTCCCTCCTTCTCTCTCTTCTTCCCTCCCTCTCTCTCTCTCCTTCCCTCCTTCTCTCTCTCCTTCCCTCCCTCCCTCTCTCCCCACCTCTCCTTCTTTCCCTCTCCAATCAGACTCATAATACCTTTGTTTGCAGCCTTCTCTCCCCACCCTCCAATCTTAAATGCCCTTCCTCCTCCTTGCCTTTATGTTAGCCACTTTCTACTTTCAATCTCAGTACCTGCACAGTTTCCCCTGGTGAAGTCAGAACAAATCAATTTCTGTAAAACCCCTTTCAGCTGATAATTCCATATCCTTCTATTTTCTTATCGTTTCCCATATGTATTGTTCTGAAACTTACTTGAAAATAAGCTCACTGTAAGCAAACACTACCATCTCTCTCCCCTTCCTCCTCTTCCTCCTCTCCCTCCTCCACATAGAGAGAACATGTTGAGCATATATAACACTAACCAAAATACCAATCCCCCAGAACTCTATCACCTTTGGTTCTTCCCCATTAAAATGTGATACTATACTTATTTTGTATTTAATTTATACTTTAATATTTTAACATGTATTGGTCATCCTGCCATCTAAGGGAGGGGGTGGGGCAAAGGAGGGGAAAAATTGGAACAAAAGGTTGGCAATTGTCAATGCTGTAAAATTACCCATGCATATATCTTGTAAATAAAAATCTATTAAAAAAAAAAAAAAAGAATTGCTTTGGCTTGATCTAGGACCTGTTGATTGTACCACTCCTATCAAATGTCAGAGACTGTCTCACACTTTAATCTTCATATCACCTCTATTTGGATTTAAGAGGTATTCAATAAATGTTTTTTTGATGAAATTATTAATTTGAAAAAAAATGTAATATGAAGATCTTGTCATATTTAAAGATTTTTTTTTAATGACACAGTCCCTGCCCTCGAGCAGCTTAAAATCGCAATGTATTAATTTTTTAAATGGTGAAAATCAGCTCCTGGGGGAAAAAAAAAATATATATATATATATAAAATCATCCTATTTCTCTGAAAGTGTCAGTGACAGATTGAAGTCTAAGTGCTGACATTTCTCTTAAAGTCAAAGTAATGAATATTTAAGAATATTGCACAGGAACAATTCTCCATGAAGGAACATTTCAAAAGATGGTTTGTGAGTAGCTGTCATTTAAGGAGGCAAGATAACTGAGCTGTAAGAATAGGAAGGCAGCAGAGTTAATAAGGAAGGTATCAGCCTCACACACACACTAAGGCTGCCTACAGACAGGCAGCTGGGTGGCTCAACAGATAGAGCACTGGGCATGGAGTCAAGAAGAATGAGTCAAATGTGACCTCAGAGATTCACCAGCTGTGTGATCCTGGGCAAGTCATTTAACGAGTTTGCTTTAATCCACTGAAAAAGGAAATGGCAAAGCACTTTCCTGTCTTTGCCAAGAAAACTAAAGGATAGTGTTGGAGCACTACATTCAAGGCGTCAAGATGAGTAAAACACAATTGATCGACTAAGAACAATCATAAAGCCCAGCCAAAGAGATCTATTTTAGGCGGTGCAGTGGACAGAGCGCTGGGTCTGATGTGAAGAAGACTCATCTTCATGAGTTCAAATCTGGCCTCAGATACTAGCTGTGTGACTCTGGGCATGTCATTTAACCCTGTTTGCCTCAGTTTCCCCATCAGTAAAATGAGCTAGAGAAGCAAATGGCAAACATTTCAGTACTCTGCCAAGAAAACACCAAGTGGGGTGGCAAAGAATAGAACACAACTGACATGACTCAACCACAAACAGGGTAGAGAAACAGGAAAAGACAGTGTTTGGGGGCTTATATTCCTAACAGCCCCTTCAAATATGGCTACAGCTCTGAGTGTGTCAACAAGGAGGGAGAACAAGAAAAGCACATGAGGATTCTTTGTGGCAGGAGCAAGCAGAGACGTGGAGAGAAGCTAATGTGTTCAGATCATTTTCTTTTGTGTGTCCTGTGCCCAGCTAGGGAAGAACTATGTGTCAGGCTGTGCTACTACTTGCCCAAGGTACTGGGCACAGAAAACATGGAAAGTTACAGGGGATGGGCAACAGTTGTTCTTCTGAGCCCTTCCTCCAACTCTGAGAGTAGATATAAGATTGATGTCCCTGCCACAGTCAGTGGCTGATAAACTTCCAGTTGTCTTATTATTCAGAAGGGTCTCACCTTGAACCCTAAGAGTTAATGAGCATCCACTGAATTTGAAAGCAAAAACATAGCTAATGAGAAATGAGTAGCCTAAGTAAAAAGAAAAGTCAGTAAGGGTCTGCAGAGAACATTTCCATCCCAGAAAGTTCACAAATAAAAATACATACTTAATTTGGAAGACAATCAAGAACTATGAGAATTAAACCTATTCTGCATATTGGTCTGGCAACACTTTGGCAATGAAGAGGGTAGAACAGGTGTAGACTTCAGCAGAAGCTGTGATCTGATGGGACATGATGGAACTTGTCTAGTGAAGGAGTGCTTCCACGACAGATGAAATCTAAAGGATACTGTCATAATCCCACTCAAATAGGGAAAATTTTTTTTTAATTTTTAAATCTTTATTTAATTAATTTAATTAAATAAATTAAAATTTAATTTTAAAAAATTAATTTTTAAAATTTGCACAAGAAAAAATATAATTGAAATAAAATAACTCAGTCAAGGTAATATTTATGGCCATAAATGTTATGGCACGTACCTGAGAAAAACTTGACACCTAGATTATGTCAGTAGTTGTTGGAAAGTCACAGTGGTTACTCCAAGTCCACCTTAAAGAAATGGTCAAGGATAGAACCAAAATTTCTAGACGTGGAAATACAAACAATATACTCGAATAGAAGTGTGTGATTCAATTAATCAAAAAGTCTATCAAAGCTATTTTACATTCAAGTCTCTTTACTAAGTCTAATGGGCATATATATAAAGCATTGCCTACCTTCAAAGAGTTTATAGTTTAGCCAATATTATTCCCTCTTCTTGTCAAGACAGGAAAAACTGGAATTCAAATCCAATATTATACTTACTAGCTATTTGACTCTGATCAAGTGATCAATATCTGTCTGCCTCAGTTTCCTCAAAATAAATTGGTGGGGTAACAATAGTACCTACTTCCCAGGGATCTTGTGAGGATCAAATGAAATAATATTTGGAAAGAGCTTAGCATAAAACCTGATACATAGTAGGTGCTTCATATATGATTGTTTCCTTTCCCTTCTCACATGAGTTAAAAATACCAGTTCCATGGGGAATGAATGCCTTGAATTTGCCTCAATGGACTAGCTCCATCCCAAATCTCATCATTATCCATCCATTTCAAAGGAAATGGGGGTGGAGGGAAAATAGTGAAGGGAAATGAGATGATATGATGTTCAGTAGGGAGAGTTCCTCCTCTAGAAATCTGATGGGGAATAGTCCGAGACCACCCTAAAGGTCAAAATAAGAAATATGGTTTTATCTTATAGATTCATGGTTCCAAATTGTTTCTATTATAAAGGCTCTTTTGTAAAAAAAAGCCATGTTTTCTGGATTCTAACATGATAACTGGTTCTATTATATGAATTTACTGATTGGGAAAATATATGAGGACAAAAAGTTCTTCTGAATTCAGTAGTACTCCGATGAATCCCTACACTACTCAGTAGAAAGTTAATTTGACACCTCATAAAATTGGAGAGTAAACAATCCAGAGGACAAACTCTGTGAAAGAAAAGGTCATGTCATTATGAAAGACTAGGGGAAAAAAATGTTTCCTGTTAAACACAAACAAAGCATGGATAACATAAAACTGTCAACACAAAAGCCCATTATTCATGCTGCATATTTTGCTGCAGCTTAAAAAAAGTATATCAAAATGATGATGTTTAGCCCACCCAAAGACTCGTAAGATACTCTGCAATTCCCTGGCTCCCAGATCAACAATCAAGAGGATTTTTGAATAAAGACACAGTCCAAATAGCACCAAAGCAGGACAGTGTAGTAGTGAAAAGAATGTTAGAAGGCCTGAATTCAAATCCCACCTTCCTGGGTAACCATGGGCACATAAAGCCTCAGTTTTTTAATCTGCAAATTAGGGATAATTCCAATCAATGGGCATTTTTTGAGCACAAACACAAAAATTAAACAGTTCCTACTTTTTAAGGAGGTTATATTCAGCTGGGGAATGAGGAAGGGAATCTGCATGAGCACCAGTAAATGTAAACTAAAAATGGAACAAATACAAATTAAGTGGGTGGAGAAAAGGAGGGATCAGAGAGAGCTTGCAGGAGATAGCACCTGAGCTGTGCCCTGGGAGATGACCCTGAAGACAGATGAAAGACTGCTGTACTTAGGGAACAAGCAGGTCACTTTGACTGGGACACAGAATGAAGGGGAATATTATGCTGGAAAGCAGAATGAAGCAAGCTTAAGAAAGGACACCCTAAAGGCCAGTGGGAGCCATTCCTCCGAGCAAAGAAGCCATTAGGAATTACCTAAAGACAGTGATCTTTATAGTACCTACCCTACAGAATTCCTAGGAAGAAAGGGCTTTGCCCATAAACTTTGAAATGATATTTAAATGTGAGTCATTATTATTTGGGAAGATTAATCTGGATTTAATTCTGGAGAATGGGGGGAAAGGCAAGGGGAAAGGGAGGCAAAGTTGAAACACCGAACCCAGGTAAGAATACATCGCAATAATCCAAATATGAGATAATAAGGGGTTAGGCCCCAGAGTTGATAGTAACAACAGCAAGTACTATCAAGTGCTTACTTAGAACCTACAGAACACTACTGAAGGTGCTCTGCTATCATTTCAAAGAGGTAGAAGATATAATCTCTTTTTCAATGAGCCTTCATGTCTACGACCAGACTACCAGCATGGTACAAAGGAAAAATGATTGAACTGGCGTCAGAGGATCTGGATTCAAAGCTAAACTCTTATTACCTTCACAGGGGTAAACACTTCACCCTGGCAAATCCCACTTGTAAAACAAAAGGGTGACCTTTAAGGTCCCTTTCAGACCTAAATCTATGAAAAATCAATAAGTGATCAGGTGAATATTAGGAGCAAAGGAGAAAAGAGAGTAGAAAGTCATTTTTTCAGCCTTTAGTAGTGAAGGAAAAAGCACTAATTTTGCCCTGAGGCACTTCTAAATATGCTAAATCTGATATGGTGTCCAGATAATCAAATGGAGCTGTCCATCAATTGGTGAAAGAAATAGGAACTCGTTAGGAGGATACTAGAAGGGGAAAGATACAGATTTGGAAAGCCCCTCTGCCTACAGCTTATAGATGTGGCTTCAGTGTCTTCCTGGCTTGTTTAATTCCTGAAGAGAACAAATGGATGAGTCAAGCATGAAGTGGAAGCTCAGCCAGGCCCATTGTTGTGATTTATCGGGAAGGAATGACCACTCCTTAATGACAAAACAACTCAGGAAGTCTTTACGCAGCAAGCCATAGTCAGAATGACAAGGGTCATGATTGAGAGGAAGAGTTACAAAATGAAGAAAGCTGTCATCAGGGAAGGGCCAAACACCTCAATCACTCATAATTAGGGCGCTTGGCCATTGGCTCTTACTCAGTATTACAATTCACATCAGCTTTTCAAACAGGAACACGAGATCCTGAGACAACACGTGGTAGCTAAGCGTGCTAAAAACCAGTTTCTAGGGAGACTGAGGCAGATGGATCAATGTTGCTTTGGGAATTCTGAGCCACAGTAGGCTGAGCCACAGTAGGCTGAGCCAATCGGGCATCCTCCCTAATTCCAACACTAATATGGTGAGCTCCCAAAAGAGGGACAAGGGAAAAGCAGGCTGCCTAAGGAGGGGCAGAGGAGCAAACTGGCTTGGGTTTGAAACAGAGCAGGTTAAAATTTCCATGCTGATCATCAATGCATTAGGCCCCCAACTTCTTTTTTTTGTTTGTTTTGCTTTGTTTTATTTTTTTAATAATAGCTTTTTATTTTCAAAATACATGCAAAGACAGCTTTCAACCTTCTCCCTTGCAAAAATTTCTGTTCCAAATTTTTCTCCCTCTCTCCTAGATAACAAGTAATCCAATATAGGTTAAACATGAAGTTCTTCTATACATATTTTCACAATTATCATGCTGCACAAGAAAAATCAAATCAAGAAGAAAACTGAGAGAAAAAAAAAGCAAGCAAACAACAACAAAAAAGGTGAAAATACTATGCTGTGATCCACATTCAGTCCCCACAGTCCCTTCTCTGGTTGTAGATGTCTCTCTTCATCACAAGTCTATTGGGATTGGCCTGAATCACCTCATTGTTGAAGAGAGCCTCTTCCATCAGAGCTGATTACCATATAATCTTATTGTTGCCCTGTGCAATGATCTCCTGGTTCTGCTCATTTCACTCAGCATCAGTTCATGTAAGTCTCGCCAGGCCTCTCTAAAATCATCCTGCTGATCGTTTCTTATAGAACAATCATATTCCTATTGTTCTGTAAGGAATGACCAGCAGGATGAATACAGAGAGGACTGGAGAGACTTACATGAACTGATGCTGAGTGAAATGAGCAGAACCAGGAGATCATTATATACCTCAACAACGATACTGTTTGAGGATGTATATTCTGATGGAAGTGGATCTCTTCGATAAAGAGAGCCTTAATTGATCAAAGATGGACAGAAACAGCTACACCCAGAGAAAGAATACTGGGAGATGAATATAAACTGCTTGCATTTTTATTTTTCTTCCCGGGTTATTTCTACCTTCTGAATTCAATTCTCCCTGTGCAACAAGAAAACTGTTCAGTTCTGCACACATATATTGTATCTAGGATATACTGCAACCCATTCAACATGTAAAGGACTCTTGCCATCTGGGGGAAGGGGTGGAGGGAGGGAGGGGAAAAATTGGAACAGAAGTGAATGCAAGGGATAATGCTGTAAAAAATTACCCTGGCATGTGTTCTATCAATAAAAAGTTATTAAAAAAATTTTTTAAAAAGAACAATAATATTCCATTTCATTTATATACCACAATTTATTCAGCATGCACTCCGTTTCCAGTTCCTTGCCACTACAAAAAGGACTGCTATAAACATTTTTGCACATGTAGGTCCCCTTTCCCTCCCTTTCAATCTCTTTGGGATACAGGCCCAGTAGAAACACTGCTGGATCAAAGGGCATGCAGTTTGATAACTCTTTGAGTATAGTTCCAAATTACTCTCCAGAATAGCTGGATCATTTCACAATTCCACCAACAATGTATTCGTGTCCCAGTTTTCCCACATCCCCTCCAATATTCATCATTATCTTTTCTTCATATGAGAGGTATATAGTGATACCTCAGAGTTGTCTTCATTTGCATTTCTCTTATCAATAGTGATTTAGAGCATTTTTTCATATAATTAAAAATGGTTTTAATCTCTTCATCTGAAAATTGTCGGTTCATATTTTGACTATTTATCAATTGGAGAACAGCTTGTATTCTAATAATTTGAGCCAATTCTCTATATATTTTAGAAATGAGGCCTTTATCAGAACTCTTGGATGTAAAAAAATTTTTCCCCAATTTTATGCTTCCCTTCTAATCTTGGCTGCATTGGTTTTGTTTGTACAAAAACTTTTTAATTTAATATAATCAATATTATCCATTTTGTATTCAATAATATATTCCAGTTCTTCTTTGGCCATAAATTCCTTCCTCTTCCACAGATCTTAGAGGTAGACTATCCCTTGTTCTCCTAATTTGTTATAGTATCACCCTTTATGTCTAAATCATGAACCCATTTTTGACCTAATCCTGGTAGAGGGTATGAGGTATTGGTTAATGCCTAACTTCTTAGGTCCCAGCTTCTTAAACTGTGGGTCACAATTGCATGTGGGGTCTCATAATTTAATGGGAAGAGGGAGAGTTGTAGCAAAATTATGATTATCAATAAATGATTGATTTGTACACCTACTTTATATATCTGTATACTTAGGGTCACATAAAAATTTCTCAGGTAAAAAGGAGTCGGGAGTGAAAAAAGTTTAAGAAGCCCTGTTAGGCCATAGATGGTTACTTCAGTTTCAAACTGACATAGGGAGACATAAGAAAGAGGACGGAAGGTCAGGAGGACGGAAGGACAGAAGACAGAAAGACAGAAGGAAGGAAGGAAGGAAGGAAGGAAGGAAGGAAGGAAGGAAGAAGGAAGGAAGGAAGGAAGGAAGGAAGGAAGGAAGGAAGGAAGGAAGGAAGGAAGGAAGGAAAGAAGGAAGGAAGGAAGGAAAAAAGGAAGGAGAAAAGGAAGGAAGGAAGGAAGGAAATGAAGAAGGAGGAAGGGGGGAGGGAGAGAAAAAAATGAGGGAGGGAAGACATTTGGCAAAAACTCAAAGGGAGAAGGGGTGTATAGAGAGAAATCAGTGAGGTTACCTATGCTTAACACTAAGCTGCCATCCAAATGTTTAAAAACAAACATTACAAAGGTAAACACACAATTCTTAAGTAAATAACAGTTAACCAGTATTCCTGAAGGCAATCCAAGGCCAATTTGTAAATTTTCTACAACTATTTAACTGTTTAACTGAAATAAATTGTTTAGGTGAAAATAATGGGTATATCAGTATCTAAACATAAAGCTACCAGGGTATGATTGTTTAATTTATAAAAATTAAAATAGCTGATTATCTAAAAGGAGAGACTGCCATAAAATGTTGTCAATTCAATCACAGTATCTAGAGCTAAAAGACCCCTTAGAAGTTTCCTTGTCCAACCTCCTCACTTTCCAGATGAAGATATAAAGCTAGACAGGTTAAGTGACTTCTACAAAGCCATCCAAATAGTAAATGGTATAGTCAAGATTTGAATCCAGTCCTCTGAGTCTAATGCCAGAGTTCTTCCATGGTACCACAGTCAATTCATCAGACTATTACTGGGCAGGTACAATACCTGCCCAGATCACAACTGGGAGATAATGTAAAGATCAATAAGACACGGGAAGTTCCTTCTAGATATTCCACCATTTAAGGAGGGCAACCAAGGAACTCTTATTTCCCTCCCTGCTACTTTCCTGGATTTTGTAATCTTTAGAAATTGATCCTTCTGCAAGATGAAATTAACTCTAAAACCCCTCCCTCTTCAGATCATTCCCTCCTCTAGCTACAGAATTTCATGCTTCCATGATTGATAAATTCCCTTCCTCTTTTCAGTTTTTTTGTTTGTGCGTGTCTTTCTTCTTTAGATTGTGAGTTTCTTGATGGTAGAGACTGTCTTATTATCTTTGTGTCTCTAGTGCTTAATACAATAACTGGTACAGAGTAGGTACTTAATAAATATTTATTGCTCCCAATATGGTCCCTTGCTTTCAAGATATTTATGGCCTCAGTGATAAAAAAAAAAAAAAAACCTTCAGAGTCATATTGTGCTTCTCCTCCAAAAATATGAAACTATGAATGAGAACATACAATAATATGCAATCTCATCTCTTTATTCTAAAAGAATCCTAGAAAAAAATTTTTTTAAATTCTAGAAAAGTTTTCATGGCAGAAAAAGTGATGGATTGGGAGTCAGATGCTAAGGTTCAAATTCCTCTCTACTACAAAGCAACCTCACCCAAATCTCTTTATCTCACTGGCTTTCATTTTCCTCATCTGTGAAAGGAGATGGTTGTAGTGATTGACTTCTAATGTCCTTTCCAGTTCTAAATCTATGTAAGTATGCTCGTGATGTTCCATATGTACTTTGTTTCTAGTGACAGTTTAGTTAAGTATAGGTCACCTTCTCTGGCTTTCCCCTGCCTCTGTTCAGCTGTGTGTCCTTGAGTAACTTCTCTAAAGTTAATAATATATGTGTGATTTTCTGGCTGCAGTCACCTCGTTGGTAGGTTTGGGGCCAAGTTTTCCTTTGTTACTGAGGGAAAGCTTCAAAGGGACTGGGGGAAATTGGGAAAGGATTCTGACCTTTAAATTCATAAATGGAACTTATTCTTAGAAAGAGAGTAGAGGGGGAATAGTAAATGTTTTTCACTGGAAGTTATTAATTGTTATTCTTCCTCAAAGTATTAGAGAATGAGTTGTCAGAGGATAAAAAAAAAAAATCAACAAAAAAAGGATGCTGCCAATGTCACCCTCCAACCCCGATGTCGAACTGCTCAGCCTTAGTCAAGTGGTAAATCCATTCCATTAGGAGTCAGAGGGGCAGGGCCTGAATTCCAGTTTTGTTATTTACCAAACCTGTATGATCTTAAACAAGGTTTCCCTGGCTTCCTTTAAGTCTCAAAAAGCTCATCTTCTGCTAGAACCTTTTCCCAATCCCCCTTAATCCTAGTGTCTGCCCTTCATTTTCTCTCCATTTTATCCTGTTTATGCATAGTTGTTATCAATCCCCCATAGAATGTAAACTCCTTGAAGGTAGGGACTATTTTTATCTTTTTCTTTTATCTTTTTTAATCTGTTTTTTATTTTTATTTATTCTTAACTTTTTTTTTTATCCTCAGGGCTTAGCACAGTACCTGGTACTTGACTAGAGTTGAGTAAAGGTTTGTTGAATGAACTTGACTCATCTTCAATTTTCTTTTCTAGAAAGAATGAGAAGAATGATCTAGATGATCTCTAAACTGATCAAGCACAAAGTTTCAGATTCTGAAGACTGGAAGAGATCTCAAAACTAATCTAGTCCAATCCTTCCCTGAAGAAAAAAATTCCCTAATACAATATTCTCAATATCTGATGGTCAATGAGCCTCAGTCTAAAAGCTTCTGATCACCTTGATGCTATGAAGTCCCAAAGGAAACCATTCCAGTTCCATACTGCTCTAATTCAGTAGGAAGGTCTTTTTTCAGCATCTAACCAATGCTCCTGGTTGCTATAAATAAACACTGTCAAGTGGTATCCCTATGTTACAGATTTTTGTTATTGTTTATTCTCTATTTTCAAAGAGGACCAATGACATTAAAGGTGATATCTTGGCACTCAAGTTGCACAAAATCATCAGCTTCATTCTTTCTTCCAAAGACACCAAATGTCAATGGACCAGGACACAATAGATGATCTTAATTTGATGTCTGACCAAGCTCTAATTGTTCTCATTCACTCATTCTATTAGGGGAAGACTTTACGTGCTTGGAGTAGACATCTGAGCTCATTTAGTTATCCTCAACCTGGTTCTGCCTCATTGCCAAAATGGTTTTACTGAAGTAGTGTACATGCTACAGATTCTTGGAGCCACAGGTGAGAGAAACCAAGAGTACCCTATATTAAATTGTTCGTAATATTAAATAAATATTCAACCTATGATGGAGTTGTGAAATGATACAACCATTCTGGAGAGCAACCTGGAACTATGCCCAAAGGGCTATAAAACAGTACATACCCCTTGACCCAGCAGTGCTAATATTAGGTCTGTATTAGAACAAAATATAAAGGAGGGAAAAGGATCCATATGTGCAAAAATGTTTGTGGCAGCTCTTTTTGTGGTAGCAAAAAAGTGGAAAAGGATACCCATCAATTGGGGAATGGCTGAAGAAGTTGTGGTAAATGAAGGTAACTGATTATTATTGTTCTATAAAAATGAAGACCAAGCTGATTTTAGAAAGGCCTGGGAAGATTTACATGAACTGATGCTAAGCAAAACAAGCAGAACCAGGAATACATTATACACAATAACAGCATGAATGTGCGATGTTTAACTATGAAAGACTTGGTTCTTCTTAGTGGTTCAGTAATCCAAAGCAAAACCAATAGACTTTGGACAGGAAATGCCATCTGCATCCAGAAAAAGAACTAAGGAGATTGAATGTAAATCAACGCATGCTATGTTCACTTTTTTTGCTTTTTTTCTCTACCGTAGTTTTTTTCCTTTTGCTCTGATTTTTCTTTTCCAATATGATTCTTAAAGGAATATGTATTTAAAACAACAACAACAAATCAAAGTGTTTTCCCAATTAAAAAAAAAAAGTCCAACTTAGGAGCCAGATCTAGGAGTTAAGATTCCTGAATCCCACTACAATGATTCCTTGGATCATAGGTTTAGCCATTATCTTATCAACTGCAAATCAATCATTCATATCTTAGCAATTATCAAGTCCCTCTTTTCATAAGTGAAGAAGCTGATAAGTTTAGAAGCAAGATAACTTAAGCAGGGTCACAAATGTATTGTGTGGCAAGGTCAAGATTTAAACTCGTCCTAGAGCTCCAAATCCTGCATACCATTCATCCCATTACATTAATGTTCTCATCGTTATTTTTGCAGAGCATTTAGGTCAGTGGTTCTCAAACTCTTTTTCTCAGTATCTTTACGGTATTAACAACTTATTGAGAATCTGTCCAAAGAGTTTTTGTTTATATGGATACATAATAGATATTTATCGTATTAGAAAAAAACTAATTTTGAATTTGTAGACCCTCTGAAAGGATTTCAGAGACCCTCCAGGATTCACTGAACCACACTTGAGAACTACTGATTTAGGTGGTACAGTAAATCAACACAGGTCTGGAGTCAAGAAGACTCATCCTTCCTGACTTCAAATCTGGTCTCAGAAATTTACTATGAGATTCAGAACAAGTCAGTTAACCCTGTTGGTGTCAGTTTCCTCATCTGTAAAATGGGTGAGAGAAGGAAATATATATCTCTCCCAAGAAAACTCCAGATGGGGTTGTGAAAGGTCAGGCAAGATTGAAACAGCTAAATAGCAGTATTTTTTTTTTTGCACAACTCTTAAGAAAAAACAATGACCAATAAGTTATTTTTAGTGTTGACTAGGACCTTTGTGTGTGTGTACACGTACTTGTATATATGTGTACATATACATATATGTATGTATGTGTAGATGTATATATACACATGTGGATACATATATTAATAATTTCTGTCTTTAAACATATTCAAAAAGAAATCAGCCTGAAATCACTGGCTTCAAAATCTCTGATATAAAATCTCTGTTTCAAAATCCTCTGATACATACAGAGGACACAGGTAGAACATGATGTCCTTCTTGGGATGATTAATGGAGCTTGGTTCCAATGCAAGTATCCAGGAAAGCTAAGAAAATCTTAGCCTATGTTAGGAATTGGCTAAAAATATTTATTTCCTCCTTACACAGAAAGGGAAATGTGAAACAGAGTGCCTGGAACACCTTTATGTGCAAACATTCAATTGACCTGTAATAACCTACTGAAAATAAATTCTAATCACTGTCAAGGAAATAGCTAGAATACACACACACACACACACACACACACACACACACACACACACACACACACACACACAGTGTGGTCTCTGAATATCTTGATGATATACCCTAGAATAAAGTTCTCAAAAAAAAATTTAAGCTGTGCCCCATAAAAGCTAATTAGTAGCTCATCCAACAACTGCAGAGTGTTTCTGCAGCTGTTACCAATTACTGCTTTCTCTTGGGAAAAACATGAAATGAAACTTAAAGGTCCTCATGTGAAAGCTGATCCCCTCAAACCTGGCATCTTTGGCCACGACAGTATCTTCTGTCCAGCTACATGCTATAATCTCCCTTGAATGAAATCATTTTTCTATCCCATGAATTTAGGAAGAAAAGTTTTATGTATAAAAACTTGTGTTAAAAACTGCTAAATGTTTTTATATAGCTAGAGCAAAGAACTTTTCATGTGTTATCTCATATGATCTTCACAAGGACACTGTAAATGTAGATGCTATTTTTTTTTTTTTATGGATAAATTGAGGTGATAGAAGTTAAATGTCACAGAGGTAATAAATATCTGAGTTCAGGAAAAAAAACAAACTGCTAAAGTTTAGCAGTTACTTGCTTAAAAAAAAAAAAAAAAAGCAAGACAACTTTTTAAAAGACTGAGGCTAGACAGTACAGACTAGGGGCTGATTTACTTAGTGGAAGGAGTTTCCTCACCACAGAGCTCCCTACACCATTGAAATCACAGCTCCAGGTGCTCTCACACCACCTCCTGCCAAGCTCCTCTCTTCTCTCTCTCCCAGTCCCAAATTCACTCTATCTGCTGTTTTCAGCATCACTGATGCTTTTGGTTTTTTTCTTAAAATCCCTCTCTCTCTAATCACTTAATGTTTCATCATATATTTACATAGATGTGGTTTAAAATACACATATAATCACATATACATAATTAAAAATTAAGTAATTTGATTGCCGAGACAAAGAAAATTATCCTTGTGTTCCACTGCAGCTGTTTTTCAGTAGAAAAAATAAACCAGGCAATGATGCTAAAAGCAGTGGAGAACATATTATCAGAAAAAACTTGAGTTCAAAATCTGCCTGGGTAGCTCATTTTAACCTTTCCCATCTTCTTTCCTTATCTAAAAAATGAGTATAATAATAATATTGTACTATTATCTAGTATAATATCTATTATCTATCATATATGTAATATATATATAGTATAACTATTATCTAGTATCTATTAAAACAATTCAATGAGATCAAATGAGATAACATGTTATATATGTATATGCATGTATATATGTATGTGATTTGTGTTTTAGATGCGTGTGTATATAAATTTATGTATTTACATAGCTTTGCAAACAAGGTTAAATGATAACTTGTTGTTTATTCAGCTTGCTGTAACTCATATTAGGGAATGTGAGACACCAAAAGGGAGGCCAAGGAAATTGGGGACAAGAAGGGACCCAGAAAGATGCACCCGCATCAGTCATCAAGAGGACAAGATTAAAACACATTCTCCCAAGGGGCTGAATGAGTCCATTTCTCAGCCAG
Organism: Antechinus flavipes; assembly: GCF_016432865.1. Taxonomy (NCBI): domain Eukaryota; kingdom Metazoa; phylum Chordata; class Mammalia; order Dasyuromorphia; family Dasyuridae; genus Antechinus; species Antechinus flavipes. Next base: position 78,215,688 of record NC_067403.1, on the reverse strand, counting down.
TAAAAGAACTTCAGGTTCTTGGGTAAGAAAACTTGCTGAACATGACAATTCAGAAGAAGAAGAGCCTATCATTCCAAGCTCTTGCCAAGAGGTAGTGAAGAAAAGCCTCTGTCTCAGAATTTTCCAGGTAGGTGCCCATCATTTAGGAAGCTGGAAAGAAGGGCAGGCAAGCAGATGGAGGAGATGTGTCTAGAACTGTCAACTTGTATCAAGATAGTCTAGGTCCAGAAAACTAGACATTTTTCTGGATGACTACACCAAGCCCAACTTCTATCTACCTCCCTCTTCTTCCCCTCCCCTCAAAAAAAAAATCAAGAATCCATCTTGATAAGCAAAAATAGAAAAATAATTATCACAACCATGTAAATGAGCAATAAACAAACAAATAAATGTATGAAAAAAAATAACTATTGAATAAATCGCTGGATTAGATGGATGAAGAAATAAGTAAATGGATGAAGTCTGTGCAATTATAGTAACCAAGTTTGTCCCAGAAGGAGATAATGAGAATGCACCTCCCTCTATTCTTGGCAGAAGTAGTAGACAATGGGTGTGAGATACTGTATCACTATAGAATTTGGCTGATATATTGTTTAATTTTGTTGAATGACTTTAGGTTTCTCAGGGAATGGGAGGAGCATGATGACTATATTAAGAACCAAAAAAGATATGAACACGAAAAATAACTTCTAAATGAATGTTTAACAAAAGAATCCCACTTGAGACTCTGTAGGACCCAGATGGATAAATAAGTAGGATCTCTGTCCTAGCAAGTATCTTGGCACATTTTTCAGCATTTTAACCTAAGAACGACTGAATGGCCACCAGGAAAACAAATTAATCACAAACCCTTATTTACCCACTTTGGAACTTACAGAATTGATACAGCAGGGGAGGAGCTCATTTTCAACAGAACCCAAAGTTTCAAACTCAAGGAAACTTCATTCACACACAATGTATAACTAGACCTTATAAACATGAAGATCAAAAAGAAAGAGAAGTGAAGTTGACTTCAGAGTGAGGAATAAAAAGCTGAATCAGGACTTCAGGGCCAGACAAAACAACAACAAACATGGATGAGATTCATGGGTATAGAGATGGGGAATTAACACTTGTCTTGGCAAAGTGCCACATGGCCAAAAGGCAAATTCTTCAACTTCTTGGGTAGTCAGTCTACTCATCTGTAAAATGAGAGTTTTGAGTAACAACCACCACAGCAATAAAAGACCAGATTACATTTAACAAAATTGCTCAAGGTTACAATGCTATTTATGTCTATGGGCCTCACAACAACACCATGTGGTATTATTATCTCCATTTTACAGACGAGGAAACTGAGATTGAGAGAGGCAAGGAATTTGCCTGAGGTTGCATGGCTAATAATTGGCAAAGCACATCTTCCAGATCCAGTTCCTCATCTCTTTCCACTACACCCTGCTGTTGTCCCATGTCTCCATTCTCTTCCAGATTTAACATTTTGTGACTCTATGATTCTAAGGGTTGCAAACTTCTGACCACAAAGTAGTAAGCAGACCATGAGCCAAACCTTGAGAATATCCACTATTTTAACCCTTCTATTGCTAAAAAGCTTTCAAATTGCTGTTACTCTTCACTTGATTTTCGGTTATGATTCCATTTTGAATTTTTGAGCAGAAGAATAGTGTCATTTCCTTTTTCAGGTCAATTTATGGACAAGGAATCTGAGGCAAACAGACCGAGTTACTTGCGCAGGCTGACACAACGAATAAGAATCTGTGCCAACCATAGGCCTGATAACAAGTATATGGAGTTAATAAGAAATAATGTTCATTGTATGGTTACACTACTCCATGAAATGAAGGAGCAATTGTTAGTAACTCCTCAGCTATACAAGTCCAAGTACGATGAGTCAGAGCACAATGTGGAGAGTTATCCTCGCTGGAAGAATTCATCCCTTTTGCCAAAAACACAATATAGTGGGCCACTAAGTGAATAGGGGACAGGGGCAGTGACAAGACAAACTCTCTCTTTAAATTACTACTGGCAAGTAGTCGTTCAGAGATATAGAGCTAGACAAAACCATGAGACATCAAGAATAGAACTTTAATGTGAGTTCGGAATTCAAAGAGTACTATCTTTCTAGTGTAGTATAGTAGCAAAGAATTCAGAGGTGGAAGATTTGGATTCAAATCCTGATTCTTTGTTACTGTGAACAATTCACAGCTTTCCTGGATCTCAATTTCCTCATCTGCAAACCGAGCAGTAACTGATCCAATGACAAAAGTTTACTCACACTTGAAGTTTATATTACTTTCACTTATATTTATTTGGTCATGAATCTGACTGTATAGTCATACAGACCAGGGGGGAAAGGCATTTAGCTTTGAGGAACTGGGATAGCCAAAGTCTGGTGGTCCCCTTCTTAAAGAAGTTCAAAGGGCCTTTAGAGGTAGTGTCATGTGATAGAAAGAATGTTAGATGTGGAGGATCTAAGCTCAAATCTCATTTTTGCCAGCCGTGTGACTTCAGGAAAATCCTCCAACTAGCATTTATTAAGCACTAATGGTTTGTTAAGTGTAAAACGAGAGGGTCTCACTAAATTACTTCTAAAGTTTCTTCCAGCTCTCAATCTACGGTCCTGAACTCATTCCCCATCTGTCACTCACCATATTTTTAGTGAAGCCTCTCCTACCTTTTCATTCACCTCCTTAAGATCATTCCCTAAGGAAAGCACGGTGCAATGACAATTAACAATGATACTAATGATATTAACAATAACAACCTTTTCTATTCATAAGAAGCATTAAGTATCATCAAAAAAGAGTCAATATCTTTCAGTAATGCACTTTCAGTGAAAAAGTATGCTGTGTGAAAATAATCACAACAAGAATAATACTTGTAAACTATTCCCTGCATATATATGGAAAATTAAGATGCAAAAGATAATGATATTTCAGGGACTCTGCACTGTTCTAGGTAAGCTCTTTTTTCAGGAACTAGCAATCATGTTCAGAACACCAGTGTCCAATGAATGAGGACATGCAGGTTACCCTGGCAAAGCAGGCATGGAGCATTATAGAAGAAAATCTTTTCTCTCTTTAATCAAAAGGATAAAGGCGATTAAGCAGGAATTATTTTCAATGACCTACATAATTTCATCAGAGTTCCTGTGGCTATTAACAGAGAACAGCTGACTTCCTAATGAGATGATTTAGGTAGCATGGCCCTTTCAAGAGTGAGGCCGAAGAGCCTATTCAATCTACTGGAAAACAGTACAATTATATGAGACATATACTCAAAACACACACACACACACACAGAGTACAATTATATGAGACATACACTCAAAACACACACACACACACACACACACACACACACACACACACACACACACACACACACACACACCCTTTCTCCTCCTCTGCTTAAAGATCCTTACTTCCCTTGGGAACTTTTTTTCTATTCTCAAGGCATTTCAAGCTGCCTCTCCCTTGGAAGAGACAGTCTAGGAGAAAGGGAGAGGGCTGGGTTTATTCATCATGCGGGTTGACAGGATTCCAGGGGTCAGAGGGGGGGAAAAATCCTATTGCTGCCACCATCACCCACATCGGCAAACCACAAGCCTTCCAGCCAGCTCAGCAGCAATTTTCATGTCTCCACATCCTAAGCTGAAAGGGAATGGAGGCCACCCTTGCCAAGAAGAAGTTGGGGTGGACTTGCATCCAGTTTTACAAGGGCTTTTCTGAAGTTTGGCAATAGCAATCTGTCAAGTCAACTTGCATGTCCCTACTACACCCAGGAGGTTGCTTCGAAGCTCGGAGACACCTTTGTTTGTTTGTCTGGAAAGGGGGAGATGGTCCAGAATGGTTTTGGGGACCCTGTGGGATGGCGATGGAAGGTGACCGCTCCCAAACCCCTTTTCTTCCTCGGTGCTTAAGCTACGTCCTTACCAGCATTACACACCAAGAAAGCGGGTGAAGTGAAAAGAAGGCATTCACCTCCTTCAAAACAACACTGCCCCATCTCCCCAGAGCTGTAACCCAGTAACAGCCACCTCCTGGGGTTCCAGCCGCCACTGCACGCCTGCCCCTTCCTGATAAGGAGGAGCCAATTCTTACCCTTGATGCAATTCTTTGGGGGAGCGCAGGCGGACCGCCACGAAGCCAGCTAGAAGGCGCAACGCACACTTTCACCCTTCTCCCCCCCCCAAAAAAAAAAAAGTCCCCAGCGGGGCAAAAAGTATAGTTAAAGGCGCAACGTACCTGGGAATGGGGACGGGGGGAGGTGCCAGCGCCCCTCCTCCTCCGGCAGATACCAGGAGCAGCAGGATCCCTTCCTGTCTGAAACGTCCCGTACACTTTGGAAGAAGTAAGCCCTGAGCGTCCGGCGGCTTCGCAAAGTTTGGGCCGGGAGGAAAGGACGAGCGTGACGGGATCCGGGGGCTGCCGGCGGACGCTCGGGGCTCAGCGGCTTCCAGAGCTGCCGACCCCGCTAGCGGAGCCCAGAAATCACCGGCAAGAGGCAAGATCGGATGCTTCCCGCAGCCCCACGGAAAAGCCGCTCTGCAAGCCCGGGACCCCGGCTTGTGGCTGGGGGCCGGGGAGGAGGGGCCACAACTCTGGGGAGGTCACTCGGGAGCAGTAGGACTCCTAGAAGAAAGTTGGCTGCTGGAGGCACCCCAGAGGAACTTTCGGGAGGTGCGTCAGGCCAGCTGCGGGGCCGCGCCCACTCCAGAGGCCCTGCCCTCGCCTCCTCCCCCGGCTCGGGGCTAGAGCCGAAGAGGAGGGGCCGCAACCTGCCCGGCCGGCTTCGAGGTGTGCGCACGTCCCGTCCCACCCTCCAGCCGCCGGCGCGTCCTTCCCCGCTCGCCCGGGACCCGCTTTTCAGTCCCCTCGGACCGTCTGACGCTTCGATGGGTCCCCCCACCACCGCCACCTGGGCTCCCGGGACTCCAGGTAGCCGCTGCGCCTTCCCGGCGCTGCGAGGGCGGACGGTTCCTAAGGTGAAGTAGGAGGAGCCGAGCGCAGAGGGAGGAACTTTCCTCCGAAACTTGGACTGGAACTGAATGGAAGACGCCCTAGCCTAGTGAGCCCCGGCGTGATCGTGTCCTGCACGATCTGTCACACACGTACACATATACACACACACAGTAGAAAGGGCTTTGGCCTGGGTTCGAATCTCCGCGCTTGTTCGTGTTACTCGTGTGATATCAATCACTTCACCTTTATGTGCTAGCACTGATATAGCGTCTTATGTTATTTCCAGTGATCCTCAAAATGTCTGCTTATCATATAGAAAGCGCCTAATAAATGCTCACCGACTGCTGTCTAAAGTGAGAGTTGAGTCAAATGGCCTTCAAGGCCGCTTTCAGCTCTGGAGTTAAGAAGTCAGCCAGCGGCCACCCTAAACCTGTCACAGGTCTATATTAGTGCTTGGCCCACAACAACAGTCCCCCGGCTTTCTACGGCTTCTTTTTAGATTCATCCTCATGCACAAAATCGTGGATCAGTGTTTAAATCCTGCGGGGCAAATACTGTCCAAGAGGAACCGCCCCCATCCAACTTGCGAGTGACAAAGTCAAAGAAATGTGATGATTCCCTGAAGTCGGAGAGAGTTGTTGGAGAGAGAAAATTGCAATCCAGTGTGTGTGCAATAAGCACCGCGTTTTTTAGCTTCTTTTCTAAATGTTGGAGTTTTAAAACTTTTTACTACCTACCTTTCAAGAAAGTTCGTGTGGGCTGCTTTCGGCAGCGAGGAACCAAAAAGGAAAACTGAACAGAGTTTAGGTAACCGCTCCCTCCCCAAGAGGGAGGGTGTGTCCGGCAGGGCTGATCCATTTCACCGCACTCCAAAAGACTCTTGTGACCGCGAAGATAGGTTTGGAAAGTAGTGTCAGGTTCTGCTTTTCTCCCTCCTTTCTTGGCACGTCAACCATCTCAAATAAACTCCCTTTTCCCAATAGCCCCAGCCTAGCATTTTGTCAGCTGCTCTCGTTTCACAGCTGTTCAAAGCTTAGCATTCAAGCGGTGCATCTCTTGGCAAGAACTGAGGTTGGAGTAGGAGCTCCCGCTTCTTCCGACTACACTGACCTGGTTCTTTCAACGTCACGAAATGGAAGGGTTGGGGTCTGGAAGCAGCCTTGTTGTGGAGTTAAGTACAGCCCCCCCTCCTCGCCCCCCATCATTGTACGGTTCAGGAAAGGGAAGCCAAGAGTGACTGGAGTGCGGTGTCCCAAATCGCTTGGACAGTAGGTAGCAGAGATGGATTTGAAAGAGCATTTGACTCAAGATGAAGAGAACCTGGAGTTGGTAGTGCTGGATAGTAGTAGTAATAGTTTTAATAATAACAGCAGCAGCAGTAATCATAACAATTTGTTCTATCGTGTCCAACTCTTTGTGATCCCTCTTGTGGTTTTGTTGCTAAAGATACTGGAGTGATTTGCCATTTCCTCTCCAGTTCACTTTACAGTTAAGGAAACTGAATTAAAGAGAGTTAAGTGACTTGCATAGAATCATAGAGCTGAGTGCTTGAGCCTGGGTGTGAAGCAGCTAGCTGCCCTTATACTCACGTCTTAGTAACTATCCAAAATTTCCTCATCTGTGAAGTAAAAAGAATAGCCTCTGAAGTTTTTTCCAGCTCCGAAAAGAGTCCAGCATCTTTTGTTAAATTGTCTTACCACTTTAGTTTGTGTTCCTTATTTATGATCTTGACTTTAAAATCTGAGCTACAGGCAACCAAACCTCAGAACTTTGCTAAATACAGAGGAGAAGAAGAAGAAGAAGAAGAAGAAGAAGAAGAAGAAGAAGAAGAAGAAGAAGAAGAAGAAGAAGAAGAAGAAGAAGAAGAAGAAAGAAGAAGAAGCAGCAGAAGAAGAAGCAGCAGCAGCAGCAGCAGCAGCAGAAGAAGAAGAAGAAGAAGAAGAAGAAAGAAGAAGAAGAAGAAGAAGAAGTAGAAGCAGCAGAAGAAGAAGCAGCAGAAGAAGCAGCAGCAGAAGCAGCAGCAGCAGCAGCAGCAGCAGCAGCAGCAGCAGCAGAAGAAGAAGAAAGAAGAAGAAGAAGAAGAAGAAAGAAGAAGAAGCAGAAGCAGAAGCAGCAGAAGAAAAGCAGAAGAAGAAGAAGCAGAAGAAGAAGCAAGAGAAGCAGAAGAAGAAGAAGAAGAAGAAGAAAGAAGAAGAAGAAGAAGAAGAAGAAGTAGAAGCAGCAGAAGAAAAGCAGAAGCAGAAGCAGCAGCAGAAGAAGAAGCAGCAGCAGCAGCAGCAGCAGCAGCAGCAGCAGAAGAAGAAGAAGAAGAAGAAGAGAAGAAGAAGAAGAAGAAAGAAGAAGAAGAAGAAGAAGAAGAAAAAGAAGCAGCAGAAGCAGAAGAAGAAGCAGCAGCACAGCAGCAGCAGCAGCAGAAGAAGAAGAAGAAGAAGAAGAAGAAGAAGAGAAGAAGAAGAAGAAGAAGAAGAAGAAGAAGAAGCAGCAGCAGAAGAAGAAGCAGCAGCAGAAGAAGAAGCAGCAGAAGAAGAAGCAGCAGCAGAAGAAGAAGCAGAAGAAGAAGAAGAAGAAGCAGCAGAAGAAGAAGCAGATGCAGAAGAAGAAGCAGAAGAAGCAGAAGAAGCAGAAGCAGAAGAAGCAAAAGAAGCAGAAGAAGCAAAAGAAGCAGAAGAAGCAGAAGCAGAAGCAGAAGCAGAAGCAGAAGCAGAAGAAGAAGCAGAAGAAGAAGCAGAAGCAGAAGAAGCAGAAGAAGAAGAAGAAGAAGAAGCAGAAGCAGAAGAAGCAGAAGAAGCAGCAGCAGAAGAAGAAGAAGAAGAAGAAGAAGAAGAAGAAGAAGAAGAAGAAAGATGATGATGATAATGATGATTCACAATGTGGTACCTTCCAGTCTTACCATTTGTTTTCCTCCATATACTCTATGAAGTACTACTATGACCTGTCTTTTTGTTCCTCCCAAGTGAGCCTACTAATTTCCTCATTCCCATTCCCATTCCCATGCCACTCTTTCTGGCAATCTCTAGTTCTGTTGTCTTGTATTTTCTGCATTTATAAGATCTCTCAGATATGATATATCCCCTTTTCTCCCATCACAGCTTCTACCCCAGTACTGGTACTCATCCAAGAACCTGGACTACTTTGAGAGACTTCTACCTGTCCCTGCCTCAGGTCTCTCCCCACTACAGACCCATCCTGCAATTAGCTGCCAAAATGACTTTCCTAAAGCACAAAACTAACCATATCAATCCCACATCCAACTCCCATTCAGTAAACTGTGATGGCTTACTATTACATCCAGGATCAAATATAAAATCCTCTGTTGCCTTTTAAAGCCATCCACAAATTGGCACCTTCCTACCTTTTCAGTCTTCTTACAATTATTTTCCTCAGTACACTCCATGATGTACTACACTGGCCTGTCTTGTGTTCCTCCAAAGTGAAACTCCATATTCCTCGCAGTACCATTCCACATGCTCTCTGCTCATCTTTACCTCTTGGCTTCTCAGATTTCCTTCAAGACAGCTCAGATCTCACCACCTAAGGGAGGCTTTTCTTGGCCCTCCACATCTTCATTCCCTGTTAGTGCCTTCCCTCTGAGATTACCCTCCACCAACTCTTTGTCTCTGTTTCCCTGTCTCTCTGCCTCTCTCTGTGTCTTTATCTCTGTCTCTATCTCTCTGTGTCTCCATATTTACTCACACATACATACATATACATATACACACACACAAATATATACATATATATATAGTAAATGGAATTTTTTGGCATATTTTCTTCCCCATTAGAATGTGAAATCAAAGAAAAGTGTTTTTGCCTTTCTCTGTATTGCCAATATTTAGCTCCGTACCTGACATAAAATTAAAGTTTATTAATTACTTGCATTGAGAGGATACCTATCAATTGGGAAATGACTGAACAAGGTATAGTATGCAGTTGTGATGGAATACTATTGTGCTATAAAAAATAAAGCGCAGAATGCTTTCAGAAAAACCTGGGAAGACTTGTATGAACTGATGCAAAGTAAAGTGAGCAGAACCAGAACATTGTACACAGTAATAGCAATATTGTAATAATGTTCAACTATGAAAAACTTAGCTACTCTCATCAATAAATTAATCCAGACAATTCCAAAGGACTCCTAATGAAAAATGTCATCCACCTCCAGAGAGTACTGAAGAACTCTGAGAGCAAATTGAATTATAATTTCCCCCTCCCTTTTTTTTTTTTTTTTTTTGCAATATGGCTAAAGTGGAAATAAGTTTTGCATGATTTCACATGTATAATTCATATCATATTGCTTGCTTTCCCAATGGGTAAGAGAGGGGCTAGAGAAAGGAAATGAATTTGGAACTCAATTTTTCTTTAAATGTTAAAAATAAATAAGAATTTGTAAGTGGTGGAATTAAACTTTTTAAATAAAAAATAAATAAAATAATTTAAACATAAATAAATGAATAGGAATGCTTGATGACTGAGTTGAGTCAGACAGGTATCAAAGGGCATAGAATGCTGGGCCTGGAGTCAGGAAGATCTGAGTTCAAATTAAATATTAGATACTTATTAGCTGTATGGTCCTAGGTAAACCATCTTAATCTTTGGCCTCAGTTTCCTCAGTTATAAACTAGGGATGGTAGCACATAAAAGCACTAGCACAATGCCTAACTCACAATATATGGTATGGAAATGCTTATCCCCTCCTCCCCAATATACTGATTGGTTAAAACAGGGTCTCAGAAAAGAAGGGCAAGATTATTGCTTTCCATAAATGAATTAGGATGAGAACAATGATAGCAATGGACATTAATGTACTTTACCATTTATAACTACTTTATTTATATTACAATTTAATTTGAGCTCTGTGGAATAGATATTACAGCCACTATTATTCCCATTTTACATTTTATATCCCTGTTTATAATGAAAGTAAAGGTCAGGGAAGTTAAGGGACATGCTCAGGATCACACAGCCTATTATTGTTATCAGCCCAGATTGAAAGCCAGATCTTCCTGAGACCACGTCCAAAAGTCTCCCCACTGTACCCATACAGCTGCCTCCTCTCTTGCATGAAATCATGTCCTGCGTCATGCTTTGACCCATTTCTGAGTAATCTCCTGGAATGTGTCCTCATAATATTAATCAACTCAAGTCCAACATAGAATTTTGAGCTCTTTTTTCTTTGCTAAGGGCATGAGGTTTTGAGCTTCCCACCTCTTTGGGTAAGAAAGAGCCACTGGTTATCTCAGCCCAGCCCTTGCTGACTTTAATGTGTGAGCATATCCCTCAATCCCTCCACTCCCACCTCCCCAATTTAAGGTACCTATAGCCAGGGAGACGGCACTGGATAAGCAGGCAAAAGAAATAGAGGTTACAGTAGAACTAGCTGCAGGAAGGTCATGGGGCCGTTAGAGAGAAAAATGCCTCTTTCTGGCACTGTTCCCACTATTGGAATTTATAGGGTCAAAGTATCACATTTCAGTCACAGTACATTGGCTATACCCAGTGGGATTGAGGAAACGAAAGTTATCGCCCGAGAAGACAATGAGAGAACCAAGGAAAGTTGTCAGTTATCTCCACCTGGATTCAATTCAACAAACATTTATGAGCTCCCTTCTGTCTGTAGGTCTGTATGACCCAGCCAAGCTCTTCCACAATCTGGTTCCAATGTATAGTTCCAGCCTTATCTCACACCATTCTCCTTCACACACCCAGCATTCCAGCCAAAACTGACTATTCACTATCCCCAGCTCCTCACCCCCCACTCTTATCCTGGGATTATCCAAAGGATTATAGTTATACAGGGATGTTTGAGGTCATCCAGTCCCAGTTCCCAGTTATACAGATAAGTTAAAGAGAAGTTAGGAGATTTGCTTAAAGTCATTCAGGTCAACTCTCATCCCCCACATCCAATCAGTTGTAAAATCTTGCCAATTCTATGAGCTTGCTCACTCTCTCTCTCCTCCTCCCCCTCCCCCTCCCCGTCTCTCTCTTTCTCTCTCCCATCTCTCTCTCCTTTCTGTGTGTCTTTCTCTCTGTGTCTCTTTCTGTCTCTGCCTCTCTTTGTGGATGTGTCTGATCTCTATCTTTCTCTGTCTCTGTCTCTCTCTCGCACACACCCTCTAATGAATCCCTTTTGCCTCTAGGATGAAATATAAAACTGTTTGGCTTTTTAAAAAAAATGTTTTTGCAGGCAGTAGTCAGTCACATAGGTCACATTTGAACCCAGGTCCTCCTTATTTCAAGGCTGATGTTCTTCCTATCTGACTATTCCCACTTCTCTTTGGTTCTTAAAGCCCTTCAGAAGTGAACTCAATAACAAGATTATGTGATAACCAACTCAGATGGACTTGGCTCTTTTCAACAATGAGGTGATTCGGGGCAGTTCCAATAAGCTTGTGTTGGAGAGCCATCTGCACTCACACTGTGGGGACTGAGTGTGGATCACAACATAGTATTTTCAGCTTTGTTGTTGTTATAATTTGCTTTTTTTTTTCATGATTTTCTTCCCTTTTAAGCTGATTTTTCTCATATAGCATGATGAATGTGGAAATATGTTTAGAAGAATTACACACATTTAACCTATACTGGATTGATTAAGGGAGGGTGGATGGAGGGAGAAAAATTTAGAACAAAAGGTTGTGTTTTTGTTTTTGTTTTTTTGAAAACTTACTTTGCATATATTTTGAAAAATAAAACGCTGTTATTATATTTTTTTAAATCTAATAAAAAAATAAAATCCTTCATAATCGGGCCCATTCCTAGCTTTCCAGTCTGGTCCAGTACCTCTCTTCATATATTATGACAGTGACACTGACCTCAAACAAAATGCTCTAAATTTTCTCTGACTGTGCCGCAGCCCTGGAATTCTCTCCCACTCAGCTCTTGACCCCTCCCCCACCAATTTCCCTGGCTTCCTTCAAGTCTTAGCTAAAATCCAAGCATTTCCAACACTTTGAAAGTGGCTGGTGTATAGTAGTCATATAGTAAAATGCTTCTTGACTTGGCAGGTACTAATTCCCAGAGAAGTTAAGTGACCTGCCCGGTTATTGGTAACTGTGTGATTTTGAACAAGTCAGCCTGATCTTTTCATTTTCCAATCGTAATAATGTCCAATTTTCTGCAACATTTAATCAGCCTCATTCTCTTTCTTTCTTTTTTTTTTTACTTAATAATATGTTGGTTTTTTCCAATTATATATAAAAGATCGTTTTTAACATTCATTTTTGTAAGATTTTGAGTCCTGAATTTTTTTTCCCCTCCATCCCTTCCCCCCTCCCTTCCCAATTTGGCAAGCAATATGATATAGGTTATACATGTACAATCATTTTCAACATATTTCCATATTAGTCAAATCATTCTCTTTCAAATATCTTGTGAATTTGAGAGCTATCTTGCTCACAACTTCGAACATTCCTGTTGAAATCCTTTCCCATCCTTCAGGGTCCCATTCAGGTGTCACCTCCCTGTGGAAGCTTTCTTAGATGCCCCCAATTAGAAGTGACCCTCCTTCTTCAAACTCTCATTCCATTTTATCTGGATTTCACCTTTCTTCTTATTGTCTGGTTAGAGAGGCAGTTTGGAATAATAGCTACAAGTTAGAATGAACTAAATCCAAATTTGACTTCAGAAACTTATTAGCAGTTATTTAACCTCAGTTTCCCCATCTGAAATCTATTTCTCAGGATTGTTGTGAGACTTAAATGAAATAATCTGTGTAAAGTACTTTACAATCTTATAGAATCCTATAGAAATGTCATTCTTGCATTTTTTTCTTATTTAATTATTTGTGTACAAGTCTCATCCCCTTGACCTGTATGTGCCAAAATGTTTGTGGCAGCCCTGTTTGTAGTGGCTAGAAACTGGAAATTGAATGAATGCCCATCAATTGGAAAATGGCTGGGTAAATTGTGGTATGTGAATGTTATGGAAAATTATTGTTCTGTAAGAAATGACCAGCAGGATGAATACAGAGAGGCTTGGAGAGACCTACATGAACTGATGCTAAGTGAAATGAGCAGAACCAGGAGATCATTATACACTTCGATAACGATATTGTATGAGGACATATTTTGATAGAAGTGGATTTCTTTGACAAAGAGACCTAACTGAGTTTCAATGGATAAATGATGGACAGAAGCAGCTACACCCAAAGAAAGAACACTGGGAAACGAATGTGAACTATTTGCAGTTTTGTTTTTCTTCCCAGGTTACTTTTACCTTCTGAATCCAATTCTCCCTGTGCAACAAGAGAACTGTTCGGTTCTGCAAATATATATTGTATCTAGGATATACTGCAACATATCTAACATGTATAGGACTACTTGCCATCTGGGGAGGGGGTCGAGGGAGGGAGGGGAAACATCGGAACAGAAGCGAGTGCAAGGGATAATGTTGCAAAAAAAATTACCCTGGCATGGATTCTGTCAATATAAAGTTATTATAAAATAAAATAATGTATATATATGTATATATATATAAACGAGTCTCATCCCCTTGAGGGCAAGGAATGTCTTATTTCATATTTAATCCCACAATGCCTAGCTCAGTGCTCTGTACAGAATGTACATAATGAATTTTTTTAATTGGATTGGAATAACCAAAAATTAAAATGTAAGGTTTAAAACTCAGCAAGGCTAGAAATGCAGACCTCTCACTGGTTTGGCTGTTCTTCCTAAGATCTGTTTCCTATTGAGCACACACATTACAGCATCAAAACTATTTTTCTTTTGGAAAAGAATTTGAATTGTTCAAAGTTTATTAAAGAAGCCTCTTTACCAAAGTGCTTAAAATTGGAAGGAATACTGGAGATTTTCTCCAACTCCTTCATTTTACAGAAGTAAACAATTAGCAGCAAAGAAAATTAAATGATTTGGGGCAGCTAGATGTCACAGTGGATAGAGCACCAGCCCTGAAGTCAGGAGGACCTGGATTCAAATGTGACCTCATATACTTAATACTTCCTAGCTATGTGACCTTGGGCAAGTCATTTAACCCCAGTCACTTCAGCAAAAAAAAAAAAAAAAAGTTAAATGATTTGCCCCAAATTACATAAATACTATCAGAATTGAAACTTGAATCCAGCCCCAGTATTCTTTCCACTAAAAACAAATCTAGGAATGATTAACACGAGATGAGAAGGAAGGAAGATCATGGCCAAATTTGGCATGAAATCTAAAAGAAGGACTATCATATAGTTGTTGTTTAAACCACACTGGGAAGATGTCTTTACATGCTACTTTTTAATAAAGTCGAAGGAAAAAGTCATTAATTAGGACTATCCCCATGTTGGAATTTGTTAACTATTCCAGAGACCTCTGGGATGATGGATAAAGAGCCTCCTTAAAGTCAAAAAGATGTGGACTGTGGATTGCCTTTGAAACAATGGCTGTCCTCTTTGTAGTGGCCAGAAACTGGAAACTAAGTGGATGCCCATCAATTGGAGAATGGCTGAATAAATTGTGGTATATGACTATTATGGAATATTATTGTTCTATAAGAAAGGACTAGCAGGAGGATTTCAGAAAGGACTGGAGAGACCTACATGAACTGATGCTGAGTGAAATGAGCAGGACCAGGAGATCATTATATACTTCAACAACAATACTATGTGATGATCAATTTTGATGGATGTGGCCCTCTTCAACAATGAGATGAACCAAATCAGTTCCAATAGAGCAGTAATGAATTGAACCAACTACACCCAGCAAAAGAATTCTGGGAGATGACTATGAACCATTACATAGAATTCCCAATCCCTCCATTTGTGTCTGCTTATATTTTTGATTTCCTTCACAGGCTAATTGTACACTATTTCAAAGTCCGATTCTTTTTATACAGCAAAATAGCTATTTGGACATGTATATTTATATTGTATTTAATTTATATTTTAACATATTTAACATGTATTGGTCAACTGCCATCTAGGGGAGGAAGTGGGGGGAAGGAGGGGAAAAATTGGAACAAAAGGTTTGGCAATTGTCAATGCTATAAAATTACCCATGTATATATCTTGTAAATAAAAAGCTATAAAAGAAAGAAAGAAACAAAGAAAAAAAGAAAAAACAAAGAAAGAAAGAAACAATGGCTGTGTGACTCTGAGCAAGTAACTAAATCTCTCTTTTTCCAGACAACTCTGTAAAACTAAGATTTCAAGAGAGTTATTGATCTGCCTTTATAGAGTCTCTGTATCAGTAGTTTGTTACACTGATATAATCTGGTTTTTGCAGTCATGGCAGCACCGGCATCATGTTTAAACCAAATCAAAGACAAGTACTCTGACTTAGATTTTTTAAATATTCTTCTTCTTGTTTGTCCTTTGTTCTCTGACTTTTTCAACTAGATATCTTGGGGCTTATGAGTTAAGATCAAGCCCTGCACTCAAATCACTCAGACTCTCAAGGGTTGACCAACAATTGGTCTCAGGCCAAGCTCCATTTGGTCACTGCATCCTGATTGATTTGGAGTGAATGTTTCTATTTTTGCCAAAACCCCCGAGGGTCTTCCCCTCCCAACTTGTTATTCTCTACTTCATTTCTTACCTTACTTTAATCACTGAATAGGCATTGCTTCAGTCAAATTGAGATCTGGGAAAAACCTTAGCTTAAAAAGGCCAGTGTCTCCCACTGCATCCAGGGCCCTGCCAAGTCATCCTGGTCTAGATCTGGCAGCTGGAAACAGATAGCACTGGAGGAGAAAATGAAGCTATTGACTTTGCCTCCCTCCCTGACTTAAATTCAGTATTCTAGTGCTTTCATAGTTAAACTCCCTGAGAAAACCAAGTCAATAAGTATTTAATTAGCACTTATTGTTGTTCAGGAACTATGCTAAGTTCTAGAGATATGAAGAAAGAAATAGTCTCTGTCCTCAAAGAGCATATATTTCTAATGAAAACTGTCTCCAAACTGTTCGGTTCTGCACACATATATTGTATCTAGGATATACTGTAACATATCTAACATATATAGGACTGCTTGCCATCTAGGGGAGGGGGTGGAGGGAGGGAGGGGAAAAATCGGAACAGAAACGAGTGCAAGGGATAATGTTGTAAAAAAATTACCCTGGCATGGATTCTGTCAATATAAAGTAATTATAAAAGAAAAGAAAAGAAAAGAAAAAAGAAAAGAAAACTGTCTCCAGTTGGTACTTCCACTTCCTTTCCTCTTATTCTTTTCTAAACTCTCTGCTGTCTAGCTTCCAAACTCCTCATTTAACTGAATTATCAGTGATCTTTTAATTGCCAAATCCAATAGCCTTTTTGTAATCTTTATCCTTCTTGACTTAGTCTTTGACACTGTCCATCACCCTCTTTTCCTTGATATTCTCTCCTCCCTAGGTTTTCATGATACTGCTCTTTATTGATTTTCTTTCTACATGTCCAACCCCTCTTTCTCTTTTTTCTTTGCTTGACTCTCATTTAGGTCTTGGATTTATCAAGATGAGTATCCCTCAAGGTTTTGTTCTGGTCTCTCTTCTGTTTTTTTCCTTTATGCTTTTCCAGGTGGTATAATCAACTCCCAACGAATTAATTATCATCTCTATATAGACAACTCTCAAATCAGTGGATCTATCCCTAACCTCTACTGAGCTCCAGTTTTGTGACCCCAACTGCCTTTTGAATATCTCAAACTGAAAGTCCCATAGATATGTTATACTCAACATGTCTATAACAGAATATTTCTTTCTAAGCCCTTCTCTCTTCTAAACTTCCCTATAAAATAGAGATGTCCACCATCCTCCCAGTCACCCAGGCTCACAATCTTGGTGACATCTTTGATTCCTCATTCACACTTACATGACACAGTCAAACTATTTCCAAGTCTCTTTGTTTCTATCTTCACAACATTGTTAGTAAACATTCCCTTTTCTCTATTGGCATTCAGGTTCAGGACTTCCTCATATAAACCTGTACTATTGCAGTAGCCTCAGGTTTGCTCTCCCTGCCTCAAGATGAAAGGACTATTTCAATCCATCCTCCATTCAGCTACCAAAATGATCTTCCTAAAGAATAATTCTGAGCCCATAACATTTCTCCCACATCCAATATATTCTAATTGTGTTTTATCACCTCCAAGATTAAATAAAAAAATCCCATTTAACCCTTAAAACCTTCACAACCTGGCCCCTTCCTACTTCTACAATCTTCTTATATTCTATACATATACTCTATGTGGATATACTTTTTCTTTCTTTTAAAAAAATAATAGCTTTTTATTTTCAAAATATATGCAAAGATAGTTTTCAACATTCACTCTTGCAAAACTTTGTGTTTGAAATTTTTCTCCCTCCCTTCCCCCTTCTCCTAGACAGCAAGTAATGTAAATATAGGTTAAACATGTACAATTGTTCTAAACATAGTTCCACATTTGTCACGCTGCATGAGAAAAATCAGATCAAAAGGGGAAAAAAAACATGAAAAGGAAAAAAAAAAGTAAGCAAACAAACAAGCAACAACAACAAAGGTGAAAATATTATGCTTTGATCCATATTCAGTTCCATAGGTTCATTCTCTGGATGTAGATGGCTCTTTCGATCCCAAGTCTATTGGAATTGCCTTGAATTACTTCATTGTTGAAAAGATATTATCTATCAGAGTTGATCGTCACATAATTTTGTAGTTGCTGTGTACAATGTTGTCTTGGTTATACTCACTTAGCATCAGTTTATATAAGTCTCTCTGGACCTTTCTGAAATTATCCTGCTGATTGATTCTTGTAGAACAATAATATTCTATAAGTTTCATATACCAAAACTTATTCAGCCATTCCCCAACTGATGGGCATCCACTCAGTTTCCAGTTCTTTGATACTACAAAAAGAGTTGCTAAAAACATTTTTGCACATGTGAGTCCTTTTCCCTTTTGTATGATCTCTTTGGGATACAGACCCAATAGAAACACTGCTGAATCAAAAGGTATGCACAATTTGATAGCCCTTTGAGTTTAGTTCCAGGTTGGTCTCCAGAATGGTTGGATCAGTTCACAACTCCACCAACGATGTATAAGTATCCCAGTTTTCACACATCCCCTTCACCATTTATTATTATTTTTCCTGTCATCTTACCCAATTTGAGAGGTGTAAAGTGGTACTTCAGAGTTGTCCTAATTTGCATTTCCCTAATCAATTTCTCTAATCATTTTCATATGACTAGAAATAGATTTCCTCCTCTTTGGGGGAAGGGGAAAGGGAGGGAGAAAAATTCCAAACACAAAGTTTTTCAAGGGTGAATATTGAAAACTATCTTTGCATGTATTTTGAAAAATAAAAATATAAATCTAAAAATTGTCTGTTCATATCCTTTGACCATTTATTAATTGAAGAATGGCTTATATTCTTATAAATTTAAGCAAATTCTCTATGTATTTTAGAATTGAGGCCTTTATCAGAAACTTTGGATGTAAAAAAAAAATTTTCCCCTATTTTCTGCTTCCCTTCTAATCTTGGCTGCATTGGTATTGTTTGTACAAAAGATTTTTTAATATAATCACAATTATTCATTTTTTCATTTCATTATATTCTCTAGTTCTTCTATGGCTTTAAATTCCTCCCTTTTCCACAGATCAGAGCCTGTAGGTAGACTATCCCTTGTTCTCCCAATTTGCTTATGTCTAAATCATGAACTCATTTCAATCTTATCTTGTTATAGGGTATTAGGTACTAATTAATGCTTAGTCTCTGCTACACTATTTTACAATTTTCCCAAAAATTTTTATCAAAGAGTTCTGATCTCAGATGTTGGAGCCTTGGCTATATCAAACATTAGATTACTATAGTCATTGACTATTGTGTTTTGTGAACCTAACCTACTCCACTAACCCACTACTCTATTCCTTAACCAGTACCAAATAGCTTTGACAAGTGCTGCTTTATAACATAATTTAAGGTCATTTACAGCTAGGCCACTCTCTCCTGCATTCTCCTTTATTAATTCCCTTGTAATTCTTGACCGCCCATTCCTCCAGATGAACTTTGTTATTTTTTTTCCTAGCTCTATAAAGTAATTTCTTGGCAGTTTGACTATTATGGCACTAAGTAGATTAATTTAGGTAGAATTGTCATTTTTATTATATTAGCTCGACCTCCCCACAAGATTTGATACTCTTCCAATTAATTATTTGGATCTAATTTTACTTATGTGAAAAGTATTTTGTAATTGTGTTTATATAGTTCCTGGCTCTGTCTTGGCAAGACTTCCAAATATTTTATGTTGTCTACAATTATTTTAAGTGGGATTTCTCTATCTCCTACTGCTGGACTTGGTTGGTAACATATAGAAATGCTGATTGATTTCTATGGGTTTATTTTATATCCTGCAACTTTACTAAAGTTCATGCCTCAGCTTCTTATAAGACTGTCCTGGTTCACCCCAATATTAGTGTCTTCCTTCTAAGATTCCCTCCAATTTACTCAGGATATATCTTGGATGTACATTTTTGTTTTCTTTTTTTTTCTTTTTTCTTTTTTTCTTTTTTTTTTTACATTTTTGTTTTCTGATGGTTTCCCCTATTAGTCTGTGATCACCTTGAGATCTGAGAGTGTTTTTGCCTTTCTTTGTGATATTTGCCCTTAGCATTCCACCCATATGTGTTTGATAATAATTACATCTTGAGTGGCTGACTGATCTTTTTAGTAAAATATGCTATAACATAGACCTATTTTGAATTGTATTTTTAATTTTAATTTAGTAATTAACTTGATTTTAATTTTTAATTTAATTTTTCTCTTTAGTTTCTAACAAGTTTAGAATATATAAGTAATGAAACCAATTTTTTGATAACTGTTTTATGATTTGGGCAGAATTTTCTCCTCCCTTTTATACTTTTTCATTCTCTGTCAAAAATTTGATTAATATAAGGACACTGGGTCCTACTCAGGTCAAGACTCTCAAAGAGAAATGGATTAAAATAGAATCTAGTTCAGAAACCCAGATATCTAGAGATTAGAAGAAGAAGGATCCCTCACTCCTCCTAACCTCCTTCTCTTCACTAACCCAGCTCACAAGACTAGGCTTCTGCATCCCTCTGAGGAAATAGAAAAAAAAGGTACTATTCCAATGTAATAGATGGGAAAGTTGAGGTACCCATAGGAAAGTGAATGGTTTTAGCATGAAGGAAGATAGCTTAAACTGGCAACAATACTGTTAATACATTCTATCACTTACTTCCTAGAACAAATCTGAGACCAGTTCTCAACAGCAGTCATCTCCCCTAGCTATCAGACCATCTCCTGCCATACGAGTTTCCTGTTGCTTCCTGTGCTTCCTACTTCCTGAAGAATGCAGAGACAATATGACATCTTTGTGCTAATTCCTGACGGCCTGACCTGAGAGAAATACGCACAAACATACAACGGGCCCATTGGGGGAAGGGAAGTTCCAGCCACTAATTCTTCAACTTAAATAACGTATTATAAAACACTTTGTAAACTTTAAGGTACCACATAAATGATAGCTACTCTTTTTTTTTCATGCAATGCCTCTGACATTGCATGACCTTGATTAGTCTCTTTTTCTCAGCCTTGCTGAGAGGAGTTGGGTGGAATGAGAGTTAGATTTGAAGCCAAAGGACATGGATTTGAATCCAGGTTTTTCCATTTCTTCTCCATGTGACCATAGGCAAGTCCCTGGGCTTTGGTTTCATTGTCTATAAATAGAAAGGTTAAAGTTAATTCTAATATTGTCCATGATCCTTTGAGTTTTTCCAAAATAGGAACTCTGCGGGATTTCATAAGCAGTATGCTATGATAGGATCATGGGAACAAGAGAATTCCCCTACTTCAGCCTCTGGGTTCACTTCTTTAACTGTTTTGTTGTGTGAGTTTGTGTGCATTTTGCCCATAATGGATCAGCACAAGGAAGGCGGTACTTGTCTTTGTTTGTTTGTTTTTTTTGTTTGTTTGTTTATTTGTTTTTTAGGGAATTGGGAAGCACAGTATAATATCCCTATTTGTCTACGTCTATTTGAAGTTATCAGGAAGGAGAGATGGCGACCATTTTAAACTGATCTCAGACTCACTCAATTAGACTCTTTAATTCAAGAAAAATTCGAGAAATCTTTGTCAAGCATCTACTATGTGTTAATCAGGTTCTAAGGATTCAAAGATAAAATATAACACAAATCCTGCCTTCAAGGAGTTTGTGTTCTTTTAAAATGATTATTAAAAATCTCTTTTCATTCTGGACTTAACACCAAATGCCCATTTTTGGCATTTCCATATATATATAATTGAAATGGATATTTTTCTGTCTTAAGTCTCAATGAATTTTTTTCCCCATTAGTATTATATTTTTCTAATTACATGTAAAGAAACTTTTCAACATTCATTTCTGTAATATTTTGTGTTCCAAATTTTTTCTTCCTTTCCTTACTTCTCCCCTCCCCAAGATAGTAAACAATCTCATATAGATTATACATGGACAATCATTTCATTTTCATATTTTTAAAATTTTTCTATTAAAGCTTTTTGTTTTCAAAACATATACATGGATCATTGGTCACTATTGACCCTTGCAAAATCTTGTGTTCCAAATTTTCCCATCCTTTCCCTCACTTTCTCCCCGAGGTAGCAAGTAATCCAATATATGTTAATCATATTGAAATATATGTTAAATCCCATATATGTATACATATTTATACAATTATCACGCTGCACAAGAAAAATCAGATCAAAAAGGAAAAAAGAGAAAAAAAAACAAAATGCAAGTGAACAACAACAAAAACAGTGAAACTGCTATATTGTGATCCAATCTCAGTTCCCACAGTCCTTTCTCTGGGTATAGATGGCTCTCTTCATCACAAGATCATCAGAACTGGCCTCAGGCAATCTTTTTTTTTCCCCTGAGGCACTTGGGGTTAAGTGACTTGCCCAGGGTCACACAACTTGGAAGTGTTAAGTGTCTGAGGCCAGATTTAAACAAGGGTCCTCCTGACTTCAGGGCTGGTGATCTATTCATTACATCGATTAGCTGCTCCCAGGCAATCATTTTAAATATATTTCCATATTTGTCATGTTTTGCAAGAAAATTCAGACCAAAAGGGAAAAAATCATGAGAAAGAAAAGGCAAACAAACAAACAAACAAACAAAATATGAAATAATATGCTTTGATCCATAGTCAGTTTCTCTGGATGTGGATGGCATTTTCCATCCTAAGTCTACTGGAATTGTGGAAGATCCCCACATTGCTGAGAAGAACCAGGTCTGTCATAGTTGACCATCACACAATCCTTTTGTTACTGTGCACAATGTATTCCTGGTTCTGCCCACTTCACTCAGAATCAGTTCATGTAAGTTTCCAGGCTTTTTTCTCAGTGGACTTTTATATTCTCATAACTCCCTTCATCTAATTTAAGATTGAGCCCTTCTTTGAGGCAGTCGGGCTGGAGATGGAGTGAGGGGGCAGGTAGGGTAGCACAGAAGTGCTCTATCATACATCAGGGTGTTATGCATGTCTCAGGGTGGCACATGAATATTCTGATGGACATTAAGCTGGGGCAGAACAAAGAAATAGCTATACTATCCCTAAACAATATCTTACCAGGTAAGACTCAAGCAGACACTCAGAGTACAGAAATCTGGAGTTTGTAGCCCTCTCCCAAGCCCATACTGAAAACTTGACACGAACTCTCTCTTCTATAGACATTGGGCACACTCTCCCCACTTCCCAAACCTACCATTTTCTGAAAACTGTCATGCTTGCATTTCTTATTTGATTCATAACCTGGTATCCCCATGTCTGTGAATCAAGGACTACAAGAATATGTCCCTTTCTCAGACTCATGACTTTCATGTGCCTCAAGGAGCCACCCTGAGGTGAAGGTGATTCCAACTTGAGCATCTCACCTACCAACTAGGACCAGCAAGATGAGTTTGGCAGAACTGGATGAACCAGATGCGGAGACCATTGGTGTTTACTCCCTTTCCACATCCTGCTCTGGACTCAGAAATCTTTATGACACATGTTCCTGTGACCTTCCTGGTTATATCCTTCTCACACAACCCCTCCCAGGCTTTTGTCCCTGGGTCCAATATCTCCTTACTCAGTCATGATAATAGACTTTATTTTATGCATTTGTAACTCAGCTTCCATCCAAAGTTAGAAATGTTTTTTTCATACTTCTATATATCCAAAGGAAGATATAACTGCTGACCGATAAAGAGAAAGCTTAATGGGGCAGCTAGCTAGTGCAGTGGATAGAGCACCAGCCCCAAAGTCATGAGGACCTGAGTTCAACTCTCACCTCAGACACTTAACACTTCCTTGCTGTGTGATCCTGAGTGAGTTACTTAACCCAAACTGCCTCAGAGGAAAATAAAGAGAGAGAGAGAAAACTGAATGCAAAGCTGCCAATCTGTGTAAAGGACTTACTATGTATTTAAAGACAGAAGTAATTGAGGGGGAAAAAAGCATTTCAAGTGGCAGATTGCCACCTTTCAAGTTGTAGACCTCTGAGGAAGGCAGTCCCTATAATTTTCAGATACCTCCTATTCTACTGTACTATATTCTATTTTTGAAATGTTCATTTTATTTGGTATTTATTAAGTTCAGAACAAAAACAATTAAAAATATAAAGTTGGTGAGCAAATTTTTCAGGAATTTTGACTCATCCAGTATGTCAGACAGGCAGATGATGACTCTTTTAGCATTTACTTCCTCCTATATGAATTTAATCAGACTTAAAGAAATAGTTTTGATGAGTGGTAGAATCTGGACTCAGTCATAGGAAGACCAATATTGTCAAAAGCAAAAACTGGAAACAATTTTCCAATATAATCCTAGTCAGAACCGGAAAGTGCAAGTATCTTGTTAACCCCGGTTTATGCTTTCCTCCCTTCTTTCCCCTTTCCCCCCTTCCAAGTATTAAGCTTGTGAGCACCCCTTGTTTCTCACAGCCCTCCCTTTTTAGTGTCCCTCCCCCCGCCTTAGAGTTCCTCCCCCTATCTTACCCCTTTCCCTCCCAGTTCCCGTATTCCCTTCCGCTTAGCTTATTCCTTCCCTTTCCACTTTTCCCTTCTCACTTTTCAATGAGATGGGAGAAGTTTCACCATAGATTGAATATGTCTTAAGATTTTTCACTTAAAGCCAATTCTGAAGGCAGTAAGATACCCACTATATTCATCCCCCTCCATTCTTTCTCTCAGGTATAATAGGTTTCCTATGCCTCTTCATGAGATGTACTACCCCACTTTACCCTTTTTCTGGTACAATGTCCTTTCCACATCAATTTCTAGAACAAGGTATACATGTATTCTTTATGCATCTATATAGTCAAAATATAGTTCCCAAGATTAATCTTTACCTTTTTAGATTTCTCTTGAGTTCTATATTTGTAGATCAAACTTTTTGTTAAGTTCTGGTTTTTTCATCAGAAATAGATGAAATTCGCTTACTTCGTTGAATGTCCATCTTCTTCCCTGGAAAAAGATGCTCATTCTCGCTGGGTAAGTTATTTTTGGTTGCATACCAAGTTCCTTAGCCTTTCGGAATATCATATTCCAGGCCCTTCGATCTTTTAATGTGGATGCTGCCAGATCCTGGGTGATCCTTATTGTGGCTCCTTGATACTTGAATTGGGTTTTTCTAGCCGCTTGCAATATTTTTTCTTTCATCTGAGGGTTCTGGCATTTGGCCACTATATTCCTTGGTGTTTTGATTTTAGGATCCCTTTCAGTGGGTGATCGATGAATCCTTTCAATGTTTATTTTTTCCTCTGTTCCTATGACTTCTGGGCAGTTCTCTTTGATAATTTCCTGGAAGACAGTGTCCAGGCTCTTTTTTTCATCATGTTTTTCTGGGAGTCCAATGATTCTCAGATTGTCTCTCCTGGATCTGTTTTCCAGGTCTGTTGTCTTCCCCAGAAGGTATTTCACATTTTTCTCCATTGTTTGATTTTTTTGGATTTGCTTGACTGATTCTTCTTGTCTCCTCGAGTCATTCAATTCCACTTGTTCAATTCTGATTTTCAGTGAAGTATTCTCTTCACTCACTTTTTTAAAATCTTTCTCTAATTGTCCAATTGAGTTCTTTTGTTCTGTGGAATTTTTTTCCATTTCGCCAATTTTGTTTTCCAGTTCACTAATCCTATTTTTCAAGGATTTTACTTCTTTATCCACTCTCTCTTTAACTGACTTCTCCAGGCTCTTTTGCCAAGCCTCCCTCTCCTTTTCCCAAGCTTCCTTCTCCTTTTGCCAAGCCTCACTCTGATTTCCCCATTTTTCTTCTAGCTCCCTTGTGAGAGCCTTTTTAATCACTTCTATGAGGTTCATCTGTGCTGAGGAACAGACAATCTCCTCCTTTGGGGAATCACCTGGGGACTGCCTGTTTTTAGTCTCCTCAGGATTTAGAGTCTGCTCTCTATCTGTGTAGAAGCTGTCTAGGGTTAAAGTCCTCTTCAGCTTCTTGCTCATTCTGTCTATTAATCAGAGACAAACTACCAAAGAAAAACAGAAAAAACTGGAGTCTTTCTTTGGGGGGGGGGGGCTGGGTGTGTTATCGAGCTTCCTCTACAGACTGCAGGTGGCAGCAGTGAGGCACTAGCAGGACTCTCTGCGGGATTTCATAAGCAGTATGCTATGATAGGATCATGGGAACAAGAGAATTCCCCTACTTCAGCCTCTGGGTTCACTTCTTTAACTGTTTTGTTGTGTGAGTTTGTGTGCATTTTGCCCATAATGGATCAGCACAAGGAAGGCGGTACTTGTCTTTGTTTGTTTGTTTTTTTTGTTTGTTTGTTTATTTGTTTTTTAGGGAATTGGGAAGCACAGTATAATATCCCTATTTGTCTACGTCTATTTGAAGTTATCAGGAAGGAGAGATGGCGACCATTTTAAACTGATCTCAGACTCACTCAATTAGACTCTTTAATTCAAGAAAAATTCGAGAAATCTTTGTCAAGCATCTACTATGTGTTAATCAGGTTCTAAGGATTCAAAGATAAAATATAACACAAATCCTGCCTTCAAGGAGTTTGTGTTCTTTTAAAATGATTATTAAAAATCTCTTTTCATTCTGGACTTAACACCAAATGCCCATTTTTGGCATTTCCATATATATATATATATATATATATATATATATATATATATATATATATATATATATATATATATATATATATATATATATATATATATATATATATATATATATATATATATATATATATATATATATATATATATATATATATATATATATATATATATATATATATATATATATATATATATATATATATATATATATATATATATATATATATATATATATATATATATATATATATATATATATATATATATATATATATATATATATATATATATATATATATATATATATATATATATATATATATATATATATATATATATATATATATATATATATATATATATATATATATATATATATATATATATATATATATATATATATATATATATATATATATATATATATATATATATATATATATATATATATATATATATATATATATATATATATATATATATATATATATATATATATATATATATATATATATATATATATATATATATATATATATATATATATATATATATATATATATATATATATATATATATATATATATATATATATATATATATATATATATATATATATATATATATATATATATATATATATATATATATATATATATATATATATATATATATATATATATATATATATATATATATATATATATATATATATATATATATATATATATATATATATATATATATATATATATATATATATATATATATATATATATATATATATATATATATATATATATATATATATATATATATATATATATATATATATATATATATATATATATATATATATATATATATATATATATATATATATATATATATATATATATATATATATATATATATATATATATATATATATATATATATATATATATATATATATATATATATATATATATATATATATATATATATATACTTACTTCTCCCCTCCCCAAGATAGTAAACAATCTCATATAGATTATACATGGACAATCATTTCATTTTCATATTTTTAAAATTTTTCTATTAAAGCTTTTTGTTTTCAAAACATATACATGGATCATTGGTCACTATTGACCCTTGCAAAATCTTGTGTTCCAAATTTTCCCATCCTTTCCCTCACTTTCTCCCCGAGGTAGCAAGTAATCCAATATATGTTAATCATATTGAAATATATGTTAAATCCCATATATGTATACATATTTATACAATTATCACGCTGCACAAGAAAAATCAGATCAAAGAGAAAAAAAAACAAAATGCAAGTGAACAACAACAAAAACAGTGAAACTGCTATATTGTGATCCAATCTCAGTTCCCACAGTCCTTTCTCTGGGTATAGATGGCTCTCTTCATCACAAGATCATCGGAACTGGCCTCAGGCAATCTTTTTTTTTCCCCTGAGGCACTTGGGGTTAAGTGACTTGCCCAGGGTCATACAACTTGGAAGTGTTAAGTGTCTGAGGCCAGATTTAAACAAGGGTCCTCCTGACTTCAGGGCTGGTGATCTATTCATTACATCGATTAGCTGCTCCCAGGCAATCATTTTAAATATATTTCCATATTTGTCATGTTTTGCAAGAAAATTCAGACCAAAAGGGAAAAAATTATGAGAAAGAAAAGGCAAACAAACAAACAAACAAACAAACAAAATATGAAATGACTGCAATATTGACAATAAGATCACTAAGAGGCAGCTAACTGGAAAATCCATAATGGCCTCAGAGAACAGATAATGAAACTTACTTTTGTCCTCTGAGCAAAGGGTGGGTGACTAGTAGGACAAAATATTGTGATTATTGGCAGATGCAGTTGTTACAGCAGGTATTTTGGCTTAGCTGCTTTTCTGCTGCAAGAAAAGAAGGAAAGAGGGAAAGAAACAAACATCTAGGCAAGAGTTCAATTAAATTATGTATGTGATATAAAAACAAAAGGCATTAATAAAACTCAGTTTAAAAAAAAAGAATGTCATGTGGGGAAAAATCCAAAGTTAAGCCTTTGTTAAACACAGCCAAATGGGGTTGCCTTGCTTGTACATGAGACATTAGACCTTTGCCCAGACATTGATTGATATTTCATTCAGTCAATAATCATTGACCAAGGCATTTACACTCTGAGTACTCCAGAAAGTTATCAGTTGCAGAGAAATTCTCTAGGGTCTGATTAATACTCAATAAACTACAGTGGCTCCCTATTATTTCCAGAATCAAAAATAAACTCCTTTCATCGGCTTTTAAAACCCTTATCTTAATGTGGAAATATGTCTAACATGATTGTACATGTATAAGCTATGAGATTGTTTGCTTGGGTTGTGGGAAGGAGGGAGAAAAGTTTGGAATTCAAAATCTTACAAGGGTAAATGTTGAAAATTATACATGTAATTGGGGGAAATATTATTAAGTGTAAAAAATTAACTAAAGCCCTCATAATTTGATCCCTTCCTATCTTTCCAACCTTCTTATACTTCATTGCTTTCATATACTTTATGATCCAGTAGTACCAGTCTCTTTGCTGATTCTTGAACAGGAGATTCATCTCCAGGTATTTTCACTGGACATTCCCTAAGCCTAGAATTCTCTCCTTCCTTTCTACCTCCTGCCTTAATTTGTCTTCCTTTGAGTTTCAGCTAAAATTTTACTTTTTGCAAGGAACTTAAAGCTAGTGTCTTTCTTCCACTTTTACCTCTAAGTTATCCTGTACATATCTTGTTCATACATAATTGTGTACATATACACCCCCCCATTAGATTGTAATCTCCTAGAGGACAAGAACTGTTCTTGCCTTTCTCTGCATCCCAAAGGCTTAGTCCAGTGCTTGACACATAATAGGTAATTAATTAATGCCTGTTGTTTTGACTGGAGTAGGTGCTAATGTGAAATGATAAAGGAAATTTCTTGACCCAGAAATTCCTTATTCCAATGAAATAACCCAGAAGTTCCTTATTCCAGTAAAAAAATTCCAGTCCAGTCCCAATCCCTATCCAATTAATATTTATTTAATATGTGACAAAGATAATGAAAATAATAAATGTTGTTGGAAGTATAGGAAAACAGGAACATTAATGTATTATGAATAAAACTTTAGTATGAGCACAACCATTCTGGAAAGCAGTTTTCAATTATACACAAAAAAATTGAACAATGCATGTCTTAATGATCCAGTTTTACCACTACTATGCCTATATCAGAGACAGAGAGAGAGAGTTAGGAAATATTTTCATTATTCTACAAAACCAAATTGATCATTTTACTTAATTTATCATTATTTTATTTTTCCCAGTTACATGTAAAAACAATTTTCAAACATTAGTTTATAAATGTTTAAAATGTGTAAATGTAAGATATATAAAAACTTGAATTCTTAATTCTCTCCCTCCACATTCCCCCACTGAGAAGGCCAGCAATTTGATATAGTTTATACATATGGAGTTATGCAAAATATTTCCATATTAGTCATGTTGTGAAAGAAAACAAAAACTAAAAACCAGCCAAACAAAACCTCAAGAAAAAGAGAGTAAAAAATGTGTATTTCAATCTGTATTCAGACACCATCAGTTAGTTCT
Source organism: Antechinus flavipes (assembly GCF_016432865.1). Taxonomy (NCBI): domain Eukaryota; kingdom Metazoa; phylum Chordata; class Mammalia; order Dasyuromorphia; family Dasyuridae; genus Antechinus; species Antechinus flavipes. The sequence goes on along the minus strand of NC_067403.1, from coordinate 78,186,090 downwards.
TTGTCTGCAGATAGATGGCAGTTTTTATCATAAGTCTTTCAGAGTTGTCTTGGATTGTATTGCTGAGAATAGCTAATCATCGTATAATATTGCTGTTACTTTGTACATAGTTTATTTCACTTTGTATCAGCTTATGGAAGTTTTTCCAGATTTTTCTGAGAGCATCCTGCTCATCATTTCTTATACCATAATAGTATTTCATCATAGTCATATATACAATTTATTTAGCCATTCCCCAATTGAAGGGCTTTCCTTCAATTTCCTTTTTTTTTACCACAGAAAAAGAGCTATTATAAATATTTTTGCATACATAGGTCCTTTCCCTTTTTGTTTCTGTTTTTTTTTTTAATCTCTCTTGGCATAAACATAGTAGTGGTATTGCTGGGTCAAAAGGTATGCTCGGTTGAATACAAAATGTTGAATCGGGTCACAACTCCAAAATAGTGCATTAATGTCTCATTTTTTCCACATCCCCTCCAATATATGTCATTTTCCTTTTCTGTCCTGTTAGCCAATCTAAAATGTTTTGCTTCTAGCTCCTCTCCCAATCTGCTCTCCCCTCTATATCTCCTTCCCCTTCTACTTTCCTGGAAGATAAGATAGATTTCTTTAACCATTTGAGTGAATGTTATTACCTCTTTGAGCCAATTCTAATGAGAATAAGGTTCACTCAACTCCCTTTTACTTCTCTGCTGTAAAAGCTTTTTCTTGCCTCTTTTATTTGAGATACAACAAGTTGAACAATGCATGTCTGCCACCACTGTGCCTATCAGAAAGCGAGAGGGAAAAAGAGAGAAAATTTACCCCATTCTCTCTCCCTTTCCCTTTCTTCCAATACATTCCTCTCTTATCCCTTAATTTTATTTTTTAGACATTGTCCCTTCAGATTCAACTCACATCCCCTAATAGTGAGAAAGTACTTATAAGTATCACCTTTCCACATAGGATTGTAAACATTTTAACCTTAAGTCCCTTATGATTTCCCTTTCCTGTTCATCTTTTTTTTGTGTGCTTTTCTTGTATCTTATCTCTAAACATTTTTAGATATAAAATTTTCTATTCAGCTCTCTGGTCTTTTCATCAAGAACACTTGAAAGTCTTATATCTCATTGAACATCCATTTTCCCCTATGGATTATACTTGGTTCTTCTGGATAGGTAACTTGATTGTAAGTTAGCTCCTTTGCGTCCAGAATATCGTATTCCAAGACTTCCTATTCTTTAATATAGAAGCTGTTACATCTTGTATGATCCTGACTGTGACTCCACAATATTGAATTTTTGTGTGTGTGTGACTGCTTGCAGTATTTTTTTTGGCTTTGGAGCTCTGGAATTTGGCTATAACATTACTGGGAGTTTTCATTTGGGATTCTTTCAATTTGTATTTTATCCTCTACTTCTTAGAATATCAGGGCAGTTTTCCTTGATAATTTTTTGAAAAATGATGTCTAGGCTCTTTTTTTCATTATAGCTTTCAAATAGTCCAGAAATTTAAAAATTATCTCTCCTGGACCTATTTTCCAGGTCAGTTGTTCTTCCAATGAGATATTTCACATTTTCTTCTATTTCTTCCCCACCCTTTTGGATTTATTTTATTTTTTGATTTCTCTTTAGCTTTCATTTGCTCAATTATAATTTTTAAAGAATTATTTTCTTCAGTGAGCTTTTGTACCTTCTTTTCCAACTGACCAATTCTACTTTTGAAGGAATTTATTTTTTCAGTAAATTTTTGGATCTTTTTTCCTTTTTGGCCAATTCTGCTTTTTAAGGCATTCTTCCTCTTATTCATTTTTTGCACTATCATTTGGCCAGGTCTGTTTTCTAAGATGTTATTATTTTTTTTTGTCTTTTCTTTACTAAACTGTTGATTTGTTTTTCATATTTTCTTGCAGCACTCATTTCTCTTTCCAATTTTTTTCTACCTTTATTATTTGATTTTTAAAATCCTTTTCGAATTCTTCTGACCTGAGACCAATTAATATTTTTCTCAGAAGCTTTGGATATGGGAATTTTGACAGTTATTTTCCTTTGAATGTGTGTTTTGATCTTCCTTGTTTGCTGGGTCTGGGTCTGAGCTGGCAGTTTTCCCTAGAATGGGCTCCACTTTCACTCAAATATGACAGCCCTTTCCTACTGACCTTCTAATTGTTTTTGAATAAAAAGTTATTTCACCCTGTCCTTTTGTGGGTTCTGCTGCTCCAAGAATTGTTTCATGGCCTTATTTAAAAGCCTCTTGAGGGGTTTGGAGTAGAACTCAGACAAGTTCCTTTTCTCTGCCATCTTGGCTCCCCATTATTTGACTTAACCAGAGTCATAATGACTATTAGTATTTTTCATTTATGTTAACCATTCTTTATTCTTTTCTTCCATGGACCATATTAACAGTTTGGTAAACCTAGGAAATTATAAGATTTATTACTTTAAAATGATAGTAAGAATAAATTTATCAATTTAGTATAACTGACTCTGTTTAAGTTTCCATTTTGTGACTGAGTTGTTCTCTAAGTTGTTTTCCTATAAGTTGTCACTAAAGCACTTGAGTGGTATGATGCAATAAACATGAATGTGTTCTTTACTAATAAACATATGTGGATTCTCTGAATGTATAGATTATTAATAGAAAAATATTAAAAACAACATTATCGGTAGTCTATGCAATGAACTATCAAATTATGTGGCAAACAATTAGGAACACTCATACCTAAAACCCACAAGAAACTTACTGAAAGTTTCAGTCTTCAGCTTGCTCCTGAATCAAGACTGGGACTACCTCCTGCACTGCCTGTTCTTGAGATTTAAGAATTCCCACATTTACTAGAGAGCTGTTAAATATTTTCCAGACAATCATCTTGGAAAGAGACATATGACCTCCAAGGAAATTTACCAGGAATTCTAAGATTCAGATTGGTGGTCTATTCTTAGAGGGAGGGGGGATATTTGTATTGTAATGTTTTGACTAATAAAGTTTGATTCCATGCATCGAGAAATATATGTTTAATTAGTATTTCCAACATACTAGGTTAGCATATGTAATGATAAATATGTTGTGTGTACTAGATATTACAGGTCTCTTCTCAGGGGAAAAAATGTTTCTATATGTATAAAATAAAATACATAAGATTACAAGTGGAAAGGAAATCAATTGTATGAAAATACAGTTATCAAAATTAAAAAAGTTCACAAAGGCCAATTTAAGAACTCCTGATTCTTATTATTTATTGTAATCATGTACGTTGTTATCTAGCTTCCCTATCATAAGAGTATTTTAAAGCACCAGATGGACTCACATAAACAGGGTTTCATTACAGCCAGTTTATGAAAAATTTAGATACCAGCAGATATTATGACAGGGCAACATCATGACAAAATCCATTATATAAAGTCAGATGATTTGGATTCCAGTCTCAGCTTCAGGACTTATGAGCTATTTAATTAAAGGGCAGATCATATAACTCCTATACACCTCAGTTTTTCCATCTATAAATGAGGGAAATTCTATCTATATTGTCCATACCCATACTGTTGTTATACAGGAAGTATTTTGTAAAATAGAAGGCACTATAGGATAGCACCTAATTACAATTTTCAAATATTTATGAAGGTACCCACTATGTATAACTGGGTGATAGGTAAGCTTTCACCCAGAGAAATAAAGACCCTCTGCCTTTTCACATTTGTCTACTCTCAGTTCACCCATTTTCCCAAGTACTTCTACTTTGTCTAACACTGTATATTTTGAGAACAATTCCCTGTTATCTTTTCTGTCTGTCACAAATTGCATTTCATTTCTGCTATGCTATTTAATGGTTTTACAGCATTCTTTACCTCTCCCCCATTCCACAATATGACATTGAATTCCTGAATACTCAGAGCATGTTCAGGAGACTGTAAGAGCTCTATCTGAGTAACTAGTAAGACATTATAATTAAGTACTGTGAGGAGCATTTGAAAGGAGAAAATTCACCAGAAAATTATAGCTAGAGTTAACTTTTGATTATTCACACAATGGAATTACATGAATAATTGAAATCCCCAGGTTGTGCCAACAAAACCTCCTCTCCTATTTGATGACTCCCTCTTTTTGACATCCCTCCCAATTACCCCCACAATATCCTCCTTTTATTCCTCTCCAATCTCTTTAGCAAAGAAGCTGGATTTCATCCCTTTTAAGGTATTATGGTATAATGGAAAGAACTTTAGGAGTAAAAAGACCTGGATTCTACTCTTGATTCTATTACTTAATAGCTGTGTTGATCTGAGACATTAATCTTTTTGAGCCTCAAGGTCTTTTTATCCTAAAATGGTATGATGAGCCTTTACTTATTTACCACACTTTATTTCTGTCAGGATAAAATAAAAATATATGTGAAGGCAGCTGAAAAATTATAAAAAGCTATACAAATAAAAGTTGCAATTATTGGTTTTTCTTAGCTATTCTCTATAATATATTGATTCAAGACAACTCTGAAGGATTTATGGTGAAAAATGCTATCCATCCCCAGAGAAAGAACTGATGATGTCTGGATACAGATTAAAGCATACTTTTTAAACTTTATTTTTCTTGAGATTTTTTTTAGAGGGGAGTGGAGTCTATATTTTCATTTACAAGACTACTATAGAAATATTTTTATGACTAGACATGTATGATCTATATCAAATTGTTTGCTTTCTCAATGGTGGGGGATGGAAGATGGGAAGGAGTAAGGGAGAGAATTAGAAACTCAAAGTTTTAAAACAAAGAATGGTAATTGTTGGTTTTTATTTTTTTCTAACCCAGAGTTTTGTAGAGATGTACTCAATTTGTTGTGAAATGATGAAAATTAAATTATGGAGCCAGAGGACTTGAGTCCAAATTCTATCTCTGATATTAAATACCTCATTTTCCTCATCTATAAAATTAGGGACTTTGTGGTGGGAGCTAAATCCTAAAAATCCACCCCCTCTTTACCGTCATGCAAGTTGTTAGTTTTTCATTAAGAGATATTAAACCCATCCTTAAGAATTAATTAACTCACTCTTTCATCCAGCAGTGTTACTACTGGGCTTATATCCCAAAGAGATCATAAAGAAGAGAAAGGGTGTGCAAGAATGTTTGTGGCAGCCCTCTTTGTAGTGGCCAGAAACTGCAAATTGAGTAGATACCCATCAATTGGAGAATGGTTGAGTAAATTGTGGTATATGAATATTATGGAATATTATTGTTCGGTAAGAAATGACCAGCAGGATGATTTCAGAAAGGCCTGGAGAGACTTACATGAACTGATGCTAAGTGAAATGAGCAAAACCAGCAGATCATTATATACGGCAACAACAAGATTATACAATTTTGATGGTTGTGGATCTTTCCAAGAATGAGATGATTCAGGAAAGTTCCAATTATCTTGTGATGAAGAGAGCCATCGATACCCAGAGAGAGAACTGTGGACACTGAATGTGGATCATAACATAGCATTCTCACTTTTTTTTGTTGTTGTTGTTTGCTTGCATTTTGTTTTCTTTCTCATTTTTCCCCTTTTGGATCTGTTTTTTTTTTTCTTGTGCAGCAAAATAATTATGTAAATATGTATACATATATTGGATTTAACATATATTTTTAACATGTTTAACATATATTGTATTACTTGCCATCTAGGGGAGGGGGTGGAGGGAGGGGGGAAATTTAGAACACAAGGTTTTGCAAGGGTCAGTATTGAAAAATTACCCATGCATATGTTTTGTAAATAAAAAGCTATAATTTAAAAATTAATTTTTTAAATTAAAAAAAGAAAAGAAAATCCTTCGCTGCTCTGGCTAAGTAAATTTCATTTTGTTAACTGTTGAATAATCTGATGATCTCATTTTGTTTTCGTATTAGCCCTAAACTTTCAGTTTAGGACTAATAACTATCTATATTCCTCTGAAAAGCTCAGCCCAGAAAATACTTGAACTAATGGTGTCTGAGGTCAAATTCTAGTTCTAAAGCTATCATCTTACAATCCTATAGAAGTCCTCATCCATAAACTAAATAATCAGCCTCCAGAAAAAAAATTAAGACATCTCCACAATATTACATTATAGCTTGGAGCACAAGCCTTGGCCTGTAATCCAAAGACTTCTCTGTGCCAGATGCCATGCCTCTAGACCATTGGCTCCAGCCATGGTTTTTTCCCTCTCCAAACTTCTCCTATCAACCCTTATGTCTCCTAATCTATGTTTCCTATTCCAATTAATTGAGGGAAGAGGAGGGAGAGGGGAGTGAATCCTTTTCATTTATATATTATTTTTACACTATTGCTTTATTCTATGAATTCTACATTAGTTTATATAGATCTTTCCATATTTCTCTGTGTTCATCACAGTTAGCATTTCTTACAGTATAATAACAATCCATTACAATCATGAACCACAATTTGCTCAGCCATTCCCCAATTGATGAATCTAAAGTTTGTTGTTTCTAATTCTTTGTCATCAAAAAAGTGCTATAAAAAGTTTTGTCAAAGGTTTCCTTAGGGCATAAGTCCAATAATGAAATCTTTGAGTCAAATGGAATGGACATTTTAATCACTTTATTTATATAATACTAAATTGTTTCTCATGATTCTAAATTGTTTTCCATAAGGTTATACCTGGGACAGTTAGGTGACACAGCAGATAGAATACTAAGCCTGGAGTCAGAAAACTCATCTTCCTAAATTCAAATCTGGTCTCAGACATTTAATAGTTGTGTGATCCTCTGTAAGTCACTTAACTCTGTTTGCCTTGGTTTCCTCATCTGGAAAATTATCTGGGGAAGGAAATGGAAAACCACTCCAATATTTGTGCCAAGAACAGCACAAAAATCAGACATGATCAAACAACAACAGCAAAAAGGCTATACCAATTCATAGCTAAATTGGTTGGTCTTTAAAATCCATTCCAGTTTAAAATTCAATGATATGTTGCATTTCCAACCAAGACATGATTCTGAGTAGAGAATGTAGAAATTTTATGATTGACTCATGATTAGAAATTTGCATCTACGAATGTAACATGAGTGGGTGTTTATTGGGTATGGTATAAATGAATGTATTTGTGAGTGTGCTAGGGAAACAGGCAAAAATAATTATGTTATGATTCAAAGGCTCTTTAAAATTTTCAAATATCTAATGACTCCCAGTAAAGCTATTATATATTTAGGGGCAAGTGGAAGTAGGATCATATTAAAATTCATTTTTTCTTCCCTGTAAGCTGGGCCAATAAAATAAGGAAATAAATAGTAACATCTGTTATCATCCTACAGAGGATTCAATTGATTAGTGTGGGAGCCTCTCTAATTGATCAGGTCTACTACTGTAACAGAGAGGATTATCTTCAGTAGGAATTAATATAGAGAGGGTCTGGAATCCTAAGGGACCCATCTATTTCTTTTAGAATTACTATGGCAGTGTATTGTTGATTAGATTTCTTTCTCATATATGACTCCCTAACTCAAAACAAAACATTTTGTGCCTCTTCTTTTCCTACAAGATAAAAGCCAAAATTCTGTTTTTCCATTCTACAACCCTATCAAATTCTGGATAATTGACCTCATCTCCCAGTACTCCCCACCATGAACCTTCTGTTCCAGCCAAGCTGGACTCTTCCCAAATGCCCTAAAACAGGGGCGTGAGGGAGGGGGACCTGATCTGGGCAAACTTGATAGATTGCAATGCTCCAAACACCTAATGAAATTAAAGATATCAGGCATTAAGTTGGGCATTTGCAATCTGTAAACATTTACTGGTTCATTTACATAGAAAAGTCAGGAATTATAGCTAAGGATTGGGAGAAGCACTGGTCTTATTCCCATTAGTCAGTTAATCAAGAAGCATTTATTTAAGCAGTTACTATGTAACTATACTACATCTGGAGTTACCAAGAATCCAAAAATATGGTCCCTGCTTTCAAGTTGCTCACCTTCCAATAAGAGAGACAATATGTAACTAACTGTATCTCTAAGGTATCTAGGACAGGTGAAAAGTGATCTGAGGTAAGGTACCACACAGATGGCGGTGAGAAAGACCAGGAAACCCCTTCTGCAAAGGTGGGACTGAAGGTGAATCTTGAAGGAGCCACAAAATCTAAGAAATGGAGGGAAAGAAAGAAAACATTACAAAGCATAATCAGTACAGAGAAGACAGAATGCTTTGCAAATGAGGAGCAAACCATTTGTAGCTGGTTCATTGTGAGTGTGGAAATAGTATAACAGAATTCTTCTGTTATATTTTGCACAGGAAAATAGAAGGGAACCATGTTGTGAAGGATTTTAAAATTCAAAGAATGGATTTTATGTTTCTTCTTGAAAGTAATAGGTACCCACCAGAGTTTATTGAATAGACGGATGTCGTGTTCAGATCTTCGCTTTAAGAAAATTATTTTGAAAGCTTAATGGAGGATAAATTGGAGTGGGAAGAGATTGGAAAGAGACCAATCAGAATTGGAATAGTCCATAATGGTAAAGACCTAAATTATGGTGGTGTCTGTGCAAGAAGAAGAAGAAAAACAAGGGGATATTTGAGATGTTATAAAGGTATTGTAATGCTTAACTGGCCAATAGGGGCTCAGTACTTCAAGGATGTAAAGGTGTGCCTACTGCCACCCTACTTGACTCTCCTCAGCAATGAAGGTAGTCAAGGGAGAGGAGCTCCAGTTCCAGAGGTAGGTATTCTTTGGTTCTCAATATAGTAGTGGAACCAATATCTTTCAAGGTTCTCCCTCTCCTTCCTCCAATAGGAGAAGTTTTCTAAAAACATATTCCTAGAACTGAATGATTCTTGCCTCTAGTAACATAGTTTACTGGTTATCTAATCACCCATTTACATGGAGTTGAGGTCCTTCCTGCATGATAAATGTCTGAAGACACTCAAATCACCATGTCCTGTCCTGGCTGATCAGATTCTATATGGAAATATAGGAAACTGATTCCATGAAAGCAAGCTACTATTGTATCCTTCCTTTTTGTTACCTGGTAAATGATTTATGAACGCCTCATTTTGCCTCATAATTAAATCTGAATTAGCAAGGTCTCATCATCAGACCCACCCTTACACTAATTTTTTTCAATACATGTTTCTTTGTAAAAGCTAGTTGATACTTATTGGTTATCTATGGAGATATCAACAAATCAAGTGATATTGGAATAACAATTACTGGCAATGGTGTTAAGCAAAAAATAGTGTCTGAGGGCTTAAACCAATAGCCTTAGAAGAAACCCACTGACCATCAAAGGCACCTACATGACTCTGAGAGAGAGAGAGAGAGAGAGAGAGAGAGAGAGAGAGAGAGAGAGACAGAGACAGAGACATTCTTGATCTGGGGACCTTATCTGCTAGTGTGTATGTATAGGGCTTGGAGAACAATTACAATATCAGTACAGTAGAAATGACAAGATTTGACCACAAATTAGACATGTAAAGCTCCTGAGGGAGGAGTTGAAGATGACACTAAGATCTAAGCCTGGGTGACTAATGGATGGTGTTGGCAACTATAGACATAAAAAAAGTAGAGAAGATGATAATGTGATGATCCAGGACAATTACAATAAATTTGAGATGGAAAATGCCATTCATATCCAGAGAGAGAAGTATGGAGACTAAATGTGGATCAAAACATAGTATTTTCACCTTTTTTTGTTTTATTTGTTTCTTTGTTCTTTCTTGTGGATTTTTCCCTTTAAGTCTGATTTTTCTCACACAACATGATAAATATGAAAATATGTTTAAAAGGATGCACATGTTTAACCTATTATCAGATTGCTTGATTAGAAAGGAGAAGGAGGGGGGAGAAAAAATTTGGAAGACAAAATCTTACAGAAATGAATGTTGAAAACTATCTTTACATATATTTGGGAAAAATACTATTGAGAAAAAAAATGAAAAGAGACATAGATTTGATGGTAAAGATAATGATTTTTAAATGTATTGTTTTTGAGATACCAATAGTTTATCCTATTCAAAGTGTCCAAAAAATAGTTGCTCATTTGAGAATGGAGCTCAAGAGAGACTAGGGCTAGAACTATAGGTATGTATACATATGTGTATATACATATTTAGATGTGTGTGTAAATATATAGGTATGTATATTTGTGTGCATGTGTATGTGTATATATATATATATATATATATATATATATATATATAAATGTGTGTACAAATATTACATATTTATAAATTGCAGATAGTTTTCTCAAGGAGTTTAATTGAGAAGGGAGAAAAACAAATCTATAGGATAATGGCTGATGAGCACAATAAAATCTTGTTAGGGTTATTTAAAAATAGTAGGAGAACTGGATTTATTTAGAAGCAGCAGAGAAAGATCCAGTAGGTAGAAAGAGATTGAAGATTAGAGAAAGAAAGTGAGAATGAATTTAGCTTGGTATCTTTTCTCTTCTGTTTGACTATTTGGGAGAGACCAAGAGTTTAAAAATTGCTAACCAACCCTAGAGAGCTAGTAAAGAACAGGTTCAGACATCTAGTTCAAATCACACCTGATGATTCAAGGCAATTCCAATAGACTTTTGATGAAGAGAGCCATCCGCATCAAGAAAGAGGATTATGGTGACTGAATGTGGGTCACAATATAGTATTTTCACCTTTTTTGTTGTTGTTGTTATTGTTCATTTGCTTTTTTCTCTCATTTTTCTTTTCCTTTTTGATCTAATTTTTTTTTGTACGGCATGATAAATGTGGAAATATGCATGGAAGAATCGCACATGTTTGACTATATTGGATTGCTTACTGTCTAGGGAAGAGAGGAGAGGAAAAGGGAGGGGAAAACATTTGGAACATAAGGTTTTGCAAGGATGATTGTTGAAAACTATCTTTGTATGTATTTTGAAAAATAAAAAGCTATTACTATAATCCACACCTGAAAAAAAGTCTTTGATCAAAGAACTTCACCAACAGAGAATCCACAGCCTACTGAGGCATCTCAATCTATTTATTCGATATCTCTAACCAGTAGAAAGTTACTTTTTTCCTTTTTTTGACATCTTAATTTTCTTATCTTACACTTCCCCCTCCTCATTTTTCTTCAACCTCTCATTTGAGTTTCAAAATCCTTTTTAAGCCCTTACAAAACTGTTTTTGAAGCTTGTGACCATTTTACTTTTTTCCTTGAAGTAGAAGTAACTTTTAATTTCACTATCTTCTGAGTTTGAACTCAGATCTTCTTTAGCACCATAGTAGCTTTTCATGATCAAGTTCTTCGTATTTTATTTTCTCTCTCTCTCTACCTCCCTTCTTTTCTTCCTCCCTCATTCTCTCTCTGTCTCTGGGTGTGTGTTCTCTCACTCTCTCTGTCTTCTCTGCGTCTCTGTCTGTGTGTGTGTGTTCTCTGTGTGTTTTTGTCTCTGTCTTTGTGTCTGTTTCTGTGGGTGGGTGTTCTCTCTCTCTGTTCTCTCTCTGTGTCTCTGTCTCTGTGTTTCTGTCTGTCTCTGTGTGCGTTCTCTAACTTTTTATTCTCTGTGTGTATGTGTTCTCTCACTCTGTTCTCTCTGTATGTCTTTGTCTCTGTATCTGTTTCTGTGTGTGTGTTCTCTCTGTTCTCTGTGTCTGTCTCTCTGTCTCTCTGTTTCTGTGTGTGTGTGTGTGTGTGTGTGTGTCTGTCTGTCTGTCTGTCTGTCTCTCTCAGTGTCTTATTCCAGTGTCTAGTCCTGAGACATGAGGGATAACACCTCAGGCTTCGGGGGTTCCATGTTATTGTTTTCTGAGTTCTATCAGAGGGTCTGACCTCAGGTACTCTTCTCCACTTTTGAGCCATGACTAGCGGTCTCAGCACAATGCTCTCACTTCCTGCCTTTCCTTCTTCTGAGACTGCAAGCTTCAGGTCCCCTCTCTGTCCTGGAACCAAAACCAGAGACTCCACTGTCTTTCTAGTGCCCACAGCCAGCAGAGCCCCACTTTCTGGGACCACATTTCCCCATGTGTGTTCCCTCCTCCTTGCCCACAGTCACAGCCTGACAGACTCTAGGGTAGGTGTCTAGCACCAGTCAGTGGAGGGTCCTGAAATCTTTCCCTAATCAACCATCTGACCCTTCCCACTCTGTGAGGTGAAAGTTCCAAAGCTGAGGCTGTCCCGACAAGTCTCTAGGGCTTGTTTTTGGTTCATTCAGAGATATATGTGCTTCAGGCAGACCAAACTGCCACGTGGGAAGGTGAGATCTTTCCTGATGTCCTCTCAAGTTGTCTTAGACTGGACAAGTGCTTTACCCCAACTTTTAATTACTTCTGTCCCTCAAAATTCACTTTGAGATATTATTTTAAATTTGATAGAACCAAATAATTCTATTCCTTCATCTTCCATCTTCCTGGAACAGATAAACATGTATCTATATACACATATATACATACATATATAAAATATATAATATATGTGTGCATTCACTAGCACACACATTTTTTTAAAGAGTTGCCATGGCCAAAAATCTTCTCACCATGAAGCCGACCTGGTGGTGAGCCACTTAAAGGTTAGCTGATTTTCAGACTAGAAGGTAGTCCCATGACTTGGCCAATGCTCAAAGTTTCTCCTGCTTTGTCAGTTTACCACACTGTGTGTTGCCTTACTATAATCCCTGATCACCTGGGTGACCTCCACATACTGACAAGTAACACAGAGAAGACTTTAGAGGAGAGTAGTTGTAATTTGGTGCTTTCGCAGTTCTCTGCTCCAAACTCAAGTAGGCACAGATCTTGATAATCTAGGGACTTCTTTCAGTCTTGTGACAGCTTTGCTGCCATTTGCTTAAATTGGGAAGCCAGGGAAGTACCTTTACAAAGTAGATTAGGCACACTTCCATGGTTCTCTGGATGGCAGGTGCTGCTGCTCCTCCTCCAGCCAAACTCTTCTAAAAGTACCTGGAAAATAGTCATCTTAATTGTCTGACCCTACAGAGGACTGGCAAACCTATTTGCCATCTGAGTTCACTGAAAAGCCTCAGTGACTTTTTTTTGTAATTCATTTATGTTTTGGAAGACCCTCAAACATTTTTGGATAGCTGATAGTGTGTGTGTGTGTGTGTGTGTGTGTGTGTGTGTGTGTGTGTTTCTGTTCAGGTCCCATTTTTTCCCAATCATATGTAAAGACAATTTTTAGCATTCATTTTAACAAAATTTTGAGTTCTAATTTTTTTCCTCCCTCCTTCCTCTCTTCCCTCCCATTCCTTCTTCCTAGAACAGTAAGCAAATTGCTACAGATTATATGTGTGCAATCATGTAAAACATATATCCATAGTTATAAAAGAAAAAAATAGACCAAAAGAAAAAATATGAAAATAAAATTAAAAGTGAAAATAGTATGCTTTAATTTGCATTCAGAATTCATCAGTTCTTTCTTTGGAGATGGATAGCATTTTATAGCGTGAGTCTTTTGTAATTGTCTTTGATCATTATATGGCTGAGAAAACTATGTTACTCATACCTGATCATCACCTAATGTTGGGAATACTGGGTATAATGCTTTTCTGGTATTATCATTTCACTTTGCATCAGTTCATACAAATCTTTCCAGGTTTTCCTAAAATCCACCAAGCTCCATTCTTTCTTGCAGGTTACATGTAGCAATTGCCATTGCCATCATTGGCTACTAAGTATTAAGGATTTCAGTGGAATGTAGTGGAACAAATGCTATTTTTAGAATCAAAGGACCTGGATTCAAATCCTGGCTCTCTAGATACTATCTGTATGACCTTAAGCAAGTCACTTCTCTGGGTCTCACTTTTCAGATCCATAAAAATCTATCTATTGGGCAGTTATCAAAATAATCTTTTCAAGGCACAAATGTGAAAATGTCACTTTCCTGCTCAAGAAGCTTCAATGGTTTCCTATTGCATTCAGAATGCAATTTCAGATTCCTCCATTTGATATTTAGAGCTCTTTGTCATTGTCTCCAGCTTACTTTTCCAGACTTATTTCACATTATTCCCCTCATGTAGTCTGTATTCCAACCCAGCATCTACTATTACTGTTCTCTAAACTCCACACTTGATCTTCTACTTCTGTGTTTTTGCTTGCCTGTTATTATCTCTTTTTCTCTGTAGTTTTTTTCAAGGCTTAGCTCAGGTGCCACCTCTACAGGAAGCCTTCCTTGATCTCTCACTTGTTAGTGTTCCCCTCCCTTTTCAAAATTCCTTTTTTGTCTGTTTACATGTAAGCTCATTCTTTGTATCCCCCAAATCTTAGCATAGTGGTTTGTCTGTAGTAGATACTTATTAAAAATTTGTTGAATTTAATTAAATTGAATTGATTTCAGGGGTTAGATTAGATCAAGACCTTTTTGGTCTCAGGACTCCTTTACACTCTTAAAAATTAGTGAGAATCCCACAAGATCTTTTCCAACATATGGGTTACATCTATGGATATTTATCTTGTTAGAATTATTATGAAAATAGTTTTTGATCGCATGAACCCCCCAGGAATTCCCAGACTATACTTTGAGAACCACTGAATTACATGATATCTTCAATCATTTTTTTTTCTAGTTCTAAAACTCAGAGAACTGGGTTAGAAAATGCCAATACTTCTCCTGACTATGGTCTTCATGCTCCTATTCAGATCTGGCTCTTTGGTTTTTGATATCTGAAGGAAAACACCAAGGCATCCACTTCTACACATTTCCAAATTAAAAAAGAAAAAAAAAAGCTCTTTTCTTTTCTTGGCTGAAATTGCATGGGGAATGGGATTCTTGACACCAGATATTTCAATTCACTTATATGATTATCAGTGTCTCTCCCTAGTGTGAATCTGTAATATCAAAATCCTAGAAGCCTAGTGTGTCAAATTCAAATAAGAGCAGGTCCCTAATCCATATATAAGGTTCCCTTAAAAGCTGCAGCTTGACTTAGAAAATGATATGTCAGCAATACTATTGTTGTTCAGCTGTAGCTAACTCTTTGTGACCTATTTTATGGGTTTTCTGGACAAAGACACTGAATGTTTTGCCATTTCCTTCTCTAGCTCATTTGACAAATAAGGAAACCGAGGCAAACAGGGGTAAATAGCTTACCCAGGGTCACACAGCTAGTAAGTGTTTGAGGCTGGATTTGAGTCTTCCTGATGCTAAGCTCAGCACTCTATCCATTGAGTTCACCTAGCTGCTCTATATTAACATTATCTACTGTACTTTTATTATTTTGTTAAATCTATCCCAATTAAATCTTAATCTAGTTCAGAACTCTAGAGAATATTAGAATCTGTGTGTTTTGCCCTCCTGGGTCTTCATTTTCTGTGTCTATGATTCCAGTACAGCTGGAAAGAAACTTAGAGTTTATTCAGTCTAGTAACTTTGGAGATCAGGGGACTAAAGTGTCATTTTAATCCAGTACTCTGACTCTATCTAGACATTCTCCACTCTACTCCAAGACTCCCTTTCCAAGAAACAAGTAGTGTTGAGAGTCCAGTAGAAAAAGCATGAACTCTGGAATCTGATGTCCTGGATTCAAATATAAGCTCTTTTACTTAGTTCTTACAAGGCTTCTGAACAAGTTACTTCTCTGTGGGTGTCAATTTTCTCATGAATAAAATGGGAGCATTGATTAAGACTAGATGATCTCCAATCCTCCACCCTTTCCAGGACTTGCTTGCATGATTATATGATCACAGATCGAATGTTTACGTGGGAGGTTGAGACAAACTCAGCAAGGAGAACTGATGTAATACATTTCCCAAGGGTGGAAATACACTACACTTGTTATTGCTGTTGAGAACATTCTCTCAGTTGTGGGTAGTAATAAGTCATCTGTCAGATGAGAGAGTTGGGCTATGTAGACTCTGAAGATTTTTCTAGCTTTTGGTCTGTGATCCTGTGATCATTTATTCTAATCTGAAATATTAGCACTGTCATTCTAATAAAACCAAGGAAAATATTTTGATTATTATGTTATTTTTAATTTATTGATATCTTTTATTTTTACATCACCCTTATTTATAAATGTATCCCTCTCCCACCTAGAGACACATTCCCTATTTTAAAAAAGAATAAAAATAAAGGGAGAAAAATCAATATAGCAAAACTAACCAACATACCAGTCTGACAGCATCTTTAGTGTTTTTTAATTAAAATTTTTTTATCAACAAAAATCCACTTTCTCTGCCTTCTCCTTGAGAAAGAAAAAGAAAATCCTGTTTCAAAGTTATAGTCAAGCAAAATAAATTCCCCCAGTTACCATGTTCAGCTCCCCCCAATACATTCACTATTGAGCATTCATATTCCTTCACTGTGCAAAGAGTCTGACCATTACGTTTGACAGAGAAGACTAGGAAAAATGACTTCACCGAAAAGCTGTCAAGCATCCATTTTATCCTTCCTGCACCTGACAGCAAGCAGTTACTGACTGAATCAAAGATCTGCCACACAAAAGATCATTTTCTAACACTTCAAACCAGTTCTTCTCCTTTAATTTGATCAGTCATCCCTATGACAGCCTGTAGCCTGGCCCTTTTTAACCAGAGTGTGTTCATTTTCACCTGACAAGGTAGCACTTTAAAATTTTCCCTTTCATCATTAAAAAGAACAGAGACTTTCTCACATGAAACAGTCCTCACTTTCAGCTTTGGGTCTTGGCAAACCACTACAAGGGTCAAGCTAATTAATCCTGCAGCTGGAGCGGAGCAGGTGGAAGACCTTTTCTCCTAGTTTACACTTGGCAGTGACTGGGCCCTAAAGAAGCCAGATGCAGAAATGTACCTGTTGGAAAAATTGCCAGCAGATTCCTATTCTAGACCTTTTCAAAACAACTTTCAGAGACCATTTCTTGACATAATATTATTTGCAAAGTACTCCTACAGCACACACTGCAACAGAGACAGGACCAACAAAGACTCAATTGCTTCCTTGCAATTTCTTCCCCATTCTTCATTCTGTAGCATCCCCATCACTTTCTCTGCCCTACATCAAACATATGATGCTCAACATTTGTAGGAAGCAGGAATTCAGTAAGGTGAAACAAAACTATTCCAGAAACATCTGCTCAGAGCAGTCTCTAAGAACACATCCCATGATGTCCACCATCATTTAAAAAAAAAAAAAAAAAAACAACCACCCAGCACCCTATAATTACTTTGTCATTACAGAAGAATTGGGTTTTATATGTTTCAAAGCACATTAGCATGCATTCAATCCGAGCCCTTTTGAGAGTGACAGTTTTTACATTTACGGTGCTGAGTAGGAGACTTAGCTTTTGTCCTAACTGTTCATTAATTACTGTAATTTTGTACTGCTTTCCTTTCATTAAAAAAAAAAATCATAAACTTCTAGAACTTGGGAGTACAGGATAGAAATATAAAGCTTCCCCAACATTTAACATACACATATAACAGGGAGGCAATTTAGCATAATAATGACTTACATTTATTTAGCTCTTCGAGACTTGTCATGTGTTTTATATCCATTATCTCATTTAAGTCTCACAACAATCCTGTGAGGTTAATATTACAGGTATTATCTCTGTCTTACAGATGAACAACCGAGGATTCTCTAGGAGTTTAAATGCCATACCCAGGATCCCAAAACTAGGAAGTAACTGAGGCAGCATTTGAATCTTCCTAATTGCGAGCCAATCAACCATTTAGTCAACAAATATTTATTAAGACACCTACTATGTGGGAGGCATTTTGCTAAAGATACAAATGCAATAAATTAAATAAACACTACTTGAAAGAAGTTTATATCCTTGTGTATATGTGAGTGAATGTGTATATATGTATACACATATGTGTGTGTGTGTGTGTGTGTGTGTGTGTGTGTATTTTTTCCTCTTCTCCTTACCTAGATCATTTCCCAGGCCCTTCCAGACTTACTTCCATGATTTCCTTATGCTTTCTTCTAGAGAGAGAAGACAGATTTTTTTCTCAGTAATATTTTATTTTTCTAAATACATATGAAGATTCAATATTCATCTTTGTAAGACTTTGTTTCAAAATGTTCTTCCTTTCTCCCTCCCTTACTTTCTCCCTCCCCAAGACAACAAGCAATCTGACATAGTTTAAATATGTGCACTCCTAAAAGATATGTTTTTGTTGATAAAAAATACAACGTAATTTTAAAAAACATTGAATATACTGTCAGACTCTTAATGTGTTGTTAGTTTTGCTGAACTCCTTTTCTTTGTATTCTTTTTTAATAGGGGTGCCACTATAGGTAGGAGAAAGAGAGAGATATACAAGAGATATAAGAGAGATAGTGTCCCAAAAGTTTTAATGGAGTTTAAATACATTGCTATTTAAACTTAAAACTATATTGAGATTTTGGGGATACTGTATATAGAATATGTGTAGAATAAATATAAAATCCAACGAACTAATCTCTGTGCCACAATCTGATGTGGCTAAAGGACCAGTCTTTTTTTTCTTTTTTGATTAAAGCTGTTTATTTTCCAAACACATGCATAAATAATTATCAGCATTCACCCTTGCAAAACCCCATGCTCCAATTTTTTTCCCTTCCTTCCCTCCAGATGGCAAGTAATTTAATATGCTAAACATGTGCAATTCTTCTATTCCTACAATTATCATGGTACACAAGAAAAATCAGATCAGAAAGGGAAAAATGAGAAAGAAAATAAAATGCAGGCAAACAACAATAAAAAAGGTGAAAATATATATTGTGATCCGCACTCAGTCCCCATGGTCCTCTCTCTGGGTGCAGGTGGCTCTCTCCATCACAAGTCTATTGGAATTGTCCTGAATCATCTCATTATTGAAAAGAGCCACATCCAACAGAATTTGATCATCACAAAATCTTGCTGTTGCCATATACGATGATCTCCTGGTCCTGCTCATTTCACTCAGTATCAGTTCCTATAAGTCTCTCCTGATCTCTCTGAAATCATCCCACTGGTCATTTCTTACAGAACAATAATATTCCATAACATCCATAACTTATTCAGCCATTCTCCAATTGATGGACATCCACTCAGTTTCCAGTTTCTTTCCACTACAAAAAGGGCTGCCGCAGATATTTTTACACACATAGTCTTAAAGCCAGGAAGACCTGAGTTCAAAATCTGGGTTTGATGCATGTTAGCTAAGTGACCTTACGCAAATC
The DNA here is from genome assembly GCF_016432865.1 of Antechinus flavipes. Lineage (NCBI taxonomy): Eukaryota > Metazoa > Chordata > Mammalia > Dasyuromorphia > Dasyuridae > Antechinus > Antechinus flavipes. Next base: position 78,167,056 of record NC_067403.1, on the reverse strand, counting down.
CTTTAACATCTCATCACCCTGGCTATAGGTTACATAGCTCCAATGAGTTAGAAATCTATATCAAGAGAGGGAGTTCTCACTCCAGAAGTTCCCCATGTTGGTGAAATCATGAGTCTGGAACAAAACCAATCTAACAATGCATCCAGCATTATATTTATATGGCAGTAATAACAAGACTCACTTTTACATATTAATTTCTTATACTAAGTCCTATTTTGATGCTCCATCAAAGAAAGGAAAACAGGCTACAATCTGAGTTTCTTTGAGTCTGAACATTGGGGTTCAAATTCCATTTCTATTTTCCTACCTATGTGATCTTGGGTAAGTCACATAAAAATTGAGCCTCAGTTTCCTCTTCTATGAAGAAATTGGATCAGGTGGTCTCTAATGTCATTTGATTCTCATTCTATGATCTTGTGATTCTTAAAGGTTATGAGAGCAAGTCAAAAAGTTCTGCTAGAAATTATGTTCTCAAAGTTACTAAAATCTATTTAACCTTAGACCTAGCAATATTAACATTAAACCTATGACACAAAGACTTCAAAGAAAGAGAGAAAGGATTCAGTTACAAAATATGTTTAGCAGCTCTTTTTTGTAATGGCAAAGAACTAGAAACTGAAGAGGGTATCTATCAATTGAAGAGTGGCTGGAAAAATTAGATTCCATATAAGTGGAACCAAATATGCCTTAAGAAATATTAAAAGGGTAAATTGTGGTATATGAATGTTATGGAATATTATTGCTCTGTAAGGAATGACCAGCAGGATGAATACAGAGAGGCTTGGAGAGACCTACATGGACTGATGCTAAGTGAGATGAGCAGAACCAGGAGATCATTATACACTTCGACAACAATATTGTATGAGGATGTATTCTGATGGAAGTGGAATTCTCTGACAAAGAAACTTAACTGAGTTTCATTGGAGAAGCATTTTTGATTTTCTTCCCGAGTTATTTTTACCTTCTGAATCCAATTCTCCCTGTGCAACAAGAGAACTGTTCGGTTCTGCAAATATGTATTGTATCTAGGATATACTGCAACATGTTTAGCATATATAGGACTGCTTGCCATCCTGGGGGGGGGAGGAGGGAGGAGGGGAAAAAACGAAACATAAGTGATTGCAAGGGATAATGTCGTGTAGAAATTATCCTGGCATGGATTCTGTCAATGCGAAGTTATTATTAAATAAAATAAAATTAAAAAAAAAAAAGAAATATTAAAAGGAATAGTTTCAGAGAAATCTGGGAATATCTGTATGAACTAATTCAGAGTGAACAAAAAACAGGAGAACCAGAGAAACACATTATACAATAGCAACATTATAAAGACAACTCTGGTCAAAAACACTAAAAATGGCAGCTTAGTAGCAGCATAGTACACAGACTATCTTCCTGAAGAGATACAAAGAGAAATTCCATTCAGAATAACTGTTGATACCATAAAATATTTGGGAATCTATCTACCAAAGGAAAGTCAGGAATTATATGAGCAAAATTATAAAAAAGTCTCCACACAAATAAAGTCAGACTTAAATAATTGGGAAAATATTAAGTGCTCTTGGATCGGCCGAGCGAACATAATAAAGATGACAATACTCCCTAAACTAATCTATTTATTTAGTGCTATACCAATCAGACTTCCAAGAAAATATTTTATTGATCTAGAAAAAATAACAACAAAATTCATATGGAACAATAAAAAGTCGAGAATCTCAAGGGAATTAATGAAAAAAAAAATCAAATGAAGGTGGCCTAGCTGTATCTGATCTAAAATTATATTATAAAGCAGCAGTCACCAAAACCATTTGGTATTGGCTAAGAAATAGATTAGTGGATCAGTGGAAAAGGCTAGGTTCACAAGACAAAATAGTCAATTATAGCAATCTAGTGTTTGACAAACCCAAAGCCCCTAACTTCTGGGAAAAGAATTCATTATTTGATAAAAACTGTTGGGATAATTGGAAATTAGTATGGCAGAAATTAGGCATGGACCCACACTTAACACCATATACCAAGATAAGATCAAAATGGATCTGACCTAGGCATAAAGAACGAGATTATAAATAAATTAGAGGAACATAGAATAGTTTATCTCTCAGACTTGTGGAGGAGAAAGAAATTTGTGACCAAAGATGAACTAGAGACCATTACTGATCACAAAATAGAAAATTTTGATTACATCAAATTAAAAAGCCTTTGTACAAATAAAACTAATGCAAACAAGATTAGAAGGGAAGCAACAAACTGGGAAAACATTTTCACAGTTAAAGGTTCTGATAAAGGCCTCATTTCCAAAATATATAGAGAACTGACTCAAATTTATAAGAAATCAAGCCATTCTCCAATTGATAAATGGTCAAAGGATATGAACAGACAATTTTCAGAGGATGAAATTGAAACTATTACCACTCATATGAAAGAGTGTTCCAAATCATTATTGATCAGAGAAATGCAAATTAAGACAACTCTGAGATACCACTACACACCTGTCAGATTGGCTAAGATGACGAAAAAATAATGATGAATGTTGGAGGGGATGCGGGAAAACTGGGACACTAATGCATTGTTGGTGGAGTTGTGAACGAATCCAACCATTCTGGAGAGCAATCTGGAATTATGCCCAAAAAATTATCAAATTGTGCATACCCTTTGATCCAGCAGTGTTTCTATTGGGCTTATGTCCCAAAGAAATACTAAAGAAGGGAAAGGGACCTGTATGTGCCAAAATGTTTGTAGCAGCCCTGTTTGTAGTGGCTAGAAACTGGAAAATGAATGGATGCCCATCAATTGGAGAATGGCTGGGTAAATTGTGGTATATGAATGTTATGGAATATTATTGTTACTGTAAGAAATGACCAGCAGGATGAATACAGAGAGGACTGGCGAGACTTACATGAACTGATGCTAAGTGAAATGAGCAGAACCAGGAGATTATTATACACTTCGACAACAATATTGTATGAGGATGTATTCTGATGGAAGTGGATTTCTTTGACAAAGAGACCTGAGTTTCAATTGATAAATGACGGACAAAAGCAGCTACACCCAAAGAAAGAACACTGGGAAACGAATGTGAACTATCTGCATTTTTGTTTTTCTTCCCGGGTTATTTATACCTTCTGAATCCAATTCTCCCTATGCAACAAGAGAACTGTTTGGTTCTGCAAACATATATTGTATCTAGGATATACTGCAACATATCCAACATATAAAGGACTGCTTGCCATCTAGGGGAGGGGGTGGAGGGAGGGAGGGAAAAAAAATCGGAACAGAAACGAGTGTCAATATAAAGTAATTATTAAATAAAAATTAAAAAAAAAAAGAAAACCCCAAATGGTACCACAAAGAGTCAGATATCTGAATATGATCAAACAACAATAATAATGATATGTGCTACCCATCTGATACTTTTTGGATAGTTAATGTCCAAATATTTTTTGCTTAATTATTAATATTTGTTATGTGCATTTTCTTTCATTCTTTCCTTTTTTTAATGGATAGAGAGGTAGGAGGTAGAGAAAACAGATTTTGGTTTGTTGAAAAAAATTATTAAAACTAATAAAATCCTCCTAGATCCTGCCAACCTGGAAAAGTTTCAGATACATACAGAGTTGGACTATCCTCAGACCAGTTTCCTGGAGTTGAGGAGGAGGGTTTAAAGAAACTCATAACTACAAGTCTAACTACTGAGTAATGAATATTTTTTATTGATTACAACCCTTGAAGACTGCCTATTATTACACTGCTGAGGAATTGTGTTAGTGGAGAGGTAAACCCACACCAATAAAATCACTGGTCTTTAAAATACTAAAAGTGTCATATTTACATTTTTTAAAAAAGTTTTAAAAAGAAGAAATTGAGGGAGAAACAAAAAGAGAGAAAGTTCTGAGCAAGTAGAACTTCAAAACCTGGAAGGGGACAAAAGCATTTTTTCAAGCACATTATTCTTTGTTCTATATAGTGCCAAATACTAAGGGCAAATTTTTGTAGTATGTAGTCTATTTTTTTGGTATGTTTACTAGATTACTTGTTTTGTGGATGATTTTTTTGGTTTTTTTTTCCTAATTTCTAAGAATTTTCAAAAATTTGAAAGTAAAAAAACTTTTCTACCTACAACAACACTATGAGGTATAAATTTCATTATTCCCATTGTATGGACGAGGAAAATAAGGCTCAGGAAAAATATGAAGACTGTCTACAGTCACAGAGTTAGGAAATGGTAGTTGGGACTCAGAAGCCAGGTCTTTTGATTTTTAACTCCAATGCTCAAAATTGCTAATGCTCCAGAAGTCTGCTTCTCTACCCTGATTCACAAACTGAAATTTTATCTTAATATAAGTAAATGGCAGCCCAGAGAAAATTAGTCTTTAGTATTATTGTTACCTTGAAAAATATTGTTTATTGTCTCTTAACGGTTTATTATAGCTATCTATCCAATTTGGACAATCAGTCTATATTGTAGCTACTATGTGTCACTGTATAGAACATAAAGTTAAATGCCTATGGAGAGTAATTACTCCTGACAATAGTACCAGGAAAAATGTTTTACCACTCTCCAACTTCAGTTGGCCACAAAATGATGGGGTCAACCTAGAGAGACTCTAAGGGTCTTTCCATCTCTGACATTTTGTATGTGATATAACCTTTGCCACAAGCTTATTAAAATTTGAGACTGCAGTTTTAGAATCATAATTATCTTCTTATATTTAAAAAAACAGTAATCTAAGTAAAATGCATTGAAAAGTTATGTTCCCTACAAAGTTTTTATTTTGTAGATATTTTTGTCTTTTTAATTTTAAATAAGTTTCATTGTCATTTTCCATTTTTTATGTATCACCAAAATTGTCCCCAACATACCTTTTCATTTCTCTCCCAGAGAGCCATCTCATATACAAATGGTATTTTTTAAAGAGGAAAAAAAGTCAGTACCACAGATCAATACATTTTAAAAGTCCAGATACCAATACAATGTATAATAATTGTGCACCTCCCACCTCCATGAAAACATAGCTTGGGAGTGTCCTCTCATATCTCTTCATTCAAGTCCTTGATCTTATATTTACTTTAGATTATATGTGGTTGTTCTTTCCTTCTACATTATTGTAGTTACTATAATATTGTTTCCTTGACTTTGGTTATTTTACTGCATCAATTCATACAAATCTTTTCCATACTTTTCTGTATTCATCATACATATCACTTTTTCCAAATTGAAGGGTATGTACTTTGTTTTTAATTCTTAGTTATCATAAAAGTGTTGCTATATAAAAAAGGAAAAGGGACCCACATGTACAAAAATATTTGTGGCAGCTCTTTTTGTAGTGGCAAGGAACTGGAAACTGAGTAAATGCCCATCAGTTGGAAAATGACTGAATAAGTTATGATAATCTGAATGTTATGGAATATTATTGTTCTGTAAGAAATGATTATCAGGATGATTACAGAAAAGTCTAGAGAGACTTACTTAAACTGATGTTAAGTGAAATGAGTAGAACCAGGAGACTATTGTACAAGGCAACAGCAAGATTATATGATGATCAATTTGGTTGGATGTGGCTCTTTTCAACAGTGAGATGATTCAAGCCAATTTCAATGATATTGAGATAAAGAGAGCCATCTGCACTCAGAGAGAAGATTGTAGAGTCTGAATGTGAATCACAACATAATGTTTTTGCCTTTTTGTTGTAATTTGCTTGTATTTTTTTTTCATTTTTTTCTTTTTTGATCTGATTTTTCTTGTGTAGCATGATAATTGTGGAAATATATATAGAATTGCACATGTTTAACATATATTGAATTAATTGTTGTCTAGGGGAGGGAATGAGGGAAGGAAGGGAGAAAAAAATTTGGAACACAAAGTTTTGCAAAGGTGAATGTTGGCATGTGTTTAGAAAATAAAAAGCTTTAATAAAAAACAAAAAATAAAAAAATTGTTGCTATACATATATTGAAGTATATGGGGACTTCCTTCTTATTGTTAGCTTCCTTGGCTATATATTGGAGTTTCCAATAATGGAGTCTCTGTTGGTTCAATAGGTATGAAAAGTTTAGTCATTTTATTTGTGTTATTCCAAATTGTTTTCCAAAATGGTTGTACCATTTCATATTTCTATCAACAAGAGATTACTGCACTTATACTTCCACAGATCTTTCAACATTGACTGTTTCCCCTTTTTGGTCATTTTTGCCAATTTGCAAGATGAGAGGTAAAACCTCAGGGTTGCTTTGATTTGCATTTCTCTTATTCATGATTTGGAGCACTTTTTCATGTGATTATGTTGAGGTTGGGAAGGGACCGCAAAAGGTGGGGGTCACAGACCAGTGTCGCAAGGTGTCTTAAAAGAATTTGCAGGTTTGAACCCCTGTCCAAGTCAAGAGGCAAAGTTTATTGTAATTGTAACTCCAGTTGAAATGGTCTAAATTCCAGGAGAATTTAGCAAAGAAAAAGAAGCAAGGAGACACATTTATCTAGTTCTTCATGTTTATAGATATGTTCATTTTATGGCCTAGGGATAGAACCAAGGAGTAGTCTCAAGAATTTGGTTATTACTAACCAACAGACAATAATGTCTGTTGACAGATAGATTGTAATAACAATAGATTGGGGGTGAGGGATCTCAAGGTTACAGATTCCAAAGCCAGAGATTTTAGAATCACTGACAGATTGTTAGAACAGAAGCCCCCTAAGGTCTGAGGACCTTAAAATTATTTCTGTCTTCCCTAAAAGCTATATTGCATCAATTGTAAATACTTTGTAATTCTTTTGAGAACTGTTTCTTCATATCCTTTAAAGACAATTTATTTATTGGAGAATAGCTATTCTATGTAGTGTGTGTGTGTGTGTGTGTGTGTGTGTGTGTGTGTGTGTGTGTAGGGGAATGGCTATTAGTTTTCTATATAATATACTAAATAATACATACATGTTGTGATACAAGAGAAACTGAGGCAAGAAAAAGATTGGGTTTTAATCTTTTAATATGGAGAGTTTTAGGCTAAACAACTAGATGGAACTCATGTCCAAATCATTCCGGCCCTGAGGAATTGAGTCAGAAAATTCTAATTAGGGTTTGCAAACAGAATACATAACCTAAGTATACAATCTTATAGGAGAAATAAAGGCAGATGGGGGGGGGGGGAAGGAGGGGAAGAAGACACTGGGAAGAAGGACAAGACATAATTCCAGGAAAGGATCATAATTTAATCCTGACAGGATAGGGGTTAAGATAAGAAGGTCAAGAGCAGGAGCCAGGGAGACAAGGGGTGATTCTCAAATGGAGGGGGAATTATCTTAGCAAGGATCGAGATAATGCACTGGATTTTATGACACAATGGTATGTAAAGGTGATCCAAGGTTTTTCCTGACTCAATTTTCCCAGTCCTAATGACAAGGAGCAAGGTGGCCATAATATTTTTTTTTTATTCAGGGCATAACAATATATGCATATTGAGGGGGATGGCTATTAGTTTGCTATATAATATATTAAATACATACATATGTATGTGTGTGTGTGTGTGTGTGTGTGTCTTGGGCACCAATAAGTTTTTCAGGTTCAGGTCATTGAAGTCATCTATCTTTTGTAATTGCCTCTGTAAGAAACAAAATATCTTCCTAAGAACTCCATTGACTCACTGATGAATGCAGGAAAAATTTATTTTACATTCTTGCAAGATTGAGTGCCTCAGTGAGTAGACACATTGTTGAAACTCCAAAGGCAGCATTTTATTTCCTATTCTAAAGCATAAATCCCTTCTCTGATTTTTCATTAATTGGACATTATAGAAATTATAAAACATAAATCTCTACCCTTATTATATAGCCAATCTCAGTTCCCAAGGCGCTTATATTCTAGAAGGAGGAGAGTACAGAGGAGGCCAAAGGGAAAAGAACAAAAGATTCTTTTCAAGTCTCAAATTTTGTTATATTTACTTTAGATTATATATGGTTGTTCTTTCCTTCTACATTATTGTAGTCACTATAATATTGTTTCTTTGACTTTGCTTACTTTATTGCATCAGTTCATGTAAATCTTTTCTGTATTCATCAAAAAAAAACTATGGGCCAGAAAGGGGAGCCAGGGTGCAAAGCCAAGATGATGGAGAGCAGACATGACTCTCTGTGACCTCCTCTAATCTTCTCTCAGACCAATAGCAGAGTAAGCCTCTAAACTGGTTTTGAGACCAAAGAATCCACAAACATTTGGAGTGCAACATATTTCTAAAAGAAGATACCTTGGTAGAATTTCAGAACAGGTTTGTTTCAATCAGGCAGGGGGACAGTCTGCCAAACCTAGACCACAGTCCAAGGAAACCAGGGCAAGAAGATGGGGCATGGAGTCAGAGCATTGTAGTTTCCACACACAGGGAATCTTCTGTGAGCCTCTTAGGCCACTCTGTCCAGGTTGCAAGCAGGTGGTTTGGCAGATTTGCCTTTTGTAAAAGGCAAATTGTAAACCACTGAGCCCTGGAAGAACACTGGACCTAGCCATGATTACCCAGCAATGGAAATCAATCAGCAAAACTGCCCCACAGCAAATTAAAGCAGCTGTCGCTCCTTTGCATTGAATAGACCTCAAGCCTTCTTTATGCATTATATTTTATATTTTTTATATTCTTTTTCTTGCCTCAGTTTCTCTGGTATCACAACATGTATGTATTATTTAGTATATTATATAGAATATTTATATTTATTTATATTATATTTATATAATTTATATTTATATTATATAATATATTTTATATATAATTTTATATATTTATATTATGTTATATATTTTATGTTTATATTTATATATTATATATATTATTTATATTTATATAGAGAGCACCAGCCCTGAAGTTTTATATTATATTTATATTTTATATATAAAGGTCTATTTGTCTCTATATAGATCTCCTTATACAGGATGGATAATCAGTCCCTGAATTGTGTGCTAATTCTTTTGACAAGGCTATACCAAGAGTGAAACTACTTCCAATTGTAACACATGTTCCTCCTCTTCCTGCCAATAACCTCTTTCCCATGCCATTCTTCCGGATGGCAACTAAATACTTTAATATTCCCTTCACTACTTCTCTGGTATAACTTATCCAATAATACTTACTCATCAAAGTAGAAATGACCTAAATCCAGAATGAGATTTCTAGTCTTCAATTCATCAGTTACTATCCTTGACTTAATTCTTCCTGATTCAGTTTTTCTTACTTCATCAAAAGCCAAGGTAAAAGAAATAGCCAATTGGACGGGTGCACAGGTGACCAGTTAATTCCCAAGCAAAGCAGGTTTGTTTGGGATTTGCTCATCCCCAAGAAATTGCCAGAGCTACCCTCGCAATATTTCGGACTCTGGTATAAACCACTAGAGATCTTGGAGTCTTTCACCCTGCCATGAGAAGCAAGTTGATTGATCTCCAGAGCTAAAGGGCTAGTATAAAGCATTGCAATCCTTTTCAGAAATGTTATTTTAGGAAAAGGAGAAATTTACTTTCATGTTTTTTCCATATCCAAAGGGAATGGTATTACCTGGGCATGGAGCTACTTGTAGAACAAACATAGAAATTGCTTTTTGTCAGACTCCTTACAGAGTAATTTATCAATTCGACCCAGGCATTGGTTCTAACTTGATTCCAAATCTTCCTAAGAGATCTATATCTATTATCAACTTACTTTTTGCATTTTCTAAATATCCAGGAAGTAGGATGGGGATATTATTCCAAACTGGACAACCAGTTCCATAAAATCCTCTTTTTCTATATTAGAACATAAATATTTATTGTCTAATATACAAATATCTACATATCTATGGCTAGTCAAGCTGCTACAATTCTATGATTTGACAAGCATCAAACTGAATTGTTTGTAGGATATCTTTCCCAGTAATATTAATATTAACCCAAATTTTAACCCAATTTCCCCCTCCTAAGTCCCAAATACTATTGCAACAGGGGAATAGCATTAATCCTATATAACCTTCTTCCTTCACAGGATTAGATGGACACTGGGTAATTTGAGATCCATTTACCAACCAGTTCCATCCTTCTCAAACAAATGGGGCCCAAAGTCCTTTGGGATATGGGTGATGATCTCATCTTCTGAAACTACTTCCTGTTGAGAATGGGTGTTGAGCTGAGTCATCCTACAATTTTACCTTGCCATGCCCTATAATGAATCCCAGTCATGTCCTTGAGGTTAAATTTTCTCTGTAAAATCTATTTATGGGCCATGCCATGGCTGCTGCCTTCCTTTGGATCAATCTGCCAAAGCATTCTGCCTCATGGTGTCTTTCTCCTTTCTCCTCCCATTCCTCATGGTATCTCCCCTAACACCATTATGCATTTAGAATGCTAAGTCTCTTTCAGTATTTAATCTGCCAACTAAGGGCATACCAACCTCGTGGAGTGTTTCCTTTCTCCTGGCAAATAGCAAATTCCACTAAGGAATTTGTCCTTTCCATCATTAATAATTAAAACCCCTTTCTGTGCTCTGCCATTCTATTTCATATTTACCATTCCTGGTGTCTATTGTACCTCCCCATTTTGCCAGCAACTCCCTCCCCAAATAAATCTACCTCTTGCCAAAGAGAATGGCCAATGTGAATTTCACATGTGACTGAATCCCAACCTTTGACACCCATCATTATCTGGTATCCACATAATCCACATCATTTCTGGGTCCTTGAATCACACCAGCCCAACATCTTCCTCCTCCCTCTGTGTGACCAACATCGTATCTCTCTGTCCAACATCCCATCTCTCTCTCTCTCCAATATTCCATCTCTCTCTGTGTCCAACATCATAATCCACATCAATAATACTTAACAATTTTAAGTTTCAACATTGCAACAATAACTCCAAATAATTTAATTAACAATTTCTCAATTTTCATAAGTAAAAGCCAAATAGTCATAAGATAGTCTATCACAAAAATGGATAGGAATCTCATGCAATTGATAGTTTCCAATTTTAATATATAAGCAATTGGGGGGAAAAGTTATTTTAAAAATCAATATTTTACATTGTAATATTCTAGCTGGATATTCCACTCAAACTATTAATTGCTTTTGCAAATCAGTCTTTCTTGTCCTTTGTTTTTAACCACATTTTTTAAACTTTAAGATTCACAATATAGGTAATATCTAAATAACTTTGGACCAAATTTCATACAACTTAAACATATGTTCAGCAGAGCTGACAAAATTTTAAAGCATAGCTCATAATTTTTACAAATTACCCAGTGTACAATTTAGAAAGCAACATATTTCATGTAATTAGGCAAATACAAATATGTGACCTCTTTAGGTAAGTTACCAGAGAACTTTGTTTTAATAACCATTTCTTAACTTAAAATTAAATCGAATGCAGATTTAAACTTCTAGTAGCAATACTACAATATTAATGCACACATATTTCTAAAATTGTATTCCTAAATGCATCAACTGAAAGCAATCCTATCATATACTATTTAAATTTAAACACATAGTAATTTAGGTCACATTTTTTGGAGAAAACTACTCTTTTCCCTCCCTCAAAAAACTCATTCTCCTAAACTGCCTGAACTCTTTGAAATGGCAGGAAACCTATTGTTCTTTAGAGAGGTTGGACTGAACATAAGTCCATTCAGCGACTCTAATAATTCCAAGTTCCCTCTAGGGAGAGAAGCTTGAAAACTTTTTTAAAAATTCAGGTTAGTTTGCATCAAGATACCTTATAAGCATCAAAGATATCTTAAAGCAGGGAAAGGGACCCACATGTGCAAAAATGTTTGTTGTAGCCCTTTTCATAGTGGCAAGAAACTGGAAATTAAGTAGATGCCCATCAGTTGGAGAATGGCTGAATAAATTATGGTATATGAATGTTATGGAATATTATTGTTCTGTAAGGAATTGCCAGCACCCCTGGGCAAGTCACTTAACCCTAATTGCCTCAGAAAAAAAAAAAAAAGAAAGAAAAGAAAAGAAAAGAAAAGTAATGACCAGCAGGATGAATGCAGAGAAGCCTGGAGAGACTTAGATGAACTAAGTAAAATGAACAACATGGCAACAACAAGACTATGCAATGATCAATTCTGATGGACATGGCACTCGTTAACAATGAAATGATTCAAACCAATTCCAATTGTTCAGTGAAATTCAGAGAGAGAGGACTGTGGGAACTGAGTGTAGACCACAGTATAGCATTTTCACTCTTTCTGTTGTTATTTGTTTGCATTTGGTTTTCTTTCTCGGTTTTTTTTTCCTTCTTCATCTGATTTTTCTTGTGTAGCAAGATAACTGTGTAAATATGTATACATATATTGGATTTAACATATATTTTAACATATATAACATGTATTGGATTACCTGCTATCTAGGGGAGGGAGTGGGAGGAAGGTAGGGAAAATTTGGAACAGAAGGTTTTGCAAGGGTCGATCTTGAAAAATTACACATGGGTATGTTTTGTAAATAAAAAGCTTTAATAAAATGTTTTAAATTTTTAAAAATACCTTATAAGTGTTTTTAAATCCTAAAATGGCCACATTTTTTTCTTTCTAACTCAATTAACTGAGAGAAACATAGAAGAACTCACCCACAAAAACACACACTTCTTTTAAATTCCTTTTCTTTGTGTCTAGTACAGAGTTGTTCCTTTTCTACTTCTTGGAGAAGAACTTCATCTCTCCTGGAGCTCTACTTCTTAACTTTGCCCAGAGTGTCTTGTAAATACATCTCTTATACAGATCCTTCCTGCATCCCAGCATGGAGATCTCCATACTCCATCCCAGATCACTAATATTTACTCCACTCTAGATTTCCTGACATCCCCTCTCTTTCAGGACTATGAGAGGTATACACCATTAAATTTACACTCCCTGGTACCATTAAATTCCCCATCCTACTGACCTGTCTGACACCTTAGATTCCAGCCACCAAAGCAATACCAGCAAGTCCATGTTCTTACCTTTGGTCTGTGCACAGAGTTGCCTGGCTGCTGCAGAACCTATTCTATTTCCCTTCCAAATATCTTGGATTTATTAGTGGCCTTACTTACCAATGTGGTCTTGGGATCTTGGACAGGCTATGAGTGGGGAAGCCTGGTCATTGAAGTCAACAGGACGCGCTTCCTCATGTTTCAACAGGGGTCACCCTGAATTCATAATGTCCAAATCCCAGATGAGCCCCCATTTTTAAGAAACAAAATATCTTCTTAAAAACTCCAGTGACTCACTGATGAATGCAGGAAAGATTTATTTTACATTCTTGCAAGAATGGGTGCCTAGGTAAACAAATACTCCTTTCAAACTCTAAATACAATACAGCATTTTATTTCCTATCCTGAACCACAAGTCCCTCCCCTGATTTCCCATTAATTGGATATTACAGAAGTGGGTAACTTCTATAATATGAATGAATCTGCACCTTCATTACATAGCCAGTCCCTGCCCCAAAGGAGCCTCCATTCTAGAAGAGGGAAGATATAACAGTAGAGGACTAGGGGTAGAGACCAAAAAATTCTTTTCAAATCTCAGACCACCACCCTGATTATGAAAGTCAGTCCCTGCCCCCAAGGAGCATTCATTCTTTGGGGAGAAAATAAACCTCCACCATTGATTATCCTTTGATGTCCTTGTGGGTTTCAGTTTTCTAATTTGTTTCATTTCTCCAATTTAATCTTCATAATCATGGAAATCAAATACCCATCCATTTCTCACATCTCCATCATTTGTTTCATTAAGAAGCACATCTCCTAGGCTAAATGTAAAAGGATAGAATCCATTTCTCTTCCAATTTTGTTATAGTATGATCTTTAACATTAAAGTCACATATTTAATTAGGATGCATTGTAGAATGTGGTGTAAGGTGTTGGTCTAAGCTTAATTTCCCAGTTTTCCAGTTTTCCCCACAGTTTTTAACCAAATAAGAAGGCTTTTTTCCCTAGATAATTTCTGTTTTCCACATTATCAAAAGCTGGGTTATTGAGTTCTATTATTTCTGAATCTCCCTAAACTATTCCATTCCATTGATCCATATCTCTATTGTTTTAAACAAAAACATGCGCTTTTTTTTTTTTTTACAACTACTATGTTATAATATAATTTGAGGTCTGGAAGTGCTTTGGGATATTTTGGGTAGATATCCTGATCACCAGTGTGGCTGACCTCAAACAAGTCACTTGGACTTTAGTCAGAGATACATTTGAAATTCAAAAAATAATAATAATTCTTTGTGCTTAAATGCATAAATATATGTTTTTAAAGGGGGGAAAAACTAGCTAAAATGAACAGATTGTATCAGATGATCTCCAAGGTATCTTCCAGATAGTATTCTATAGTCCTATGACAGCATTTTACCCCATAATATATATACATATATATATATATTAAAAAATTAAAATGAATTCAAAAATTGTTAAATTACATCATGAAATTCCACAACATGAGAAAAATCCTTCTAAGACATCAGAATTGCCCATTAGGTTAGTTTAGGTTACTTTTTCTTTGCTTTTTAAAAAATATACTTTATTGAGTACCAGCTCTGAAGTCAGGAGGACCTGAATTCAAATCTGGCCTCAGACACTTTATACTTCCTAGCTGTGTGACCTTGAGCAAGTCACTTAACCCCAATTGTCTCAGCAATATATATATATATATATAATTGATATTTAAAATTTTTGCATCCTCTAAATTTTTATCCTATGTTTTTTCCTTGTCCTATCCTACTCATCCCCAACTATGCCATGTTTAAAAAGAGAGAGGGGGGAGAGAGAGAGAGAGAGAGAGAGAAGTCAGGAGGACCTGAGTTCAAATGTGACCTCAGACACTTAATACTTCCTAGCTGTGTGATCCTGGGCAAGGCACTTAACCCCAATTGCCTTAGCCAAAAAAAAAAAAAAAAAAGGAGTGGGGGGAGAAAAAGAGGGAAAGGTGTAGATAAGTAAATCTATTAATAAACTAAAGAAAAAAAGAAGACAACTAGCATATGAAGGGACTTCAGAGCAGGCCATAGAAAGATTACTTGGAATTAACTGGGAATGTTAACTTGGGAAAGAAAAGACTGGATAGGAAGTGGGACAGGAAAGCTTTACAGTTAGTGTCTTATTACAGTTTATCTACTTTAATCCTAAAACATTGTGCCCAGAACTAAATATGACATGCTGAATGAGGTTAGACAAAGTCAGAGAATAGTAAGATTCTCATCTTCCCCAATAGGATGAGATCATGACAAGCTCTTTTGACTGCCATATCTCCTTATTGGCTTATAATTGAACTTGAAGTTCACTAAAACCTCCAGTTCTTTTCTACACAAATATATGTCAACCCATGCCTCCCCCATTCTGTATTTAAAGTCTAATTAGTGCTCTTCTTCCTGCTCATCCAATATAATCAAATTATAGCCATCCTAGAAAATCAACATTAAATTAACTGGGTAGTTTACTCCCTAAATGCCTTGCATTTGCAGAGAAAGAGAGAGAGACAGAAAGAGAGACAGACAGAGAGACAGAGAGAGAGAGAGATAGACAGAGAGAGAGAGAAAAAGAGAGAGAGAGAGAGAGAGAGAGAGAAATTATATAAGGTGAGAGATTAAAAGATTGGGACAGAAATGTATTGGAACTTGGAAAATATGCAAAAATAATCTCACCATTTCTGCCTCATCAATAGATCTGAAATCTTTGATTGATGATTATATGATCACAGAATCAGTGACAATTACCCTCTTCTCTCTCCATCTCTCTTTCTGTCTCTCTCTCTCTCTGTGTGTCTCTCTGTCTCAGTTTCTCAGTCTCTCTGTTTTTCTCCCCCCCCCACTCTCTTTTTCTCCTCCTCCTTTTTTTCTTATGGAATGAGGGAGCAAAATGGACTGATGATATGCACGCCTTTGCTTGACCAGATACAGAGTACAGACTAGCAGCACCATTAGGTGTTCTGATGGTAGAATCATCTCCAGCTCACTTCTATACTCTTACTACTATTATGCCTTTTCATTGTCATCACTATGTTCCCCAATGAAAGGTATTTCTTTTATAGATAAGTTATTTATTTAATATTCTTCTATATGGTGTCTAGGTCATGGTGTAAGCTCTCATAGCCTCTCTTTCTTCCTGTTCTTTGTCCATTAGATGAAATAAATTCTTTTAAATGTACTTTGACAGACTTGTGATCTATCCATCCATTTCATCCCAAAGTGGAGAGAGTAATTTATTCAGGCCTTTTCATACAATGCAGCTCATGTCCATGTGTACCAGTAAACCCTTCATGGGGGTCCACCCAACACACCAGAGGCCTTCCTTTAACTCTCTTGACATTGTATGGATACCACTGGGTTGTCCATCTGTTGTCTTTTGCTCTCCTTAAATGATAGGTGTTTTTTGGGTTTTGGGTTTTTTTGTTTGTTTGTTTTGTTTTGTTTGTTTGTTTGTTTGTTTTGCAATCTGATTAACTACCACATAACAAAACATGGGGCAGGAATACAATAGTGATCAGCATCATGGTGTCTGCCATGGAAATCATTGCAGTCTAAATGGGCAATATGTACACTTTAAAAAAATAGTCAACAATAGCTATATACCAACTTGAAGTCCCTTTGTAAGAATAAAAGAAAGAGAAAGGTCTTAATGAGCTGAAAAGGCTTCAAAGAGGAGGTGAGGCTTAAACCAAATATTCAAAGATGGATAGGACAAAGAAGTAGGAAGAAGGGATCAAGGTATTTCCTATTAGGGGACTACTATGAAGAAGGAGTGGAGATAAAGATGTAATTATGAAAGGCATTTCCCAGACTTTCCCTTTCCAATATACAACCCAGAACTAGATTTCCTGGATACATACACTTTGAACTTTTCCTATGAAATATATAAACCATGCTAAATTTTGTGTCAGAAAAAAATTAGATTTTAATCCCACTTCTGCCACTATTTGTTTATAACTTTAGACAAACAACTTAACTTCTACAGGTCTTAGTTTCCTCATTAGTATAATGAGAAGATTGAATTAAATAATCTCTCTATTCCTACTAGTTCTTTTTTTCTCTACTATTTTATTTTTCCAAATACATATAAACATAGTTTTCCTTTCTTCTTTCTTTCTTCCTTCCTTCCTTCCTTTCTTTCTTTTCTTTTCTTTTTTGTATTTAGATTTTTTATTATTTTTTTATTTTATTTTATTTTATTCTAAAGCTTTTTATTTTCAAAACATACACACATAATTTTTCAACATTGACCTTTGCATAGCCCCATGTTTCAGATTTTCCCCTCTTTCCTCCCACCCTCTCCCCTAGATGGTAAGCAATCCAATATATGTTATATATGTTAAAATATATAAACATGGTTTTTAACATCCATTTTTGTAAGACTGTCTTCCAAATTTTTCTCCCTCTCTCTCTTACCTCTCCTCTTCCGAAAACAGCAAGCAGGGGATATAGGCTAAATATATGCAATTCTTTCAAACATATTTCCATATTTGTCATGTTGTACAAGAAAAATCAGATCAAAAGGGAAAAAACCACAAGAAAGAAAGAAAAAAATCCAAACAACAATAACAATAATAAGATGAAACCACTAAGCTTCAATCCACATTCGGTCTTCATAGTTCTCTCTCTAGATGAAGATCACATTTTCCATCCCAAGTCCATTAGAGCTCCTTGAATCACCTCATCATTGAAAAGAGCCAAGTTCATCACAATTGATTATCCCATAATCTTGTTATTATGTATAATGTTCTCCTGATTCTGCTCCCTTCACTCAGCATCATTTCATGAAAGCCTTTCCAAACTTTTCAGAAATCATCTTGCTCATCATTTCTTACTTTCATACAGCATGACTTATTCAGCAATTCCCCAACTGAGAGGCATCCCCACAATATCCAGTTCCTTGTCATTACAAAAAAGATTGCTACAAGCATTTTTGCTTGTAGTCCTTTTCCCTCTTTTAGGATAATTTTGGGATACAGACCAGTGGTATTGCTAGATCAAAGGGTATGCACAGTTTTATACCCTTTGGGCATAGTTCCAGATTGCTCTCCAGAATGGTTGGAACATTTCACAGCACTGTCAACAATGCATCAGTGTCCCAGTTTTCCCACAACCTCTTAAACATTTATCATTATCTTTTCCTGTCATTTTAGCCAATATGAGAGGTGTGTAATGGTACTTCTGAGTTGTTTTAATTTACATTTCTCTAATCAATAGTGATTTAGAGCATTTTTTCACATGAGTAGAAATGGCTATAATTTCTTCATCTAAAAAGTGTCTGTTCATATCCTTTGACTATCCCTACTAGTTCTAATCTATGAGTTTTGAATCTATGAATTGTCTCTCCCAACTGTCATACTGGATTATGGTATTAATAAATACTGTTTACTATGACAAAGTCTGGGGACAATGGGAAAGGACAGACATTTGGGTCCATCAGAGTTTTTTATTGTTATGGAAAAACAGAATAAAGTTATTTTATTTATATACTGGCAAGAATTATACCCACAGATTGTAGTAGAATCTGGCAATATGTAGGTCTGAACAGTCTATGGCAAATCATAAAGAAGGACTGACTAGGATAAGGCATGGTAAAAATAAATTCTAAAGTAAAAGTCTAGAGCCTTACATTATAGCTCACATTTACTGGTCCTTTCGGAATCCTGAGATGTAGTTTATCTAGTTCTGATAAATTGAATCCTCTGTCTTTACCACAAGAAATCAATTTAGGTTTAGGAAAAACTTTCTAATCAGTAGAGCCATCTAAAAATGGAATTTGAAATAGAGGCTCCCCATCATTTCATGAAAAAAAATTCTATATTCTGCTTTAGACACATGCCTGCTTGACATAATTGATATTTATTTAGATTAAGCTAATTCTATACATCTACTTAAAGAGAGAGAGATCCAAAAATGTAGAGTTTCCTTCATGGTCATTTTGGAGTTACAATTCATAATATTTTCAAATAATAGAATTCCACAGTTGGGATTGAGTGAAGGTTTACAGTTTAGGTAACAGTTCATCATCATGTTTGCTTCATCAAACAGAATAATAGTCACTTAAGTTTCAGCACATTTTAGAGAATTCTTTCCCTAAAACTATTCAATCTTCCTTTGACCACTCTAAGCATTCTCCTTTCTAATGGTCAAAAGTAAATTCAAGAAATAGTTCCATTAAAGAAATTGAGGATTTAGTGAATACTTTAGGGACTCATAAAGAAGGAAGTGACTTATTGTTATTCAGTTGTTTTCATTTTTCAGTCTTTTCTGACTGTTTGTGACCCCGTTTGAGGTTTTCTTGGCAAAGATGCTGGAATGGTTTACCATTCCCTTTTCTAGCTCATTTTATAGATGAGGAAACTGAGCCAAACAGGGTTAAGTGACTTCCCAAGAGTCACACAGCTAGTAAGTGTCAGAGATCAGATTTGAACTCAGGAAGATGTCAGCCAGACTCCAGGTCCAATAGTCCATCTGCTGTGCAACTAGCTGCTCTTGAGAAAGAGCTTGGGGTAGGTTAGAAAATGGATAGGCTTTTGATAAGAAGAATGTAAAAAGATTTCAGGTAAGATTTCAGGTAAGACATTTTTTTCCTGAATTACTAGGTAAGAAAAAACCAAAAAAGGTTTTTTTTCATTCAGATTAATTCAGAGAACTTGAATGAGGGTACTGAGAAACATGTTTTTTTTTTTAAATACTTCTAAAAGAAAGATCAGGGATCCTTAGCTTGCTTCTGCCACTGGAGAGCTTAGGATAAAGTCTGCATGGCCCCTTGTATGGTCCTGTAATCCTATGTGTGGCAAAGGGTCTTGGTCAGGTATGGGTTGGATTAGGTGATTGCAGATGTCCGACTTTGAGGTCCTATGATTCTCTACAAGGTCAGAATACCTGTTTAGAAACAATGAGTAGACTAGCTTGATTAGCTGAAATGGTTTATTTTTTAGGAGAAGCAGTTACTAACTGTAAAATGAGCCAGAGTAGACAGAGCCTTGAATACCAAGCTTAAGAAGGTTACATTCTGTTCCAGACAGTAAGGACTGCTTAGTTATTGGCAGAAATGGGAAAGCAGTACTTTAGAAAACTCAATTTGGTATTTTTGTGAAGAAGAGAAGACAAAAGAGACAAACTACAAACAGAGGAACCAGTTAGAAAACCATCACATTATCTATACATGATTTTAAAAGGCTTGAAATAATGTAATGACAATGAGAATGGAAAAATAAGGCTAATTGAAGTATTATCAAGGAAGAATAAACAAAACTGATTTATTTGAGTCAAAGAAAATCAGTGTCGTCAAAGATGAAACTGGACTATGATCTCTCATGTGTCTCATGGTCTCTCACCTCTATTTCTTTGAACTCCAACCCACTTTCTCCATAAAGTCTCTCCTGATTCTCTCTGTTGGTAATAATATTATTCTGGGGCCTCACATAGGACTAAATTCTGTACCTGTCTATTGCATTTATCTTGTATTGTTTGGACATTATATTTACCTGAATTTGTGTCCTAAACCCCTCTCCGTTCCACAAGGACAGGGAATAGATCTTAGTTTCACTTTATTTCCCACATGGATCTGTCAGTAGAAGAAACTCCTTTGTGTAGGGAGTCCCACATGTCTGTGACTTAGTAAAGGAGCCCTTTGTTGCCTGAGATACAGAGAGTTTAAGTGATTCATCCAAAGACAAGTTAAGTGACATAGCCTGTGACTGTCAAAGGCAGAATTTGGATCCTGGTCTTTTTAAATCCAAGTCAAGAGCATGGCTTCTGGTCCCTAGTAGACCAAGCTTCCTCAAAAGTATATGGGCCAGGTGAAACATTGAATATTTGGCCCATAAATAAATAGAATCCCTATCTTATAGCCTAATTTTAGTGTGGGATAGATAAAAAATGGAGAAGCCGAATGGATTAGGAAAGGAAAAAGGACCCATTCCATTCTTGTTAAGAGTATCTGTGATTTGCAAATTCTTGCCCTGTGACCTTTTATTCTGAGCCAATGCATTTATTTGGATTTAAATAAGCCTTTGCTTCTGAGAGTACAATTTAGAGAGTGCCAGACTCCATTCCATCCTAATTGCATGCATCCATTTCCCCATTCTGAGGTGTCAGGCTCATGGGCTGCATTAGCTACTTGTTTTCTACTAACAACTTCAAGACATTATACCTCATTTATAAAATGCTCACAGGATGCTGGGAAAGCACCTCTGTCCGATATTCTGGTCAACCTTCACAGCAGTGCTGCACTCCATAACAATTTACAGGTCTCACGGTTTTTCTTGGAAGAGCAAGATCTTTCTGTTCTGAAGAAATCTTGTTAAAATAATTCCCATGATCAAATTAGGTGAAATTTATCTAAGCTTTTACCTTTACAAAGTGCTTTACATAGCATTTTGCTTTGCAGTATTACCTGAGAAAGATAACACTCAGATTATTATCACCATTATAGAGATGTAGGAACTGAGGGCTGGGGAAGCTAAGTGACATCCCATGGTTACACAAGGTAAGTAAAAGGCAAAGGCAAGACGGTAGCTTAATGTTATCCCTGTGAAGATAGTAAAGGAGGTGGGGATGTTCAGCTTGTAGAAAAGACTTAGAGGAGATATGATATCCACCGTTAAATATTTGAAAGATTATTATAGGATGGAATCTTGTGTTGGGTTGGGTTTAGCCTCCCAGAACAGAACTGGGTAAAAGTTGCAAAGAGGCAGGTGTAATCTTGATGCAAGGAAAAACTGTAACAATTAGAACTTTTTAAAGTTGAAATGATCCATATTGGGAGGTAGATCTCAAGCAAGACTGGATGATCTCTTGTTGGATATGCCGTAGAGGCATGGATTGGACCAGATCATTATCGATATCCTTTTAAATTCAAAAATGTAATTTTTGTGATTCTTTGACTTCTTAGAAATAGCTGTATTAGCGAGGGACTAGATTTAGCTAGTTGTGTGTGTATAATGGCAATGCAGATTGACTAGAACAAAATACTAGAATGTTTGAATATGGAGTAAACTTGTCTAGGGAGACCCATATTTGGGTGGAAGAATAAACTAGAAGCTACATATGTGAACATTTATGAAGCTAGGGGATGGGTCTAGGATTTTATTGGTATTAGAAACTCACAGGTGAGAAAATGTCCTCTACCAATGTGGTCTTAGAAAGCTGCCCAGAGCACAAAAAGATCACAAAGCTAGTATATATCATCAATGGGACTCAAACCCAAGTAAAGAGGAAGAAAAAAAAATTGGAACTCAACATCTTAGAAAAAATCAATTCTAAAAATTGTCTTGATGTGTAATTAGGAAAAAATAAAATGCTATTTAAAAAACTTTTTAAAAGGATGATCAATTAATAATCACTAATAATTAATATTTATTACGTGACATTAAAGTTTTATATTAATGTTGATTTGCAACCTGTCCCTCCTTTTAAATATTTCTGGAGAAATTTTATTTTATAATCTGTTTTCTTCATAATTTTTAGAAAGCCCAATAATTTTTCAAACTTTACTCCTTGTTGTGCCCCTCATATAACCTGTGTGTATGTGTACACATATCTCTTCAAGAATATATCATCTTTTTTAGAAGCCCTAAGAAGGATCTAGACCTGCATAGAATTTGGGATATTTGAGGGGTTTTTTCCATCTCCTGAGGCAAGGAAATATTGTGTAGTGTGTCACTAGAATTGGACTAAAAGGAAGCTATGAAAGGGGAGAAATAATATAAGGAATATAAGGCTGTTAAAGATGGTGACCTTTCTAGTTCACACATGGAGCCTCAGAATGACCACAGAGACCCTGCCTCCTCCCTTTTCCCATGCTTTCTTGTGCTTTCTTTTATATTTCTGCCCCGTCCCAAACTATGTGACAGTCAGTTTCCCTATAAACTTGTTTTGAAAACTCCCATTTTTTTTCAACCCAATTGATTTATTAGGGAATGATTAGAGCATAAAGGGAATTTTCTGTTTTTCTATTTACTTATTCAAAAAGGATAGCAAACAAACCAGAATAAAATGTAAGTGGAAAATATTTAACAAAATAAATAAAAATATGATTATAGTTAACATTACATTTTAAAACTAAGTCAATATGCAGCCATAGGGATCCTTATGTATATGGATTAATAGACTCCCATTTCTATATGAGTTTGATGCCAAATTGCTTCTCATAGAAAACTACTCCACTTCACCATAACTCACAAACTACAACCCTTCCAATGTCCATTTCCACAAGCAAACTTCAGGTTTTCTTCCAGATAAAGTATTATATTTATGGTATATATTCTGGTGCAGTGGGAACTGAGGACTGAGGAAGACTGATTCCCCATTTATTTGCCCCTTCTCTTTTCTCTTTTCCCTTCTCTCCCTTTTCTTTCTTTCCTCCTTTCTTATCTCTCTTCTTCCCCTCTTCTCCTTTCCAATATCCCCTCTTTCCCACTTTCTGACCTTCCCCCTTTCTCCATTTTTCTACCATGTTGAGACCCAGAATTGCCTCCCACAGAGGCAAGCCTCTAACCCACATCAGCTTTACTTTACCTACCTCTGTACTCTGAGAGAACTGTGACACAGGCTGAGCAGAAGTAACCTGAGGCTGCAGACATAACCACTATGTATTGTACTATTTATGAAGAGAATTTCTTAATATGTCAAATGTATAAAACTGTGCTTGTTTTTTATTGGAATCTTATTTAAAAAAAAAAAAACTGTTTCACTGATGAAGTTTTGGAGTTCTATCTCCCAACCTCATGTCCTCCATTTTTCTTTTATGTTTTTATTGTGGGATTTTAAATAGGGTAGTGATATTTAGGGACACAGATATCAAGTTACAGCAGAATTAACTGTAGTTTCCTTTAAAAACTTCCAAATCCCAGAAGTCTATGCAGATCCAGACAATCCTTTTCTCACCCTAGCTCCTACAGTGGAGGGGTTATACATGGATGAATTTAAATCTCTTTCTTACTTCATAGCACTCCACCTCTGTTGATATCTTTCCTCTTTGCCCTGCTTCTTTTCTTAAAGACCATACCACACAATTTAGTACTTCATCTCCCGATTTCATGTCTATCCTATATTTTCAAATAATTATAAACTCCTAGAACTGCTTAGTGGATAAGGCAACAGGCCTGGAGTCATGAAGACTTATTTTCCTGAGTTTAAATATGACCTCAGATACTTACTAGTTATATGAACCTGCCCAAGTCACTTCATTCTGTTTGCCTCAGTTTCCTCATCTGTAAAATAAGCTGGAGAAGGAAATGAAAAATCATTCTAGTACCTCTGTCAAGAATATTCCAAATGGGGTCATGAAGACTGAAACAATTCAACAACAGGAACATATCCTAAGCCCTTAGGGAATACTATCTGATTCATTGATTCATACATTGATAGATACAGTATAATTCAGTTTTTCCTTTAGGCTCATGATTCTTTCACATCATAAGAACATAGATCTATTGAATATCAGAACTGAGAGTCTCATGCTCAATTGAACAATTCATCATTCTTTCTTACATTGTTAAAGCTATTGACACTTTGTGGCAGATCATATTGGTTGCGGGAACTCCATAATTCTTTGCAGTAACAAAGACTAGTAAATCCTCACCATCAGCCTTTTCCAGGACTCATTTCGTCTAGCTCAGCTTAGGCATCTAGATAGTAGCAGCATCCCTGGAATCAGAGATCCACCTTTAATCTGACGTCATATTTATTTGCTGGGCAATCTTGGTCAAGTCATCTATCTTCAGTTTTCCCACTGTAAAATAGTGGGGAAATGCCATGGATTTTAGAGAACAAAGGAGAAAATTAACAAAAACAGCAGCAACAAAATGGTGGTACTAATAGTACAGCTTCATGGCAAGAAACTGGAAACTGAATGGATGCTCATCAGTTGAAGAATGGCTGAATAAGTTATGGTATATGTATGTCATGGAATATTATTGTTCTATAAGAACATCCTCGGACACAAGTCACATGCTTTGTCCATCACCTCATACTGCCTTATGAACAGGGATGCTCCCTTTTCACAGAGGGTACAATCATGTTGGGGGCAATCCCCTTCTGCAGAGAGTCCTGCCCCAGCTGCTTTAGGGCTAGAGGAAAGGCAATTCCTGTGAGAGAGGCCGCTCAAGGACTGGACCCCCTCATTTCCAGAGAACCAAAGCAGGGAGGAAGAACCAAGTCTCATCCATTATTAAGCATCATTAAGTAGCCTAGGATAAACCCCATCTGCCCCATGCTACTTGTGCCTACGCCCAGCAGGGGGCGTGCCAGGCTAACAATTTTCCACTGGCTGACCGCTATGGGCCAAGCCATCTGACTGATAATGTGCTTTTCTTACAGGGGCAGAAGTCATTCCTTACACAGTCACAGGACTGTACCAAAAGACATGTGAAAACTGACAGTTACTGGGTCTATTTTTAAAATCTATTTTTAACCAAAAAGTAATTAGATTAGAAGAGAGAATCAAGTGCAAAATGTATGTTTTTAAGCTATATATATTGAATAAAAAGAATTAATAATAAAATTCACTCACCATAGCAGATTCTGGTAAAGTTCGCAAATTGAAGGACTAGAATTTAAAGGAGTCTCATTTCCCCTTTTCTCCTCTTAATCTATTAAATGAGGATTATTTAGGGGTTCTGTAATTTGTAGCTTGTTTTGTTTTCTCCCTTTTCCTGTCCTTTTCTTTTTTTCTCCTTACATCAAAAATGGACCAAAAGATCATTTAGCATGAAAGAGTTAAGGTCTCTTCTCAGCACCTCCCTTAATAGCAGAGACCACACAGACTGGGGAGAATCCAGCTCATTGTACTATGTCAGGAAGGGAATCTTATAAATAGAGTCTTTGGGGCTGTATAATCTTGCATGTGTTTGAATAATTAAAACTTATAGCCTCATCCCCCAAGGAGTCCTTTCTTCCTGACACACTGCAGTTTTGATGATGTGAAGCTAAAGTCCATTCACATACTTTGGGAAACAACCGCCCTGACTGTGAACCTGCCAGCTCCTAACAAGAATGCCAGTGTGCAAAGCTCATCACTCTCGGCCTGGTTCCATAAAGTAATAGGAACACTTTTGTCCCAGGAGACAAGGCTCGCAGATGGGTCACTCCGAGGATGCAAAATTGGGCTATGCTATTGGCAGATGAATTGGAAAGTTGGCTTCCTCATTATGAAACCTGAAGCATCCTGATCATCTTCAGGCATTTCTGATCGTATTCTCTTCTAGGACATTGTATATCCCAAATATACTCACATACAGGTAATATTTGTTTAAACAAACAAACAAATCTAAGACTTTTTGGGGGGGGCCTTCCTTTTCCTCTTTTCCCCATATAATCCCATTCACACTTCTTACTTTCTTTTTTATATCATCACATCAAACTCCATTTATTATACCGATACCCTCTGTCTATGGATACATCTTCTAACTGCCCTAATAGAGTTACAGTTCTTAAGAGAAACAAGTATTATCTTCCTATGTGGGGATGTAAACAGTTTAATCTTATTGAATAATGTATGGTGTTTTTTTTTCTTTCCTTTTCCTGTTTAACTTTTAATCCTTTTGAGTCTTGTATTTGAAGATCAAATTTTCTTTTCAGCTCTGGTCATTGAGACTTCTAAAACACTTTTCAACTCTTCAGCTTTCCAAAGTCCTTTTTTGAAATGTACTTTATATTCATTAGTATTAAAAATTGCTGGGAAAATTGGAAATTAGTATGGCAGAAACTAGGCATTGACCCACACTTAACACCGTACACCAAGATAAGGTCAAAAGGGGTTCATGACCTAGGCATAAAGAATGAAATTATAAATAAATTGGAAGAGCATAGGATAGTTTACCTCCCAGACCTGTGGAAGAGGGAGGGATTTATGACCAAAGAAGAATGAGAGATCACTATTGACCACAAAATAGAAAATTTTGATTATATTAAATTGAAAAGTTTTTGTACAAACAAAACAAATGCAGACAAGATTAGAAGGGAAACAATAAACTGGGAAAACATTTTTACAGTCAAAGGTTTTGATAAAGGCCTCATTTCCAAAATATAAAGAACTGACTCTAATTTATAAGAAATCAAGCCATTCTCCAATTGATAAATGGTCAAAGGATATGAACAGACAATTCTCAGACGAAGAAATTAAAACTGTTTATAGACATATGAAAATATGCTCCAAATCATTATTAATCAGAGAAATGCAAATTAAGACAACTCTGAGATACCACTACACACCTGTCAGATTGGCTAGAATGACAGGGAAAGATAATGGGGAATGTTGGAGGGGATGTGGGAAAACAGGGACACTGATACATTGTTGGTGAAATTGTGAACACATCCAGCCATTCTGGAGAGCAATTTGGAACTATGCTCAAAAAGTTATCAAACTGTGCATACCCTTTGATCCAGCAGTGCTACTACTGGGCTTATATCCCAAAGAGATTTTAAAGAAGGGAAAGGGATCCACATGTGCAAGAATGTTTGTGGCAGCCCTGTTTGTAGTGGCTAGAAGCTGGAAAAATGAATGGATGCCCATCCATTGGAGAATGGTTGAGTAAATTGTGGTATATGAATGTTATGGAATATTATTGTTCTGTAAGGAATGACCAGCAGGATGAATACAGAGAGGACTGGCGAGACTTACATGAACTGATGCTGAGTGAAATGAGCAGAACCAGGAGATCGTTACATACCTCAACAACGATACTGTTTGAGGATGTATTCTGATGGAATTGGATCTCTTTGATAAAGAGAGCTAATTCAGTTTCAATAGATCAAAGATGGACAGAAGCAGCTACACTCAAAGAACACTGGGAAATGAATATAAACTGCTTGCATTTCTGTTTTTCTTCTCGGGTTATTTACACCTTCTGAATCCAATTCTCCCTGTGCAGCAAGAGAACTGTTCTGTTCTGCACACATATATTGTATCTAGGATATACTGTAACCTATTTAACATATAAAGGACTGCTTGCCATCTGGGGGAGGGGGTAGAGGGAAGGAGGGGAAAAATCGGAACAGAAGTGAGTGCAAGGGATAATGCTGTAAAAAATTACTCTGGCATGGGTTCTGTCAATAAAAAGTTAAAAAAAAAAAAAGAATGCTACCAATATATTAAAATGTATTAATATATTTTTTTAAAAAAACCAACAATCCAGAACTGAGTAAGATAATGTATGCAATGGAAGATAGACAAATTAAGTTCAGAAACTGTTGTTTTTAATCTTTGCATCTTTGATGACCAGCACAATGCTTAATAAATAGTAAGTGTACTACTAGCCATAAAAAAAAAATAAATATATTAGTATTGTTGAGAATGAGGCATTGGATTTAAGTCCCTGATTGGTTGGTTCTAGGTGCCGGTTCAATAAAACAAGTACTGTTACTTTCTAGTTGGGAAACTGGACAAGTCACTTAACCCCGTATGCCTTGGTCACCTCATCTGTAAAATGAGCTGGGAAAAGACCCAATATCTTTGTCAAAGAAACCCTAAATGGGCTCATAAAGAATCAGACACTTCTAAAATAACTGAACAACTACACTACAACCATTACTTTAAAATGTCAGTTCAACAAAGACTTTTTTAATGCTTGCTGTATTTGAGAAATAAGGTGATCTCTGCCCTTGAGAAGCTATATTCTACTGTGGGAAACAGCATTGCATGGATAAAGACATATAAAGAAGGTAATTGGGAAAAAGAGCAAGAAACAATAGTTAGAAGTTTAAAGAAAAGCTTCCCAGAGGCAGCCCCCTAGCTGATCAGCCCCTTAAGGAAGCTAAGAATTTTCAGAAACAAAGGTGACAATGGGAGACAACATATGCAAAGGCACAAAAATGAAGTTATGATAAGTCTAGATTGGGTAGGTTTCAGTAACAAGGTTAGATTGAGTGGGATGTTGAGTGACTGAAGGAAACAGTATAAATGTTTGTTTAAAAGCTAGGTATTTTTACTGTATTTTAGAGCTAGATTGTGATTGGTCCAAATAATAATTTGTGCTTTCTCCTCGAAGCAATTGGGAGCCATTGAAACTTTCTGAGAAGGAGCAACGATTAGATCTGTTTCCTAGGTTAATTGCAAGTAAATTGGCAAAGGGTTAGAGTAGAAGCAGAGGGAGCATTTATGAGACTATCATAATAGTCCAGATGGCTGGTGATGAAAATCTCAACTGAGAGCAGTGTTGATGTGAATGGAAAGAAAGGGATGGATATGAGAAATGTTGTAGAAATTAATAAAACTCAACAACTGACCAGAGATATGGATGAGATAAGTGAAAAGGTTTTGATTGCAACGTTCTGAATTTATATAACTTATGGTATTCTCAATAGAAATGGAATTTTTTGGAGAAGTAGCTATGGGAGTGGGGGTGGAGAGAAATGGCTTCTATTTTGGATGTTTTCATTTTGAGAAGTTAATCAAGAATACATTTCTAGACAGGGAAAGATAATGGGGAATGTTGGAGGGGATGTGGGAAAACAGGGACACTGATACATTGTTGGTGGAATTGTGAACACATCCAGCCATTCTGGAGAGCAATTTGGAACTATGCTCAAAAAGTTATCAAGCTGTGCATACCCTTTGATCCAGCAGTGTTTCTACTGGGCTTATACCCCAAAGAGATACTAAAGAAAGGAAAGGGACCTGTATGTGCCAAAATGTTTGTGGCAGCCCTGTTTGTAGTGGCTAGAAGCTGGAAAATGAAAGGATGTCCATCAATTGGAGAATGGTTGAGGAAATTGTGGTATATGAACGTTATGGAATATTATTGTTCTGTAAGGAACGACCAGCGGGATGAATACAGAGAGGCTGGAGAGACTTACATGAACTGATGCTGAGTGAAATGAGCAGAACCAGGAGATCATTATATACCTCAACAATGATACTGTTTGAGGATGTATTCTGATGGAAGCGGACCTCTTTGATAAAGAGAGCCTCAATTGATCAAAGATGGACAGAAGCAGCTACACCCAGAGAAAGAACACTGGAAATGAATATAAACTGCTTGCATTTATGTTTTTCCTCCCGGGTTATTTATATCTTCTGAATTCAATTCTCCCTGTGCTACAAGAAAACTGTTTGGTTCTGCACACATATATTGTATCTAGGATATACTGCAACCCATTCAACATGTAAAGGACTCTTGCCATCTGGGGGGAAGGGGTGGAGGGAGGGAGGGGAAAAATCGGAACAGAAATGAATGCAAGGGATAATGCTGTAAAAAATTACCCTGGCATGCGTTCTACCAATAAAAAGTTATTTAAAAAAAAAAAGAATACATTTCTAATGAGCAGGACCAGGAGATCATTATATACTTCAACAACAATACTATATGATGATCAATTCTGATGGACCTGGCCAGCTTCGGCAATGAGATGAATCAAATCAGTTCCAATGGAGCAGTAATGAACTGAACCAGCTTCTCCCAGCGAAAACTCTGGGAGATGACTAAGAACCATTACATTGAATTCCCAATCCCTATATTTTTGCCTGCCTGCATTTTGGATTTCCTCCACAGGCTAATTGTACAATATTTCAGAGTCCGATTCTTTTTGTACAGCGAAATAATAGTTTGATCATATATACTTATTGTGTATCTAATTTATACTTTAATATATTTATCATCTACTGTTCATCCTGCCATCTAGGGGAGTGGGTGGGGGGAAGAAGGAGAAATATTGGAACAAATGGTTTGGCAATTGTCAATGCTGTAAAATTACCCATACATATTAACTTGTAAATAAAAAGCTATTAAAAAAAATTTTTTTAAAAATACATTTCTAATCTATAACTGTTAATGATGTACTTTTTTAAATGAATAAAATTACACAATTACCATAAAAGGTTAATTTCTAAACAAATTCTAGAAATTAATTATAATGAGCTTTATGTTTTAAGACTTCAAGACTTCTAAGCCAAATTGACAGGGTAGATAGTTAGGAAATCTCCTACTCCCCAAATAAAAACACTCCTCTGTTACAAGTATAATCAAGCAAAACAAATTCTTATAATAGCTGTGTCTGAAAAAGTATGGCTCATCCCACACCTCTAGTCCATCATCTCTGCCAGGAAGCAGGGCCCATCTGGAGTCTTGGTCTTCTAGAGTCATAATTTGTCATTCAATTCTCTTATCTTTTAATCCATAAAGAATATATAGTTTTATTCATCAACAATTGGGCTTTTGCACTCGAGATTAAAAAACAAATATCTCAGGAAAAAAAAACAACCAACAATAGTTATTATTGGTGAAAAGGTACACTTTTTAAACCAAACAATTTAATGGTTTTAGACCAGGAATAATTATACCATAATTACAGGCTCATTTTAAACAGGAACAAGAGACAACTCATGCTCAGCAGAGTAGAACCCAATAACAAACCATAAATCAGAAAATGTTCAGAGTTTTAGGCAAGTCAAAATCAGTTGTGCATTTGCATGAAAATTTTTACCTTGGTTTCTGTTCCAGGATTTTGCAAAAACCAATTTTTCTTTTCCACACTTCAATGCAAAAGATCTCCATGGAATTTTTTAAATAGCTTTTTAGGCAGACTCTTTTTTTGGATATGTGCCCTAATGTTTGAGGGAATAGAAACAATTATCCAAGTCTACAGAGATACTATCAAACCCAACTATCTGGAATGGCTAGAGTTTTGCTGATCAAAGCTACCCTAGCAAGTATGACACCTTCAGTATAGACCAAAGACTCTTTCAAAGCCTTAAGAAGATCTGACAAATAAATTAGCAGGTCTTTTTTCTCTTCTAAAATTATTGTCCTAATGTTTTAGTGTAATTTCCCCCTCTCCAACATGAATCATGTCAGTCTCAAACTCTTTCAATGGTTTCTCAATTTGTGCTAAAAATGTTCAAGCTTAAGACCCTCCCCTTCCCTGAAAAAAAATTCAGGTTTGTCCCTGCTCCTTCTTTACACAATTCATTTCCTGAGAATCCTTAATTTCAGGTAGATAATTCCCATACAGAACTTTCTTCTATGTAAAGTACAATATAGGGGGCAGCTAGGTGGCCCTGAAGTCAGGAGGATCTGAGTTCAAATCTGTTCTCAGACACTTAACACTTCCTAGCTCTGTGACCCTGGGCAAGTGATTTAACCTCAATTGCTTCAGGAAAAAAAATATTATATAAAGAACATTTTAGAGCTGTTGTCAATTCCTATCTACTGTAAATTACTAGTGTTCTATTTTCTACAGTCAGGATTATATTGTCTGGGTCCCCAGTTGTCAAAGACAGGATTTGGGAAACCCCAAGGCCAGCAAAGAAGAGCTCTCACACAGAGACAAGAAGAGAACTAGACACTATGCTGTTAGTTTTATGCTCCATGGATGAGTCACTTGTGACTTCAAGTCTACAACAATAAACTTTATTAAGAAAAGTAAATTTTTTAAAAATTTATTTTATTATAGGTTTTTATTTACAAAACATATGCATGGGTAATCTTTCAACATTGACTTTTGCAAAATCTTCTGTTCCAAATTTTCCCCTCTTTCCCCTCAACCCCTCCCCTCTATGGCAGGTAGTCCAATATTTAAATCCAATATATATACATATTTATACAGTTATCTTGCTGCACAAGAAAAATCGGATCTAGAAAGAAAAAAAAATGTAAGAAGGATAACAAAAATGCAAGCAAACAATAACAGAAAGAGTGTGGTCCACACTCATTTCCCATAGTTCTCTCTCTGGGTGTAGCTGATTCTCTTCTTTACTGAACAAGTGGAACTGGTTTGAATCATCAGAGTTGATCATCATATAATCTTGTTGTTGCCATGTATAATGATCTCCTGGTCCTGCTCATTTCACTCAGCATCAGTTCATGTAAGTCTCTCCAGGCCTTTCTGAAATCCTCCTGCTGGTCATTTCTTACAGAACAATAATATTCTATACCATCCATAGACCTTAACTTGTTCATCTATTCTCCAATTGATGGACATCCACTCAGTCTCCAGTTTTTTGCCACTACACAAAGGGCTGCCACAAACATTTTTGCACATGTGGGTCCCTTTCCCTTCTTTAAGATCTCTTTGGGGTATAAGCCCAATAGAAACACTGCTGGAGCAAAGGGTATGCACAGTTTGATCACTTTTTGAGCATAGTTCCAAACTGCTCTCCAGAATGGTTGGATCCATTCACAATTCTATCAACAATGTATCAGTGTCCCAGCTTTCCCACATGCCCTCCATTTATCTTTGTCTTTTCCTGTCATCCTAGTCAATCTCAGAGATGTGTAGGGGTATCTCAGAGTTATCTTAATTTGCATTTCTCTGATCAATAGTGATTTGGAACGCCTTATCATATGTTTAAAAATAGTTTCAATTTCTTCATCTGAAAATTGTCTGTTCATATCCTTTGATCATTTATCAATTGGAGACTGGCTTGATAAGAAAAGTAAATTTTGTGCAGAGGCAATCTTTAATTTCTTTATTGTGACTGTTGAAGTATTGTCTGCTGCTCTGACCACTGATCTCCCTTTGAGTCCCAACTAAAATCTCACCTTTTTCAGGAAGTTTTCTCCACCCCTTCTTTATTCTAATAACTTCTATCTATTAATAATTTCTTATTTAACCTGAAATGGTTTTTTGTGTGTATTTATTTGCATGTTAATTATAAGATATTTGAAATCAAGATTGTCTTTTGTCTCTACTTGTATCTCCAGTGTTTTGCGAAAAGTCTGACCAATGTAAGCTCTTAATAAATGTTTTATTGATTAAATTATGGGAATATTATCCCATAATTTGGATTTAATAAGCATTTATTGAACATTTAATATTTATTGAATTTAATTCCCCTGAATGGGGGAAATCAGTTAGATCTGTCAATGGATAAAGTAAATAGATCTACATTAAAATCTGATTTCACACACTGACTAATTCTGTGACCCTGGGAAATCACTTAATGACTGTCTATTTCAGTGTCCTCATCTATAAAGTAGGGGAGAATGAGGATGAAATATCTATAAACCACTTTGCAAACCTTAAGATGCTATAAAAATGCTAACCATTGATAATATAGAATTATTCATTTAGAAAGCATTAATGATAAATGGACAGAAAATTCTAACTACATTTCCTACCTCTAATAGGCCTTTTTGAAGCTCCAA
The DNA here is from genome assembly GCF_016432865.1 of Antechinus flavipes. Lineage (NCBI taxonomy): Eukaryota > Metazoa > Chordata > Mammalia > Dasyuromorphia > Dasyuridae > Antechinus > Antechinus flavipes. The sequence continues at coordinate 78,133,030 of NC_067403.1, read as the reverse complement.
ATTAAATCACCAACATTTGTGATTTTTTTCTTATTTCACCATAGATTCTGATCGAAAATTTAAAATCTTTTCAGGGAAAAGACCAAATTTCAGTATCAAGAAAAGTAAATCTATAGAAATAGATATTTCAAGCCCCAAAATGTATCAACATATGGTGTCTCCATTGGCCTGTGTGACTCTCTCCTGTTCTACAAGATGGTGCAAAAGTTCCAACTTGCTATCAAATCTGCCTGGTTTTGTCTGCTCCATATGTACGGTTTACCTTCCTGAAAACAGAACAGTGGATTAAGTTTTCAATTTATTCTCAATAATATACTCTCATTTGCATAAACAAAACTGACTTTTGTTACTCTGTAAAATTGCTTTGTATTGTTCCTCTCCTTGTTGGGGTGGGTTAAATGCCCCCTGGAGGAATGCTTTCATCCTTATCAAGCTGCTTTTTTTTTTTTTTGATGGATTCTATCTTTGTTTGATTACTGAAATTTTTATTCCATTACCCTCATTTGCCATTATCCATGTTCAAAACTCCAATTCTTTTTAAGAAGAAAAACAACAAATGAGTTAATAGAAATCAAAAGCAACAGTATTATTTGAAAAGACAAACAAATAGCAAACACACAGATCCCTATAGCGTCTAGTTACCACCCTTCCTCACTCATCCTTCCCTCCAGGTTAATAAATAAATATAAAGATCTATTAAGAAACTGAGGTATTCATAAGTTTGGAAAGAGTAGTTGCAATTGTGATGAGTTTGAAAAACAAAGTATTGAGGTATGAGAGAAGGAAGTAGAGGAAACAAGAGGAGATAGCTTTCCCCGCAAAACCTACATATTAGATGGGAAAGGAAAGAGATAATCAGGATTGTCTTTTGTCTCTTTTTGTATCTCCAGTGCTTTGCAGAAAATCTGATCTATTATAAGCTGTTAGTAAATATTTTATTGATTGAATGATTGATTATTATCCGATAGTTAGGGTTTAATAAACGTTTATTGAACATTTAATATTTCAGGTCAAGTGAAGTCTTTTTTTTAAAGAATGATGGAGGCTTAGATCTGTTTGTAGGCAGTAGGGAATGAAGCAGCAAATAAGAAGAGGTTGAAGATGGGAAGTATAGTTGAGGAGATAATCTGCCTAAGATATGATAGAACAAAGGCAGGTATCCTTGGCCAGATGAAGAGTCTCCTCTTTATCCGAGACTGAGGGAAAGAAGAAGAGAGTAGAGGTTAATATCAAGTGGTTTTGAGATAAAGAGAATGGCTCCAGTTGATAAATGGTCAAAGGATATGAACAGAGAATTTTCAGAAGAAGAAATTGAAACTATTTCTACTCATATGAAAAGGTGTTCCAAATCATTATTGATCAGAGAAATGCAAATTAAGACAACTCTGAGATACCATTACATACCTGTCAGATTGGCTAAGATGACAGGGAAAGATAATGCTGAATGTTGGAGGGGATGTGGGAAAACTGAGATACTGATGCATTGTTGGTGGAATTGTGAATACATCCAGCCATTCTGGAGAGCAATTTGGAACTATGCTCAAAAAGTTATCAAACTGTGGATATCCTTTGATCCAGCAGAGCTACTACTGGGCTTATATCCCAAAGAAATTTTAAAGAAGGGAAAGGGACCTGTATGTGCAAGAATGTTTGTGGCAGCCCTTTTTGTAGTGGCCAGAAACTGGAAATTGAATGGATGCCTATCAATTGGAGAATGGCTGGATAAATTGAATAAATTGTGGTATATGAGGTAAAGAGAATAGGAAGAAGTGAGAGCTTATATGGAATAAGTAAGCTATTAAGTATCCCAAGAAGAATTTGAATTCAGGTCTTCCTGACTTTTAGTCCATCACTATATAATATGCTATAATGCCTCAGTCCCTCTCATTTAAAGATTCTGAAGAACCTCTATACTTGCTTATATTTTGATATCTTTTCCATACTCCAGATTACTTAGGGAGCTCCAAACTCTGGATGACTCCCTCATTTACTCACTTATATGTCAATGGAAATGATGTCAAAGAAGAGACTTTGCTCGTGTACCCAAAATGACCATGGAACTTTGCCATATGACTTTTAGATGAAACCTTCCATATGCCATGTCTCTCCCATTAGAATGCCAACTTCTTGAGAGCAGGGACAGTTTGTTCTTCTATTTGTATTCTAGTGCTTTGCACATAGTGATGGCTTCATAAATGTTTTATCATTCATTTATTTCCATATAATCTCCCCAGTTTAGTTTTTATGATTTCTCTCTTCTAATTCTCTTCCCAACTGTCTGATCTCTCCTCAGTTTCTTTTGTTGGATCACCTATATCAGGTCTGCTAGTTGTACATATTCCTCCATGGCTCATGCTGGGCTCTCTTCTCTTTTGGTAACTTCATCAGCTCCCATGGCTTTAATGATCATTTCTATGCAGATAATTTGTCTTGTCTAAGCATTCAGACCCAGTTTCTTCTGTTGAACTTCAGTTAGTCCCCCATCACCAAATATCTATAATTGGCTAGCTGTCAAAGACAGCACCATTCAGTTTGCCAGGTTTATAACTTCACTCTATCTGCTTCTATCTCTCCCATATCTCTAACACTTACCCCTTCTCTCCATTTGGTTCAGACCTTCACCACCTCTCACATGGATTATTGCATTTGGTTTCCCCCATTCAAGTTTCTCCTCATTCCTTCCTTCCTACACATATCTGCTAAAGTTATTTTCTATTAGCATACTTCTGACTATGACATTCCCCTACTCAATAAATTTCAGTAGCTCCCCAATATCTCTAGGATAAAATATAAACTCCTCTATTTGGATTTTAAAACCTTTCACAAACCTGTCCCCAGTTAAAAAGACCCTCTTTTTTTAACTTAACTATATATTTATTACTCCTCTTCTCATAGTCTTTGGTCTAACCAAACTGGTCTTCTCTTTGTCCTTTGCATAAAACACTCTATCTCTCTTCTCTGTGCTTTGGTGCTGGCTTCTCCTCATGACTAGGATTCACCTCTTTCTCACATAGAATAAAATACTTTTCTTGGTTAATGTTTTATTTAAATTTTTTGCATCAATATTCATTCAGGAAATTGGTCTATAATTTTTTTTTACTCTGTTTTGGCTCTTACTGATTTAAAATCATCAGTATATTTGTGTCATAAAAGGAATTTGGTAAGACTCTTCACTTATTTCTCCAAATGTTTTGAGATTTATTATTCTTTAAAAGTTTGATAGAATTCATTTGTAAATTCATCTGGACCTGAAGATTTTTTTTTGTAGGGAGTTCTTTGATAAATTGTTCAATCTATTTTTTTCTAAAATGAGGTTAAGTATTGTTTTTCATTTCTGTTAATCTGAATAATTCATATTTTTATAAATATTCATCAATTTCAATTAGATTGTCAGTCATAATGACATACAGTTGGGTAAAATAGCTCCTAATTGTTGTTTTAATTTCATCTTCGTTGGTGGCGAATTCACCCTCTTCATTTTTGAAGCTAGTAATTTGGTTTTCTTTCTTTTTTCTAATCAAATTAATTAAAGGCTTGTTTATTTTATTAGTTTCTCTCCCACAAAACCAGCTTTGTCCAATAACAAATCATAGAAACAATAATTTCATCAAAAAGAATGGCAATTATGAGACAACATACCAAAACTTAAGTGACATGGTTGAAAAGGTTCTTAGAGGAAATTTTATATCTCTAAATGCTTACATGAATAAGATAGAGAAAGAAGAAATTGATAAATTGGTCAAGTAACTAAAAAAAGGTAAAAAAAAAAAAAGAACAAATTTTAAATCTCCAATTAAATACTACATTAGAAACTCTGAAAATCAAAGGAGAGATTAATCAAATTGAAAGTAAGAACACATTTCTTCCTTTAAATTCAAGCACCATCTTTTATATGACATCTTTCTTGAAATCTCCCCCTTCTCAACTAGTGCCCTCCCTCCTTATCTTGTAATTATTTTGTGTTTATTCTATTTTTATTTATACATATGCATATTATTTCCCATGGTAGGATGTAAGTCCCTTGAGAAAAGGATTTAGTTCTTTCATTATGTCATTAAATTGGTAGAAATGTTATTAAGGAAGAGTCATTACCATCTGCTTTCCAAATTATTTATTGCTAAAGCCTTCCATATGTTTGTCTCCCCATTAGAATGTGAGCTCCTTAAGAGCTTTTTCTCTATGTTTTCTATGTGTTATTTTTCTTAGTGTATTGCCAGTTCTTTGTATGGAATAGGCACTTAATGCTTCATCCATTCATTTATTCTTTGTTGCCTAATAAATGCTTGCAGATTGATTGATTAACTAAAACTTGGACAAATTACTAAATCTCTCTGAGCCTCAGTTTCTTTAAAATATCTACATGATAATATTTTCCTCACAGAGTTGTTGGGAGGAGGCAAATATTGGTCTATTAAAGTACTAAAAGTGCCTTGTAAACCTCAAGGAATTATATCAATGTCAAATAACATTATTGTTACAGCACATGGAATTCTGGGTCCCCATGCCCTCTTATGCAGTAATACAAATTTGGGAGTGATTATAAGGATATATGTATAATTGGTAAATTAATGAAATCTCTATATGGGCAAAATAATTATAGGTAGCAAAATAATTGTTTAAGATTTATAAAGTACTTTTATATATTATCTGACCCTCACAAAACTCTTGTGAGGTAGGTATTACTATCATCACTGTTTTAATGGATGAGGAAATTAAGGACCAGAGAGATTAAATGATCTGTTCCTTATAACTCAGCAAGAATCTGAGGTAGAATTTGAATTTAGGTCCTCTTTTGATTCCCAATTCAACACTAGCTGCCTAAATAAAAGAGAATGGTTTGGGAGGACAGGTTGATTCAGAGTTTGAGTTGGGAATGAGACCACTGGGACTATCAGAGGATCACAGATTTGGAGCTGAAAGGAACTTTAAAGATCATTGAGTTCAACCATTCTTTGACTTTTACAAGTTCAGGGTCACATGATAGTAAATATCTGAAGTATGATGTGACTCCATTGCAGATCTCTGTACATATTATACCTGCTAGAGAGTGTTGACCTACAGATCTCTAATGCAGAATAAAGGACTGGTGTAGTTAGCTCAGAATAGTACTATATTTTTAAGAGCCAGGAAGCTAATTAGCACAGTGCTTACAGCACAGGACCCAGAGTTAGGAAGACTTGAGTTGAAAGTCTCTCTCAACTGTGTGACCCTGAGCTAATCAAGTAATATCAGTTTTCTCATCTATACTATAGTTATAATAATAAGACTTACAAAGTTTTTATGAGGATCAAAAGAATTAACAAATAAAGTCCTTTGTAAACCTTAAAGAACGATATAGTTATTCCTTTCACATCATGACTTTCCCCATCATGGTTTTGATATATCGCAAATTGGTAGAAGTTAAATGAGAATTTTGATGGAGTTTTGCAGAAGCTGCAAAGAACACAGAGTCCATGACCAAATAACTTAATCCAATTTTTACAATAAAGTACAATTAATACCCTAAAAGAAAAAGAAGAAATTCAGACTTCTTTTCTGGTACAAAAGAAAGGGCTAAAAATTATTATGCAGCTTTTCCAGTTATAGGGGGCACTATGTTCTTGATCCCTGTGAAGTAAAAGAGATAACTGTAAAAGATAGCTATTATTATTTTCTGGGGAAGCTAGATGGAACAGTATATAAGAGTGCTGGGATTGGAGTCAAGAAGACTCATCTTTCTCAGTTCAAATCTGGCCTTAGATATTTATTAACTGTGTGATCATGGGCAAGTCACTTAAACCTGCTTGCCTCAGTTTCCTCCTCTGTAAAATGAGTTGGAGAAGAAAATAGCAAATCATTTCAGTAACTCTACCAAGAAAACCCCCACTTGGGATCATGAAGAGTTGGAAATAACTGCACAACAACATTATTATTACCATTATTATCATTTTTATCCTAACCCCTTTTATAGTCACCTTTGTTATTTTCCTCCTAGGACACCTTCCAACTAAGCCATCCTTGTCCAACCCAGGACTCTCCACGGAATCGGGCTATTCAGGGGTTCAATATAATCATCTGAGAACAGGCCATATACAAGAACTTTTCTAACATCAGAGTCAATTTAATTTTCTTGAGATAATGTTCAGTGCCTTCAGTTTCTCTTATTAAAAACAAAAAGTTGGTATATGCCAACAGAAGGCCTCAGAGTGATCTGCACATCTTGGACTCTTTCAACTTGGCCAAAATTCTATTTTCTAGAATATTTTTCATCTTTTCTCCTGTACCCAACTTCATAACAAAGTCACCAAATGTGTCATGGTTCAAAGGAAAGAGTTATTAGATTTGGAATCAGAAAACGTGAGTTCAAAATTTTGGTTCTGCCACTTACTTCCCTGGGTGACTTTGTCTAAATTTTCCAGAGAGGGAAAGTATCCTCTCTATAACTTAGTTTCTCAATTCTAGAATTAGGAGGTTCGACTAGATGACTTCTAAAGTCTCTTTCAGAATTACATCTGATCGCACTTGACTTGGTTGGAGGATCAAGCCAAGTTCTTTGTAGAATTTGTTCGCATCATGCCCTTGGCAGGCACATAGACTGAAATCATCTTCAAAATGATTTTTTTTGGTTCTTCTGCTAAAATCACCAGGTGCTAAAAGTCACCAAACAAAAGAAGTCCAATTCATTCTCAGCACCTCCTTCAACTCTCTCCTTCCAAATGAGTTGAGAGAGAGAGAGAAAGAGAGACAGAAACAGAGAACTGAAGAAAGCAAGGAAGGAAGGAGGAAAGAAAGATGAAGGAAGGAAGGAAGGAAAGAAGGAAAGACAGGAGAGAGAGAGGAAAGGAGGGAGGGAGGAAGTGTTGCAGCCATCTTGATTGAAATCTCAAAGTATATGAGCCCTTTGATCTCAGAGGTGAAATGAATGAGCAGGAGATTCATGGAGTATGAAAAGAGCTCCAGTTTATTATTCCTGCCAAGGGTCCTCAAACTATGGCCAGTGGGCCAGATGCGGCAGCTGAGGACATTTATCCCCCTCACCCAGGGCTATGAAGTTTCTTTATTTAAAGGCCCACAAAACAAAGTTTTTGTTTTGACTATAGTCCGGCTCTCTAACAGTCTGAAGGACAGGGAACTGGCCCCCTATTTAAAAAGTTTGAGGACCCCCTGCCGGCTTACAGCCTTGTGGATATACTTTTTTGCAAGCTTGATCAGCACATGAACAGCAGACAATCCCCAATCACCATTCAGAAAAACAGCTCATGGGCTTTGCATATGCATGGTATCTGCCAATGCGAGGAGAGCCAATCCAGCAATTTAGCAACTCGGTCACAGGCAAGAGACTCTGCTAAGGCATCCCTGCTTAGGATGCAACTACATTGTGACCCTCAAACCCAATCCATTCCCATGGTCACACATCATTGCTCCTTGCTCAACAAGAATATTTTTGCAATGTGGCAGGAAAGTCATTGTGCACCAACGTCGAGGTGGCCTCGGTACTCCCTCTCAGCAGAAACCCATACCCTAGCAAGGAAGGAAGGAAGAAAAGAAGGAAAGAAAAAAGGGAAGGAGAGAGGAAGAAAAGAAGGAAAAAAAGAAAAAAGGAAGAAAGGAAAGAAAGAAGGAAGGAAGGAAAAGCAATTTACCAAAACCAAACACATCAAATGAATCTGATTATATATAAACTTTCCACACACATAATGTCTCTACTTTGCGGAAGGTTTTCTTGTCTCTATAATGATTGCTTGATCATTATAATTAAAATTTTCCATTTCATTTACAATTTTACTTTTAAATAAGTGTTTTATTCATGCCAGAATTTTAAAAAATATCACTTTCACTTTCTAATGACTTTTCTTCCTAACTTGAAAAAGGAAGCTCAGCCAAGGAAAACTAATCAACACATCCACCATGTCTGACAATGTGTGCCTCATTCTGCATCCATAGTCTGCCTCACTCAACATTAGAGTGGGGAAGCAGGCTTCAATAGCAGGTCACTGAAGTCAGCTGCTACAGAGACTGGTATTGATGTCTGATATCTTTCAGAGTTGTTTTCCTTGGCAGTATTGTGAACATTGACAGCTGCCTTGACTAGCTAGAGAGGAACTTGGGCACACATCTGTAGAGAGAGAATCCACACTAATGAAATTACAGATCTTGAAGGTTTGGTGTATTTGAGAAGTTATAGATTGCTAGGAGAGTCAATTTATTACTTAGGGGGCCATGAAAAACTAAAGTCCCTTAAAATGTAGGGTTTTTTAACTCCCCTATCCCTAAAACCCAACCAATCACTAACTAGGCAAACTCCAGAATGTGCTGGTCCGGCTAGAACTGTCAGGGCTTCTTTAGGATTCAGAACATCCCTCACCTGAGAATTAAACGATCTTTGTCACAATCTAGAGCAAGGTAAGGAAACAGATAATTAAATTTGTAGCCTTGAGGATCTTGCTGATCCCACAGAAGCTGGGGCATTGTATAACTCCAGTCTCTATTTAGGGTGTTCTCTGCTCTGGATCTAGGGATGTAGTTAGGATGGGTTTCAATTCTGGTCAAAAAATCCTGCTAAACAACACTTACAATTCAGGTGTATCTTTTTTAAAAACTAGAGGTATCTGGACTCTGTTTTGTAATGGTAATGGTTTCTTTGTAGAATGTTCAGATTAGATTAAATGGGTGATGGTTTCCTTGTCAAAGAAATATTTTAAGGCAATTAGAGACTTATGCTCCTCACTTAGTCAGTGAAAAAAATTAGCACTGGAACCCAGATTTCCAGATTTCCAGACTCCTAACTCAGTGAATTTCCCCCCCCCCCCAACATTGAACTCCACTTTTGGCTAGGAAAATGCAACCATGGAAAGGAGAAATCAGAGGCTTGAGAGAATGCATAAATTTTATCTTTGACTCATTAAACTCCACCTTAGTATCCAAAGAAAAATTTCCGTGTAGCTTAAGTTATGGGCTTATTTAGGGTTCTTGCAAAAGGACAGGTTGAAAAGATACACAATATAAATCAGGTAGGTTTGGGACAAATATTTATTTTCTCCATACAATAATAAAAATAACAATGTTGAGGGGTGAAGATACCCTAACAGTGATAAGTCACTGTTTTGTGACCCCAAGCCTCTGTCACAGGTTTTGTTTAGCAGTCCCAATCTCCAAGAGAGGTCTTTGGCAGAAATGGGTTTATTACACTGAGCAGTCCCTCAGTGGGCTAGTTCCTGATTAGGAATTAGCAAAGGTTTGAGTACAGAGCTTTGATTTTTATTTAGCCTTCTAAGATCTGGGAGAGTGATCTCCAGATGAATTGAGGGACTAATCAATAATGGATGGTAATTATGCCCCAGGTCAAGATCTCCAAATGAATTGTAGGTGAGGATTATTGTGGGAGTTTCCCCTGGGAATCAAGTAGGAGGGTGGGGATGCTCCAGGAAGATTTAAGGGTTTTTCCAACTCAGGTCCACCCACCCCCCAAAGACCAGGGGAACACAATTAATTATAGCACCATTAGGTTTATGAAGTTACCTCATTTGATCTTCAAATAACCCTATGAGGCAGATGTTATTATTATTTCCCATTTAACAGAAGAGGAAACTGAGTCACTTAACAGAGGCTAAGTGACTTTCATGTCTGATTTGAAGTGGGATTGAACTCAGGGCTCTGACTCCAACACTCTATTCATTGAATCACTTGACTCATTAGATCATTTGCTCTTCACTGGGCTTGTGCGCTGTCCAAACAACTCCTAGTGCTGGGGGATGGTTAAAAGAGACACTATAAAGGCACAACTGGAAACATTGTGGTATATCTAGGGATTACAGTGAAACAATAAAGGAAGCACTGATTTGGATTGCAACCTAAGAGAGAGGAAGAGGAACTGGACCTGTGATTTCAGGTAAGGAAACTCCCTCTACAACTCAGAGACTTAAAGAATTTCCTAGAGCAATGAGAAGTTAAATGGTTTGCCAAAGGTCACACAGCCATGTGTGGACTTCCAGCAAGCTCTCAATAAGTCATGCTCCTTTTCCTCTCAAGAGAGAAGCTGGTTCTTGAAGCAACGGGGTGATTCAGTTCAGATGGCAGATGCAGAGCTTCAGTAGAAGGGTTGATTCACATCAGCACCCTCTCGGTTCAGGTTCAGCACCAGTACAAAATGAGGCACTCATAACTCATTGAACAGTTAACAAAAGGAGTTTACTTAGCCTTGGCACAGAGATGATGTTCAGTAAAGATACAGTCGCACAGTGACCACATAGAGAACCACATCTGGTCAGCAGAGCTGAATCTGGTACCTTGTGGTCTTGGAATATCTACCAAGTCTAAAGATCCTATGTGAGTGGGTCTTTTCATACCCCTAGGGCACCAGGAAGCCATGACTATATAGCCAGAGGCTTCCAGGAAGTTGTTTCAATAAAAAGAGGTGTGGATTTGCCCTGGGATTATCCTGTCCAGGCTTTGTTGTCTCTGGGAAAATTAGCCTCACCCACTTAGGGGAAGGGCAGGAAGCCTGCTAGATAGATCTTCCTCCTATTCCAAATCACAAACAGCCAGAGGCTCTTGCAAATAACTTCTGGCCTCCAACCAAAAGAAAGTCACACGCAAAGAGTGTGGAATGGGTTCTTAGTCATGCAATGACATTTTCAGCAATCATTTTCACCCACAAATGGCACAATTTTTAAATGCCATCTCTGAATACTGAGACCCATAAATATGTCAGATTTAGAGCTGGGAGGAATTTTTGAGGCCATTTAGTTTAATTTGCTGATTTTACAGATGTTCCAAAGCCAGAAAGTTCCCTTCTATGTTCATCCTAATGCCTTCTCTGCCTATTATATGGCGCTCATCTTTGCAATCTCATGTGCATGTGTGAGATTTCTGATTCCTAAAGTACATATGACATAAATTGTGTCCCCTTTAACCTTTGGGGGGGGGCTAGATGTAAACTGTGGAGTTGGGGGGACTCTCAAATCCTGGGAAAAGCACACCTTTCCCAGACAACACCCTTAAATTAAGTGGTCTCATTCAATTGGAGATCTTGGCCAGGGGCATAATCATCACCCTCTATTGAACTGGAGATTATTCCCTTGAATGGCTCTCAGTTCATGGGCCTGGGAAAACCCCCAAAAAACCTCAGAAGGCTAAATAAAGGATGATTCTGAACCTCAAATCTTTGCAGAAGTCTTAATAGGATCTTGCCCACTGCTGAAGATATTTTCTTCACAGCATTAACCTACCTTTGTCAAATTCCTAATCAAGAGTTTTGCCCCCTAAGAAAACTGTCTTCTTAGCGTACTGTTTTCTTAACCCATCTTTGCTATATTCCCAACAGGATCTTACCCACTAAGAAAGCTGTCTTCCTAGCAAACTGTCTTCTCAGTATAAATAAATCCCATTCTTTGCCACAAACCCCAGGCCTGTATTCTATGGGGTTTGCGAATTATTTTGCAAAGCCTACCACCAGCCAAGGGAATTTCTTACCTTCAATTCTCACACCTCATCACATGGATTCCTCATGATGGTAAAAAGTAACTCTATGATGAACAAAACCAGCCTGAGAACTGCCACATTAGCAAAATCCCTGATCCCTTCCTTCCATTTGTCTCTGATAACTACGTCTGGCCTCCTAAAGTCCTAATTTGATGCCTGATTGTTAGGCGAAGATGACCCTAAAAATCTATACCAGCATGGCAAAGAATTAGAAATCAAAAGGATATCTATCAATTGAGGAATGGCTGAATAAGTTTATGACCTATGAATGTGATAGAATACTATTGCATTGTAAGAAATAAAGATGATGATTTCAGAGATATCTGGAAAAAACTTGTATGAACTGATGCAGAGTAAAGTCAACAGAATCAGTAAAATAATTTATCCACTAAGAACAATATTGTAAAAACAGTTAACCTTGAAAGACTTGGTAATTCTGATCAACACAATGATCAGCCATGATTCCAAAAGACTCTTTTTAAAAGATAAATTTTAGTTAGCTTATTTAATATTTTATTTTCTCCAGTTACATGTAAAAAATATTTTTAACATTTATTTTTAAAACTGCAGAAGAACTCTTGATGGAACAAGTTGCCCATCTCCTCATAGACAGGTAATGGACAAATGCAGATCAAAACATGTATATGTGGGTATGCGTTTGGATCTCATCAATGCAGATTTTTTAAAATTGACTATCCATGTTTATAAACCACATCTTATTTTTCTTGCTTTTTCAATAAAGGGGAAGTGAAGAGGGAGAGAAGACAGATCTTCATTTGAAAAGCAATTTTTGAATTAATACCAGCAAAATGTATACTCTAGAAGTCCTCTCAAGCTAGGAATGTTTTAAGTTTGGCCCCAGTGAGAACTAGGCTTTATATTTGTTGATCACAGTCCAGGTAAGCCAAGTTTAGAGAGGCCCATCAGTACTCATTTGGCTGATGAGTGATGAATTATTTTTCCGCCCAAAGGAATCCATGAAGACTTTGTGTGGAGATTTGAGGTAGTGACAAATGGTAAGGCAAGGGAATATTCCTGCCCCCGAAAATGTTAAAACTTTTGCAGCAAAGTTTCTAAAATTATTACAATTTTTAGGAAATTTTAAGAGCTGTAAGAACTGTGACAATGGAACATTTTCTTTGGAATGCACAAATGAGACATGCCTGTATGAGTTATTTCATTGTCTCACAAAGGTCAATGTGGGGGATTTTTTTGCTGAGGGAATTTCTAATGATTGCTATGAATGTCACACTTAAGGAAAGAAGGAATTAAAAATTCATATATTTAGTTTGGACAAATCAATCACTTCCCAATAAATACCATGCTCCATGCCCCTTCCCTACAAAGTACTTTCCTGGAGAAAAAGAATTTAAAAAAACTTATTGGCAACACATGTAACTTTCCATTTTCGTCAAAGAGGAATTTTTATCAGCCATTGTTTCTTTTCTAATGGTAAAATCAGAAGAAAAGCAAGTTCAAATCAAAAGTTCAAAATGTTGCGATCATCCTTGCACCTTGATATTTCAAGTGAATACTTTAGAAAATACAATTTATCTATTTGCTTACTTTTTTATTTTTTAAATATTCTATTGATGCCTCTTCCCCCCTGAGGCCATTGGGGTTAAATGACTCCCCAAGGTCACACTACCAGGCAGTGTTAAGTGTTTGAGTTCAAATTTGAACTCGGGGTCCTCCTGACTTCAGGACTGGTGCTCTATTCACTGCACTACCTAGCAATCTCTAATGCCTTTTTTTTCCCTTAAATATCAATACCATTTCTGGACATAATACCTCTCCTCCTATTCCTAGCCTCAGAATGAAACCTATTCTTAAAACAAAAGCAAAAGTAAAACAACAGAAAAGCAAAAATAACTGACACTGTTGCCTCGTACAATGGTGATTGTGACTGACAATGTTCTCTCCATAGTCCCTCACCTTCTGACAGACCAACAGTGAGATGTGTTTCTGTTCTCCCAGACCACGATTAGCTATAATTATTCGGAGTCTGACTTCCTTTCAGGAATCTTTTCATTTATATTATTATAGTCATTGTGCACTTTGTTCTTCTGGTTCTATATATCAGATGAACAACCTGCTCAGCCATTTCCCAACTGATGGGCACCCACTTTATTTCTAGCTCTTTGCTATCATATAGAGAACAATGCAACTCAATTTTCCTATAGCCATGTGTTCTTTGCTGAGTGTGCTTGTCCTCTTTCTCACATCCTTTGGTCTGAGAGTGTCTCTTAGGAGGGTGCATTTCCTTTTATCATCCTCATGATTTTTTTAATTTAATTTTTAGAGTTTGGGAATTAAAATGAAAGAGATTTCTTTTATCTCTGTCCCATTCTCCCAGAGCACCATATGCTGTGAACAGGCCAAATTAGAGACTGCTAGGAATTTGTCTCTGTTGAGAAAGAGAAAAGAAATGTTAACTCTCTCCACAGTCGATTTTTAAACAACTTATACTTTGAGTATCTTAAGACCCAGTTACTTTAAGTACGGGATTTAGAAAAATATTACTAAGACTAAAAAAAAAAAAAAAATCTAACAAGAAAACCTTACTCCAAAACTCATCTTTTTTTGTTCATAGAAGGAAAAAAGAAATGCTCAAATATGGAAGAAATCCAAAATTTCAGGCACGTAAGTCAATAACTGGAAGCCACAAATGAGGAGGCTGATCCTAGGAAAAAAAGAGATTTTCTATTACTACCAACTTCTTAAAGAAAAAAGAAAACTTTATAAAACTCCATCACCTTTTTCTTAGGACTCAATCAGCAGGGTGACTTGATCCACTGGCATTCGTCATTTATGAAACTGCTTTTGATTCTTCAGAAGTTTCCAGAATGTAGAAAGTCTTCAAAACTCTCTGTTAAAGAGAAGCCCGCTTTGGAAATTGGAAGACATTCCTTTTCTTCTCAGTTCTCCAATGGGAAAAAAAAATTAAAATAGAAAAAAGAAAATGCTTTCTTTCACAAAATTGTTGATACTAACTAGCCAACAGAACAAATTGTTTTTCCAGTGTAAAGATCCACCAATCCAGCTTGCTAAGATTCCATCTCCTAATAAGGGACCTGCCTATGGACTCAAGGGACAAAGTAGATCAGGTAGAGAACAGCTATTTATTTTTCTCCAAAACAAAATATATCCTTAAAACACAATTCATTGTTTATAAACAGAATGACAAAAGACTTAAAACATTAAATAATAACCTATTACTCCTAGTATACTTTTCCAGGAGTTTGATATCTTAATACATTAAAATGTGAAACAGTTTTGAGGACTGTTAAAAAACAAGTTCACTTTTACCTTTGTTTCATAGTATCTAAGCAGCTTCTTTAAGACCTATATCTTCTATTAACAGAGCATTATTTGAACTCATTTTCCTATCAAAACTGATCTTTTTTTTCTAAGAAGAGTTATAATAGTTGCAGGGATCATCTCTTGCTGATAGTCACCCAAACTTCCTTCTCTCCAGGCCCCAGCAGCCCCCTCTTCTCATTGGTAAGTCACTTCTACAACTTTTTAAAAGTTTGAGAGACTAAGTGTCTGGGTAATTAATCATTTTATTAATCACACGAAACAGATCAGTGATACACTTGAATGCCTAAGACACTGGAACCCCCTCAATGCTGATGTACCCTTGGAAAAAGAATGTTCCTGAGAGTGACAATCAGCTCTAATTGGTTAACTAGCAATGAGAAAATGAACATTAAAATCACAAGCAGTCCTATTCTAATGAGAGGTAGGGGAATGTAATTATGACATTTTCTTTCAAATCACCTCCAGCTTTGAGTAATCTAGACAAAGTACCTATCCCCACCCAAATCTAAGTAGAATAATGGGCTTCCCCACTTGGGTGGGATCTGAACAAGATTGAGGAAAAAATTAATCTAATTTCATTATCAGCAAGTCCTTCAGATGCTGGTTTGGCTTAATAAAGAATGAGGATCTACAAAGGGAAAAAACCTGAATGTAATAATCATTTCTCTCATTCCCAGAACCTTCCTTTTGAGGAAGGACCACCAGACCAATCTTTCATTCTTTGGACTTCACTACCATGTCCCCTTTATGTCCCACTCCCCACATCAAAGATCCCCTTAATATGCTAATTTCCCCCACAAGGAACAACTCTAAAGTTCTGGGGGTACACATTTTTCATCAGGGGACCCACTTAAAAGGGCCAGGACAAATGCATTATTAGGAGGCATCTAGTTCCAAGTCTGCTCCCCAGAATGGGGATGTGCTCTAGCCAGAACAGATCAGGGGCTGCTCATTGATTGTTGCAATTATTGTGAAAGATAATGTTTTGTTCTATTTATACTCATTTCCAATTCTCCAGACAACCAAATGTGCATATTTAAAACTTGTTCTACGAATCTATAGTATATAAAGTCAAACTAAAACTGTCTCTCCCTTCAAAGAGTTTACATTCTAACAAGAGGTGATACAATATGACTTGTATTGTTGTTCAGTTGAGGGTGACTCTTTATTTGGGGTTTTCTTGACAAAGATACTAGAGTGGTTTGCCATTTCTTTCTCCAGCTTATTTTACAGATGAGATAACTAAGGCAAACAGGGTGAAGTGACTTGTCCAGATTCACAATGTCTGGGGGCAGTTTTGAACTCAGAAAGATGGATCTTTCGGATTCCAGGGCCAGCACTCTATCCACTGCACCACCCAGCTGTCTTGAGATGAGTTCAATACATGTACAAAGGAAATACAAAGTAATTTGAAGGGAGAGAAACCAACAAATAATTGCAGAGTGGATGAAGACAGACCTCTTACAGCAATAGGTATCTGACCTTGAAAACTATAGATTCCTAAAGATGGAGGTGAGGAGAGAGTGCATTTCAGGTTATGCAAAGACATGTTAGGAGATGGATTACTGCGTGTGGGGAACAAGAAATGTGACAGTTTGGCTAAAGCATAGAGTTCATGAGAGAGAATGATGGAAAAATAGTTTAGAAAGAAAGGTTGGAGCCAGATTGTGAAGGGTTTTAAATGCCAAAATTCTGGGGTCACAGATGGATTTAAGGAAGTTGCCTCTAACTTTGGCAATAAGAGACACAAATGGATTTATACAAGGAGGGAGCTAATGGCACGGCCTCCTTAATACTTTGCTCTGACATGGAAACCGAATAGGCCCCAACTCCAAACAAGACCAATCTTTTACCCTCATTTTTTGAAATGTGTAAAATGGGGATAATAATTCTTATTCCTTCTTAGTTCCATAGAAAGGGGAGTGAGAAGAAATGTGATAGCATGAAGAAAAATGGCCATATTAAGAAATGCTTTTCTTAAAAGGGAAGGAAAACAAATTATATACTTAATAAAGGGGGGAAAGATGGATTATGTTCATGATTCACATTTATAGGGTGCTTTGAGCTTTACAAAGAGCACATACGTTTAGTAGAAAAAAGTATTCTAGGAAATGAAAAGATATTTATTAACCCAAAATATAGAGGAAAAGAGGGAAGAAGAAGACAATGATGATGGGATATGTGATAGGTCGTTTAATATACATACACACACACACACAAATACATACATGTATACATATAAATATATGTGTGTAAATATATGAAGATATATGCATGTATATATTATATATGTATTAGCTTTCATCAGAGACTATTTACTTCAAATACACAAAAAGAAATAGCCTGCCACAGAAGAGGGGGATCACCTGCCAGGGAAGGAGGGAGGATTCTGGCCCCCGACCTTCTTGAAACAATCATTCCATTATTCCCCTTAGTTACTTCGCCTGAGCCTGTTTCCAAAAGAGTGTCCCACTTCCTGCTTACAGTTTTTGTTCCAGCTGAGTTCAAACCCTCTTAGGGATGATTATGACCTTCCTTTAATGATAATACATACCCTCTCCATCCCAGGAGTTCTGAATCCCCAGCCTGTCACTATTCAAATCTGTTTTCTATCCCTTATTTGCCATTGCCTTATTCCCATCAATCCCTCTCAACCTAATTCCCAGCATCCCAAAGGTCCTGCTCTAAAGCTTCCTATGCTTTCTACTGTTTTCTTTGGAATGCCTTCTCCACAGGGAACAAATTTGCTTTTATCTGAAAACTTTTTCCTCTCTCATTCCATCTTCTTGTACTTTCTGAGATCCTTTCCAGCACTGGTTGCACTTTTACTCATAAACACTGTCCTCCCAACTCACTGGTTGAAGTGTAAGAGTTGAAATACTCCTTGCTCCCCAATTCTACTTTCAGTCTCTACTACCATCATTTCCTCCATTGAAGTTCACTTAATCCATATTTGCCAAATGAAATTTTGATAACTTTTTTTCAATAAGTTTTAGGACCCTTTCCTTTTTGCCTCAATGAGTTCAGTGTCTAACTCATAATCTTTTTCTTTTTCCTAACTCTTGCTCTCATATCAGGGGACTTCAACACATATATAAATTACTCTCTTAAACATCTTAATTATCCATTTCCTCAACTTTATTGATTTCCCACAATGTACTCCTCCAGCACACCTCAACTATAGACATAGTTATATCCTTGATTATGACATCACCCACAAATCATTTATTTCCATGTCCATGGATTGTGAAGTTCTCTCAATAGATCACAACTGTTGCTCTTTCACTTCTTTTTCTGACTTGCACCCTTAATCCTGGTCTTCGTCTTCTCTATATCCTCAGTACTTCCAATTCTTGCATTGGCTATCCTTCCTTTCCTCATCTTGACCTTTTCATGAACTAGTTCAGCCTTATATCTTTTCTCAAGTCCTTTGTCCTTTTATATTTTCACAGATCTTGCCATGCTAAGCCTTAGCCTTCAGTTATGCTCATCATTCATTTCTTCTCACATACTACTGAATGAACCCAGAGAAAAATCATGAGACCATATTGACTGGGTCCACTAAAAAAAAGCAATCTCAATTGATTGCTTACCATGGCAAGATCTTCAATTCACTCTTATACTCACCCCACAGTTTTTCCAAAGCTATTTTTCTTTCCTCAAATCTCTATTAGATTGTGAACCCCAAAGTGAACAGTGACTTTTACTTTTCTTTGTATCCCCAAGCACTTAGCACAGTGCCTGGCACAGAATAAAGTCTTAAATGTTGACATGACTTTATTAGCAAGCTCAGAAGTTGCAAACATTTTACCTTTAGACTTGAAGATAGACTTACTTTACATCACCTTCTTCCCTGGGATAGAATGGGCTCAATTGTAATTTCTAAATAGAATTCATCCTAAATGAGGCAGTGGATTGTCTTTGGCTTCTGGCAAATTCAGGGGATTGACTCCAGCCCTCAAACTTTTTGCTTTTCTGACCTTTAAAAGTTCACAAGGTTGGAGCCATTGCTAATCTCATTTACCTAAAATAGGAAAATAAATGCAAAGAGGCAAAGAACAGAGAACTGTATCTATGGGCCATATGTCAATCTCTGATGGGAAAAATCGAAGGCCTCCTTTCATTCAAAGGCTTATATAGCATTGCTCTCTCTCTTCAAGTACCACTGGGGAAGAAAATAACCATAGTCATCTTGCAAAAATGGGCAATTTTACAAAAAAATGTGACTTATAAGGACTAAGGGAAAAAGGTAATTTTTACCATATTCTCTGCCATAATGAAGTCTTACCTTGTGAAGAGATGTCTTACTGAGGATTTATAACTTGACAGAAGAGGATAACTTCAGAATGTGAGAAGAATGACTACAGAAAATGATGAAATTGTTGGGGAGCAAATCTTAGATATTCTGGTTAAAAGACTCAAGATAGTTTATTTCAGAGACTGTGGGAGGAGCCATGCCAGAGTTGTTGCTAGGTACTAACCCAATAGAATATGATCTTATGTTATATTCTCAATCCTTTTGAACTCCTCAGAAGAAAGGCATTTCACAAGTTGAAGAAGGGGTCAGAAATGGGCAGGACAGAGCTTAATAACCATGTTGACAGGATATAAGGTTTGAAGAAAACAGGTGACTCAAAGGTGGCTCCAAATTTTTGAGTGAGGGTGGTGCCCTACACATTTATTACAGGATTATTGTAGTGGTATTATTATTATTATAACAATACAGTAAGGGTTCATGTAAGTCTCGCCAGTCCTCTCTGTATTCATCCTGCTGGTCATTTCTTACAGAACAATAATATTCCATAATATTCATAGACCACAATTTATACAGCCCTTCTCCAAATGATGGGCATCCATTCATTTTCCAGCTTCTAGCCACTACAAACAGGACTGCCACAAACATTTTGGCACATACAGGTCTCTTTCCCTTCTTTAGTATCTCTTTGGGATATAAGCCCAGTAGAAACACTGCTGGATCAAAAGGTATGCACAGTTTGATAACTTTTTGAGCATAGTTCCAAATTGCTCTCCAGAATGGCTGGATGCAGAACAAGTCTTTCTTCATTGAATCATGACTGCTGGCCCCTCCAGATTTATGTGGTGTTAGCCTCAGACTCCAAAATATATTGTAAGTTTTCTCAGGATTTTCAACTGCCAGAGTTGGAAACTTACATGAATCCCATTTTGTTCAGTGTTCCTGGTCAACAGAAGCAAATTTTTTTTCCTATTCCCATACATACAAAATTCTCAGAAAATGTAAATCGAGTTATTCTTACTGCAAAGATATAACTTAATTTACATTTTATTCTTAAGTTTTATATTTTATTATTTATATTTTATAAAAATATTTTATTTACATTTTATAATATCATTTTATTCTTATCAAGTTATCCAAAGATATGGGCAGCTTGTTGGTGCAGTGGACAAGAGCCAGTCTTGAAGACAGGATGCCTCATATTCCTGAATTTAAGTCCAATCTCAGACACTTTCTAACTATATGCATGACTGAACAGCAATCCTAATAAAAAAATATACAAGAGGGGAAAAAAGAGAGCATGAAGAATCTCTGGCATACTTGAAGAGCAACAATGTAGCCACTGTTATATCAAATTCTTTCAGTCTTTTAAAAATGAAATTAATAGCTATTTGATCTAAGAATCAGAGTTAAAAACTAACAAAAAATCTGGCATCATCTTGAAAGTCTACATAGATAGGTCTTCCACCTGTCTAAAAATTATTCCACATTTGTCTGATCTCTAATAATAACTATATCTGTCACTAGTATAACATGTTACGAAAACTTTCATATTTATTGTCTCATTTAATCTTCACCTAACTCTGTCAGATAAACAGACCAAGTATTATTGTTATCCTCATTTTTTTTACAGATGAGAAAACTAAGCAGATAACGTGTGTGGTAGGTGGAGTGGACCAGACCAGACCCCTGCTTTTCTGATTTCTAGTCCAACATTATTTTCCAGTTATAGTGATCTATCCTTTCATTAATTCAATTAATTCATTCATCCTATAATTTTTTTTTGAAATTACTGAAACACAATTGTAACAAACTATAAATAGGTACAATTATGGAAATGAAAACAATACTAAAACAGATTAATTGTCAAGATTTGTCTTGTACCCTAAGAAGAGATCATGAAACATACTTCTCACTTCTTCACAGAGCAAAGTTTCCTAACAATTTTTATGTCATGTTTTGGCAGACTCGGAAAGCCTATATGTATGTCTCCACAAATTAACATATTTAATGCATAAAACAAAAGAGCTAGGATTATGGAAGAAACCAATTATATTGAAATAAAGATATAAATTTTTCAACATTGAAATTCACAAATTCCTTGAAATTTACCCACAAACCCTCAAAGGTCCATCTATGGATCTTAGCTTAAGAACTTCTGCTAAAAAGGCAAGTGACAACCAGGCAGAAGAAATGTACTTCAGCCATAATCATTTTGTTTGTTGGCTTGGCTTGGCTCAACTGTTTTCTGTAACAAAGGAAGGGAGGAGGTTGTATCTCAGGAAATAACTGGCATAAAAAGCAAAAGGCATCAATTTTAAAAAATGTGCGTAGAGCACTTTGCTGGATGCACAACAAGATACAACTTGAAACCATGGCAAAAAGGAGTTGCAAGTTTACCCAAATCCTCATCCACGAGACTATAAATGTGAAGATGTTTTCCCAAGTTTTATATATGAGGAAATTTAGACAGCCATTTCATAGAAGATATAGAAACACTGACTTCTGATGATTTAGGATCTACCATGATTTGTGACAGATTCAGATATCAAAACCTATTTAGTGTTAAGGTAAACGGAGGAAGAATAACAACAGAGGGATAAAGGAGAAGGAAGAGGAAGAAAGAAGAAATGGAAGGAGGAGGAGGAAAAGGAGGGAAAAAGAGGAAGAGGCTAAGGAATGAGGAAAAGAGAATGTAAGAAGAGAGGAAAGGAGAAAGGGAGGGAGGAAGGAAGGAAGAAAGGAAGGAAAGAAGGAAGGAAGAAAGAAAGAGAGGGAGAGAAAGATAAAGGAAGGAGGGAGAAAAGGGAGAGAGGGAGGGATAGAGAAAAGAAGAGAAGAAATAAAGAAAAATTAAGAAGAGTAAAGTAACAGAGGTCCAAGACCACACAAGTAGCAAGAAAATTGCAGGGCTAAGATCCCTTCTCCATTTAAAAAGCTGACGTCCTGTATATTAAGGGAGGAAATCATGAAACACAATACTAGGTCTACTATATATTTGTGCTTTTTAACTTCAAGTGAACCTTCACGTTAATCCCTTTACTTAGTTCTTAGACCAAACTTCTAATGTAATTGGAAAAAGGCATTTTAAATCCTGTTTCTTTCTACTATTTACTATTTGTTTGATCTTGAGCAAATCACTTAAACTTCTGGCATAAGCCTTTTTATCTGCAATGATTATGATCACTGACACCTCTTCTCTCTTTGCAAAACAACCTATTTTTCAGATATGACTGAAGCCACCTGATAATAATTCACTGATTTCTCTTTTTTCATACCTCTAAATCACTGACCTCTAATATCTGTGAGAACTGTGACTGACCACTTTTACTTTTTTCCCAGGTTCATGGTGGCTATTTTAAGTAATCATATCTACTAATCATATCCAGAAGTTCTATAGAGTACAACACTCTCTATTAACCCAATGTAAAACATAAAAGTAGTACAAATAATAAGAAACCAAGTGGTAGAATTGTTTTGTCCCTAATTCCCATACACAAAGAGTGTGACCCCTTATAAGAGGATAGAAGTCTTCCAAGGGAAAACTTATTTTGGGTTGAGAAGTCTGTTCATCATCACATAAAGCAGGAGAGGGAAGATACTGGGAGTAACAATATGTCATTCATTCTTCCATCTCCTTTCTCCCCTTTATGTTCTCAGGGTAGACAATAATCTGTTAGTAATCTGTTTTTTCTGAATTCTTCTAGAACCTTTGGGTCAAGGATATCGTGATAGTGTGGTTCTGATTACAGCCTGAAGTTTGCCTGTATGTTAACTACAACTCAGAAACACGCCCAAGATCACCTGGACATTGAACAGTTTTCTATCTATGCTGTTTCCCAACTCAATTTTTGTTTTCATATAATGAATACTAATTCCCCTTTCTTACTACTGTGGACACCTTAAAATGCAAAGAAGGACTTTATCAAAAGTAACTACCCATAGTGCATGTGTATATATGTATATGAATTATATTTTATTTTTTCCCAATTACATGTAAAAATAATATTCAACTTTTAAAAAAATTTTGAGCTCCAAATACTCTTCCCCCTCCCTGAAATAGTAAGCAAAGTGACATAGTTTATACGTGTATATACAAACATATTTTCAAATTAGTCATGTTGTCAAAGAAGACACAGACAACAAAACACACAAAAAATAAAGAAAATGACAAAGGTATGCTTTGATCAGACTCCATCAGTTCTTTTTCTGGAAGTGAATAATATTTTTAAAAATTCCTTTGGAATTGTCTCAGATCGTTGTATTGCTGAAGATATTTATCATTCACAATTGATAATCACGTAATATTTCTGTTACTGTAAACACTGATCTTTTGGTTCTGTTCATTTCATTTTGCCTCAGTTTTATGTAAGTCATTCCAGGTTTTTCTGAAAGCATCCCACTCATTATTTCTTATAGCATAATAGTATTTTATTACAATCACATACCACAACTTCTTCATTGATGAGACCTCCTCTCAATTTCCAATTATTTGCCACCATAAAAAGAGTTGCTATAAATATCTTTGTATAAATAAGTTCTTTTCCTCCCTTAAAAAAAAAAAATCTCTTTGGAAAACAAACTTAGATCCAACCATTCTGGAGAGTAATTTGGAACTATACTCAAAAAATTATCAAACTGTGTATACTCTTTAATCCAGCATTGTTTTTATTGGGCCTCTGTCCCAAAGAGATTTTAAAGGAAGGAAAGGGACCTACATGTGCAAAATTGTTTATGGCAGCCCTTTTTGTAGTGGCTAGACACTGGAACCTAAGTGGATGCTCATCAGTTGGAGAATAGCTGAATAAATTGTGGTATATGAATGTTATGGAATATTAATATTTTGTAAGAAACAACCAACAGGATGACCTCAGAGAGGCCTTGAGTGACTTACATGAACTGATGCTAAGTAAAATGAGCAGAACCAGATCATTGTACACAGCAATAAGATTATATGATGATCAATTCTGACAGACTTGGCTTTCTTCAACAATGAAATGATTCAAACCAGTTCCAACTGTTTAGTGATGAAGAGAGACATCTGCATCCAGAGAGAGAACAGTGGAAACTGAGTGTGGTTCAAAACATAACATTTTCACTTTTTCTGTTGTTTGCTTGCATTTTATTTTGCTTCTCTCTCTCTCTTTCTTTTTCTGATTTGATGTGATTTTTCTTGTGCAGCAAGATAATTGTATAAATATGCAGGCATATACTGGATTTAACATATTTATAGCATGTTTAACATATATTGGACTACTTGCCATCTAGAAGAGGGCATGGGGAAAGGTGTGTGTGTGGGGGGGGAATTGGAACACAAAGTTTTGCAAAGGCTAATGTTGAAGAATTGTCCGCACATATGTTTTGAAAAATAAAAAGCTTTAATAAAGGGAAAAAAAGAAAACAAATCTAGTAATGAGGTCCCTGATTTTACAGCCTTTTGGGCATTCCTATTGCATTTTAAATTGTCTTCACCCATCATTTTCCTT
The DNA here is from genome assembly GCF_016432865.1 of Antechinus flavipes. Lineage (NCBI taxonomy): Eukaryota > Metazoa > Chordata > Mammalia > Dasyuromorphia > Dasyuridae > Antechinus > Antechinus flavipes. The sequence goes on along the minus strand of NC_067403.1, from coordinate 78,108,505 downwards.
TCTCCAGGTCTTAGAACATGAGGTGGACATTTTCCTTCCCAATGCTAACCCTTGGCCTGTTTGCCATTGGTCTCATCCACTCTCCTTCATTCATCTTTAATTTCTTCCTCTCTACTGCTTTTTTCTCTCTGACTACAAATGTGTGCAGATTTCAGCCGTCCTTCATAAACACACACACACACACACACACACACACACCCTTTACCCAACTCTGATTTGCTGCATTTTACAACTTCAATATTTAGCTTATTCTTATTTCTTCCTCTTTTAACAAACCACTCCTAATCCATTTTAAGTTTTTTTTCCCATCTAAAAGACACAACTTTATTAAGTTTTATTTTCCTGTTTGCAAAAGAAACTTTATTAAAACAACAACAAAAACAAGCAAAGCCTTAACCATACACATATGACCAGATCATTTTGAAAGTATTCCTCTTAATAGAAATTCTGTTCTTTACTCCTGGTATGATCCAAATTTTTGGTCACAACTAATTTAAAACTTCTTTTGAGTTCTTATGGCTATGATGGCTTTTTTTTTTTTTTTTTTTGACAAAAGGTAGATTTATTTAGGGGAAGGATTTACAGATAAAATAGACACCAGGAATGGTATGAAATAAGAGTTGGGAATATTTGTTGTTGTTTTAGTCTTGTCTTACTCTTTGTGACCTCTTTTGGGGTATTCTTGGCAGAGCAAAGAAACCGGATTGCCTTGCCATTTCTTCCTCTAGCTCATTTTATAGATGAAGAATCAAGGCAAACAGGGGTGGGTGACTTGCCCAGGGTTACATAACTAGAAATTGCCTGAGGTCACATTTGAACTCAGGTCTTCCTGACTTCAGGCTCAGCTCTTTATCTACTGGGCTCACATAGTTGTCCAATTCAATATACATTACAGGTTTATGTTATCCAATATCACCTAGGTATTCATTTCAATTTATTCCTAATCACCTCCATAGAATCTGTTGTAAATCTTTTCTTTTCTCAAGTCCCTCATACTTCTTACTTCCCATTTCTCATTTGAAGACCATGCTTCTCTAATGAAATGAAATTCTTAGTCCCAAAGCCCATTAGTAGGGGACTGTTTCCTAACTGGTGGAGAAGAATGTCCTACTCTGGATAAACAGTGGGGCAGGGTTGGCAAGAACAAGAGAGCTCCCAGCTTCTTCAGTCCCTTTAAGGACCCTTCAAACTTTGCCTCCTCTTTGGTACCCTTCAAACTTCAAGGTTTTTTTTGAACATTGAGTCACTTAGGACATTTCTGGCTTTCAGTTTTGAGTGGGAAGGTAGGAAGAAGCCAATTTCACTTCAAGTTGCTGAAGGAAAAAACTTTGGGAAAACATGGAAGGAACCAGCAATCTCTACCATGTCTCTATTCCATCTAAGTTACTTTTAGAGATTGAGGAGTTTTCCCTTGAGTGAGATCAAGGACTTTCTTAGTTGAACTAATTTATCTAGCTCCCAACAGGAGACCTTCCTCGGTCTATAATGTCTGGTAAATATGCTCCTATTTATACTTTCTCTGGCTTCTGTTTTTGTATGATTTGTATAAATGTGTATCTTTGCTATTTGCTATGTATATTCATCATGTAATTGCTATTTGATGGGATTTGGGTCCTTCTTGCTCCAGTTAAAGTGACAAAGTGATTAGAAGTTAGATTGAATCTAATCACTAAGACTAATAATATTTAAAGGAGCAGACAGATGTAATTCTAGACCTGTAGACCTTTTCCCTTAAGAGAGTAAAATGGCCTCTGGCCCCAACATCCTGGCAGGAATGAAAGTTTTCCTTGGAGAAAGTTGTGGGGGAAAGAGGCTAGGGATGTCAATTCTACCTCCCTTTGGGCCACACAATAAAAGCCCTCTCTACTAGTTGATCTCTCACATCAGGAGTCCTTTCCCTACAGAAAAAAAACAAAAACAAAAACAAAACAAGATCATTCCTGATAGGTAAAATTAGAGTTGGACTATTTCCGTAATATGAGACGGTCCTTAAAGTCTCTTCTAGAAATCCTCCTCCTATTCTCTTCATCTCAAAATCTCCTGTTTTTTTTTTTTTTCCTGAGTCTCTTAACAAAAAAGTAGTATCTCTCCTTGCCAATACCAATCCCATCAATATAAGCATTGGATCCCATCCCTTCCTGTCTTCTCCAACAGATCATGTTCAGTTATCCCCACCTCTCTGAAATCTTCAACTTCTAAGAATAGATTCCTTCCTATATGCCTCCAATATGTCCAAGTTTCCCCAATAAGTAAAAATCCTTCACTAGATACTACCATTCCCTCAAATTATAATTCCCTCTCTCCTCTTTCTCAATCTACATCCTTGAAAAAGTTTGCCTACACTTTCTCTCCTCAATCTTGTGCAATATGGTTTATGATCTCATCACTTAACTAAACTTGCTGCTCTCTAAAGTTTCTAATAAATCCTTTAGTTTCCAAATATGGTGATCTTTCATTAGTTCTAATTCTTTTTGATCTTTCGGCTGTGACACTGTTGGCTATCCTTTTCTCTTGGATATTCTCTCCTCTCTAGCATTTTATGACAATATACTTTCTTGTTTCATGTCCTCAGTCTTCTTTGTTAATTCATCATTCAAGGCTATATTTCCTGAATCCTCTTCTTTTCTTCTTCTATATTCTCTCTTGCTAATTTTATCAGCTCACATCAGTTTAAATATCATTTGCATGTAAGTGACTTCCAGATCGATATATCCAGCCCTAGGCACTCTCCCAAACTTCAACCCCAGATCACCAACTGCCTATTAGACATTTCTAATTGGATATTTCAGAAACAGCTTGAACTCAGCATATGTCAAACTAACTCATTATCTGTCCTCACTAAATCCTTTCCTCCCCTGAACTTAGTTATTTCTTTCAAAAGCATCATCAAAAAAAAAAAAAAAAAGCATCATCAGCCTTCCAAATTCTCATTTTTATTATGTTAACAATGTCCTGAACGCCTTACTTTTTCCTCACCCTACAAATCCAATCAGAAGCCAAATCTACTTCAAAATATATTTCACATCCAAGCTTTTCATACCATTTACTTAGCTACCACCCTAATTCAGGTTCTTGTCACTTCTCACCTAGATTTTTGCAATCACCTTTCAAACTGGTCATCTTGTCTTTAAGTCTCTCTCCACTGTAATCCATTCTATACATTGCTTCCAAAAGTAATTTTCCTTAAGTGCCAGTTTGAGTATGTGACCATCCTACTCAATCAATTCCAGGCTCCCTGTTGCCTTTAGGATAAAAGATAAATTCTTGTTCTGTTTTTTCTTTTACTTTTTTAAAAATAGATATAATTTTTAGATATAAAACAAAAATTAAGTTTTTTTAAAATATTAAGTTTTAAATTCTCTTCCTCTTTCTCTGCTATAGATCATAAATATGCAGTCATGCAGAATATTTCCATATTAGCCATGTTGCCAAAGAAAACACAGATCCAAAAGCAAAATAAAATAAAGAATAATTTAAAAAGTAAAAAAGTATGTTTTAATCCATATTCAGGCTCCATGTTCTTTCTCTGGAAGTGGAAAGCATTTTTTTTATCATAAGTCCTTAAGTATTGTCTTGGATCGTTGTATTGCTGAGAATACAAATTAAAGATTTTAAGAGGTGGAAATTTGTTCCATAACTGGAGGACAGACTGTCCCCCTATTATAAAAGCAAGCAGGATAGAGATGGTGAAAGAGAGGGAGGGAAAGAGACAGAGACACAGAGAGAGAAAAAAGGAGAAAGAAATCTGATCACATCTTTCTCCACAAGGAAAACTAGGTATATCAATTTAGAAAAAAAAAGATGGAGAGGATAAGGAAAAATCAAATTGCATAGACCCCAAGAATCAATATGACACATAAACGTGAGTTATTAGAATAAACTGCCTTCTCATTCCTTTTCAGAGATAAATGATATACTCAGTTCACATATATCTTTAAATGAGTTGGAGACTGAAGATAGTTTTAATTTTTGCTTTTTTATACCAAAAGAGATGAGAGGAAATTGACTCTTTAGAATCACAGGTTTAGAGCTGTAGCTCCAGCTGAGAAAACAGATAAATAAGAAAGAACTAAAAGAGACAGATTGACTATAGGACCTCTGACATCAAATCCTAATGTTCTTTCCATTGCACCATGTAATTTCACAAGTCTTCAAGTATTACTTTTCTCTATAGCTTGTAAATTTTATTAGTACCTTTAAAACTATGGAGAAGAGTGGGGCTCTGTTACTAGCATCAGGTAGGTTTTCAAGTTTGTTTGTTTTTACCTTTTCCTTCCTAAGGGTTGACACTTGCTATATCATTAGGGTGGGTAGATAGGGTGTGAATACTGTGTTTGTTTAACTTTGAATTTACCACACCTTAAGTTTTTCATCATAAGATTAACTAAACTGCTCTTGCTCACAATCCCTACCTGGTTTTCCTCCTTTATTAGAGTGACTTCATAATGTAATTATATCTCAGTCTGGGGGTAATTTAGGTGAGTTTAAACAGGTAAGGGAAAAGAGAACATAGGCTCTTAACCCTCTGATTACTGAGATCCCAGGGAATCACACTCAGACCAGGGCAAAGGAAGATTCAGAAGAGCAAATCGCAACTGGTAAATGAGGCTGCATAGTTGCCAGAACATTCAGCCTTAAATCTCTAAGCTGCTTTGTTAAGGGTGAGATCCATCCTTTGACTGGAATTTATACACTATATCTGAAAGTTGTATATGAAAGATAAATTCTGCTAAGGAATCAGACTCCAACTTTGCCTTTCTCCATCAATTCCATCCCTTTTTTTCTTGCTAGATTAGTTCAAACTTCCCTAATAGCTTTGTTGAATGGTATGGGCTATATAATAAGGTTTTAATTTCTGGACTTGCCTTCAGTTCTACCAACTCAGAAGAAACTGGGTAAATATGTTCCATGTGGGAGCTCTTCCTTATCTGCTCAAAAGCTCAAAGAGGATTTGCTGCTCTTTTTGAGGGCAGCAATTATCAGAAAGGCCAAATTTCAAGGCTTTAGCAATTTAGGCAGTTGAGTTTTTACTGACCCATTTCTCTGGCCAATTTTTTTTTATCCAACTGAACTTCTCCTGGGTCCTGGAGATGAAGCCGTGCTCACTTTGTCAAGTGCCTCATAAGAATTCCCTCTTCTCAAAGGATAATAGAAATTCTCTCGCCTAGAGGTAGTTAACTTTTTTTTTTCCATCGTGGATCCCTTTTGCAGTATTGATGAAGCTCAAGAACTTCTACTCAGCATGTTTTTAACTGTAAAAAATAGAATGTATAAATTTACAAAGGAAACAATATTTGAAAAAAAATTTTTTAAAAAACAATTTCAGGTCAGAAAACCCAGGTTAAGAATACTTGATAGTAGGGGCAGCTAGCTGGTGGAGTGGACAGAGCATCAGTCTGAAGTCAAGAGGACTCGTGTTCAAATTTGGCTTCAGACACTTAACATTTCCTAGCTGTGTGACACTGAGTAAGTCATTTAACCCCAATTGCCTCAGCCCAAAAAAAAAAAAAAAAAAAGGAAAAGAATACTTGATAGTACAATCTCCTTTCCTATTCCTAGTTTACCATTGAGGAAACTGAATCCTAATTCAATTTAACTTCAACAATCATTTATCAAATATCTATTATATGTGGAGTACTATGTTAGCCTCTAGGATTAAGATGAAAATGAAAACAGTCCCTGCACTCAAAGATCTTTTGGATTTTTGGGATACTCCCCCCCCCCAAACAAAAACAAAACAAACAAAACATTTCCCCAAGTTTCTGAATTAAATTTCAAATGCAAAGCTTCTAATATCAAGTCCCATATTCTTTCCACTATATAGCATAATACAGTAGAATGAGTACTTGGAGTCAGAATGCCTGAGTTATTTAAAAACCTAGTTCTGCTCTGACCTGCCTAGATGGCTTTAGACAACTTACTATATCTCTCCAGAGGCTCCTCTGTAAAAATGAGAGGAATTTGGATTAGGCAGACCAAAGATTTCTAGATAATTTGAACTAGATAGTTCAAAGATTTTAAGATGTCTTTCAGCTCTAGGATGGTTTGAGAAAAATCAGGAAAGACTCAAATGAATTGATACAGAGTGAAATGAGCAGAACAGGAGAATGTTATACACAGTAACAGCAATATCGTTCAATGAACAACTGTGAGGGACAGCTCAGCAATACAATGATCCAAAAGAATTCCAAAGGCCTCAGGAGGAAAAATGTGTTTGAATACAGACTGGAGCATGCTACTTTTCACTTTCTTCCTTTTTCTTTTTGGTTAGAGATTTCTCCCTACAAAATGACTAATATGGTAATGCTTTACATGATAGAACATGCAAACTATATCAGATTGTTTCCTGTCTCAGAGAGCAGTAAGAGGATTTCAAACTTAAAAACCAAAAACAAAAACAAATGCGAAAAATTGTTTTTACATATAATGGGGGCAGTGAGATTTTAAAAAGATTTCTTCTAGCTTTAAATTGATGATCCTTCAGCATCCAATGTCCTTTAATGCTGTTTGTTTTCTTAGGGGCTCTAGGAGTCTGTACATATGGAAGAGAGGAAAAAAATAGGTATTAAGTGCTAGATTCTGTGCTAAGCACTTTACAAATTTTACCTCATTTGACTTTATTATCTATTTTAGAGTAGAGGAAACTGAGGCAAACAGAAATTAGATGACTTTCCCAGTCACATAGCTCTTTAAGTATACCAGGCCAAATTTGAACTCAACTCTTTAGCTATAGGGCCCACAGGTCCATCCACTGCACAATTGAACTGCCTTGGCTTTCAAAGGACCTGAACTTTCACTGGTTTAAGTGTTAGGTCCATCTTCTACAAATGAGAAAAAAAAAATTCATCATCCTGTGGTCTATTATTTCTAAACTTAACTGGTCATCTGAGGACAGAGACTCAGTCACCAGCATCTATGTCAAAGCATTTCCAAGTTGATAAAATCTGACAGAATTTGGGCTTTCCCTTTTGGAGCTTAGGGTCATCTCCACAACAAGAGACCTTCAGCAGAGATACATACAATCTATATTTGTATAATTAATATATTTTATCTTGTATTTTGAGCATGTAGCATAGTGTAAGGCACATAGTAGTTGTTGAAAATATAATAAATATATAGAACATTTTTCGAGGGTTGGGGGAAGGCAAGGGCAGAATGGTTCCAGACCTATGATTTCATTGGCAGAAAGAACTCTCAGTAAGACAGTTTATCTATGCAGCTCTGCCCATAGTTCAGCAACTTATTGTCCTTTTTTTTCTTATTAAAGCTTCTTTCTTTCTTTCTTTCTTTTTTTTTTACTGAGACAATTGGGGTTAAGTGACTTGCCCAGGATCACACAGTCAGGAAATGTTAAGTATTTGAGCCAGATTTGAACTCAGGAACTCCTGATTTCAGGCCTACTGCTCTATCCACTACACAAACTAGCTGTCCCCTAAAGCTTTTTATTTTCAAATCATATATATGGCTAATTTTTCAACATTCAACACTGACTCTTGCAAAACCTTGTCTTCCAAATTTTTCCCCTTTCTTCCTCTAGACAGCAAGTGATACAATATGTATTAAACATGTACATTTCTACTATACACAGTTCCACAATTATCGTGCTGCACAAGAAAAATCAGATCAAAAAAGGAAAAAAAATGAGAAAAAAAAAAAAACAAGCAAACAGCAAAAAGAGTGAAAATGCTGTTGTGATCCATACTCAGTTCCCACAGTCCTCTCTCTGGGTGTAGATGGCTCTTTTCATCACCAGATCATTGCAAACCGACTCAATTATCTCATTGAGCAACTTACTATCTTAAAAAACTGGCTGAGGTAATTAAGTGGCTACCCTAAGTGCACACACCTAGTTTGAGTCAAAGGCTGAACCTGTAGTGATTCTGAAGTCAATCTTACATTCACTAGGTTATCCCTTCTCATAAGCCCGTATGTAGACATTCATTCAACAAGCACTTATTAAGCACCTTCTATGTGCCAGACACCGGGGATACAATTAAAGGCAAAAAGACTATGGATGCTCTGAAGGAAGTCATTCTAATGAGAACAATATATAGACCAGACAGATTGGAGATAATTTTCAAAAGGAAGATCCTAGCATGAAAACACACTTCTTCAGAATAAATTATGCGCTGTACTCATCCCCCACTTCCAGCCCCCACCCCCCCACGCCACCCCAAGATAGAGAGCTCTTGATATGCAGTTTTTGTACGAAACTTTGGGCCTGCCGCTGTCCTAAGAAAGCTCAGGCCCCACCCCCAGCCCGTTCCCAGTCTCTCTCCGTCACCCTCAGTCTGTCTCTCCCTCCCTCCAGGAGTGACTGAGCAGTGATAAGACAACGGAGAAAGAAAGATAAGGACGAGAAAAAGGCCCAATAAAAGTTGAGATAAGTTTCCCCGGAAGTTGGGCGGGCTGCTCGAAGTTCTCTCATCTTTCGGGCTGGCCCAAGATCTCCCCTCCGCAGCCGCACCCCGAGCCTGGTTCAGCCTGGCAGGTACTTCTTCCTCCTCCTCCTCCTTCTCCTCCTTCTCCTCCTTTTGTTTGAGTGTCCAGAGTGCGGGTTTCCTGTTGACCCCGGAAAGTTGGGAAAAGGCAGAAAAAGCCAAGGCCAACCCCCTCGTTCTCTGCGCCCCTCCCCCAGGCCCCCGCTCCACATTTTTGGTTTTGTTTTGTCTGTCCCGGCCGGCCGGCGCTCGGCTTCTCCGGGTCTGGTGGCCTTGGGTCCCAAAGCTGGCAGGCGGGGGCAGGCTGGCAGCTGCTAGTCCCTCCCAGAGGAGGGCGAGGCCGGGCGAGACCCGCCTCAGCCGGGGCTCCCAATTTGGAAGGCGAGGAAGAAGGAAGGGGCTAAGCTAAGGAGTGAGGAGCTAGAAAGGAAAAGGAGCAAGAGGCTGTGGCTTTGCGGGGGAGGGCGGAGGAAAGTCGCTCGGCTGCGCTTTTCTGGCCGCTTGGTGCTGCCCCCGCCTCCAGCTCTCTCCCCCACCCCCTACCCCCCGCTCTGTCCGGGCAGGTGGAGTCTGGAGGAGAAGTTGCGGTTTCTGTTCTGTCTGCTCCGGGCACTGAATTCCCTGGGGCCCGGCCGAGTCGGGCACTTGGAAACGAAGCGGGGAAGGGCTGGGCTGGGCGGACTGGGAGACTATTGCTCGTCCGATGGGGGCTCCCGGCTGCTAGAGTCCCTGGCCCTCTCACTCCCTTCCTCCTGCTCCCAGTGTGTGCCCCAGCTTAGCCGATGGCTGAAGCCCGACGGCTGGAAGAAGAAGAGGAAGAGCTGCGGGAGCGCAGAGAGCTCGGAGCCTCCAGGAGAGTCCGGGGCCGAGCTCACTCCACTCACTCTGCTGCAGGTAAGGGCCGGGAGGCGAGACCGAGACTGGAAGAGAAGGAGGAGGGGGCGGGCAGGCAGCCTCAGCTCGCCCGGGACTCCGGTACCGGTGTGTGTGCGCGTGCTGCCCCGGCTCCGCAGCCCCTCTCTCTCTCCTCCCGCTGGCGAGCGCTCTTAAGCACCTACGCCGGTGCGCCCTGGCTGGGCACTTTGAACTGCCCCGAGAGGGGCTGGAAGTGAGTTAGGGAAGAAGGGACTATCGCCTCCCCATTCCCATTTCAAACAACAACATTTAATATATATATTTTAAAAATCCATGTTTAGAAGAAACAGCCACCGTTTTCAGGGACGTCAGCATTGAATAAGAAGTGATGATTCTGGAATTGGTCATCTCCAATCCCATTTGCCCCTAACATAGCCAGATTCTTGATTGGTCTTCTCCCTCACCATTCTCCTGCCCTATTTCTCTTGTCTCTACAGATGGTTATTTTCTATTCTGCTTAATTTTCCTGACCGGATCTGTAAAATGCTGTTACTTTTTCCATGAGTATCAAAAACTTATAATTGGTTGGCCCATTAAAAAAAATGGATGAACATACATAGAAAAAGGGCCCAAGGTGGTTTAGTGGAAAACAGCACAAAGTTTGGGGTCAGACGACTTGGCTTTCACTCTAATGTTTACTGTATAAATGAACTTTGGTCATGTCATTTATTACATCTCCAAACTTGAGGACCGTCTACCCTTCCAGGAACTATATGGTGAATATTCCTGCTTGAAATAAAACTAAATCTAAAATATAGATTTAGACTTGGAATTTGGACCTTTGCGATCCTTTGTTCTAACATTTACTTCAGAGGAAACCAAGGCCCAAAGATTATGTGGCTTGTCCAAAAAGGAGTTTCTCAGTTTTCTCGTGAATAAAAAGTTTGGGGTTTGATGGAGAATTCAGTGATGTCCAATTCAAATAAAAGGAGATCCCTGCAGGCTATGTGTTAATTAGAAAAATACAAATTAACATCGATATTGTATTGCATTTTTATTAAACATTTCCCAATTATATTTGAATATTGTTGAAGCTGCACTCTGCAGTTTTGAAGACCAAACCCAGTTTTGACATCTCTGGCTCTCCACGACCTGAAAGGTCTCTTCCATTTTTAAATCCCGTGTGGCAGAGCTAGAATTCAAAGCCTTGTCCTGCTTCTCCAACACCACCATATTGCTACCGTTTTCTTCATCTACAAAACGAGGGATTTTCTCCTAGATTTCTAGTTCTGAGTCATGTGCATTTTATGGACTGAGAATTTTATAAAGTTCAACTTTCAGGTCATGTCTTTGGAGTACTGCTCGGATCAAATACTTAAGCTTATAAGTGGATGAGTGAATAAATATGAATTCCCCACTCCTTCCCCCTACTCATAGGACTTTTCTTAATGATGTATAACAGGAAATTCACCAGCTAGTGAATTTCCCCAGGTAAGCTGAATTTATATAAAAACCAACCATGACCAACAAAACAAAACAGTCAGGGGAATGTAAGGGAACAAAAAAGGGATAAGGAAGAGGAACCAATTCAATACTACATCAAAGACTCATATTGTAAGTGAGAAAGCAGAATGTAGTAAACGTTCCATAACCCAGGGAACCAGCTTGGAGTCTTTTCATTGGTCTTGGTTGCAGAAAAAAAAGGATTGTGGACCTTTTCTAAGTGCTCAGAAAGTTGTAATATGGGTGGAGGGAATTAAGAGGGAAGAATGGGTATAGAAAAATAATGTGGCAAATGAAAGGGAAGATCTTGGAATCAGAGTTTGTTCTCCATCTATATAGCTGGATTCTCTTTCCTCTTAGAACTAAAACCTTGTCAAATCTGACCTTTTTAAGAGTTTTACTTATACAGAGTTCTACCTTATCACACATTTTTTTTTAACTGCAGTGACTAACTATAGTTGATTATTCACAAGAGTACCTTAATTTTAAAAAAATTGGTAGTTTAAGCTTATGTACAGTGAACAAATGTGTGTAGAGAAGCAAGCAAATTGTTGTTTGCGTGTGTGGGGGGAAATATTTCAGAGAATAATAATACAATAAAAATGCTTGAGACTTCAAGAAAATGTTTCTCATATGCATTATAGATCAAAACCATGGCTAATTGAATTTTTACAACTTTCTGCAAAGTGCTTTGCTTCCTTTTCAGGAACTATATGGTGAATATCCTTGTTTAGAATAAAACGAAAAGTGCTTTTACACATATATCTATATATCTAAACACACACAAACATTCATATATATATACATACATGCATATGTACATATGTTTTATATGTGCGTGCATATACACACAGAGTACATATTCTTGTGTCTCTGTTTTACTAGTTACTAGCAACATGTGTAACTATTTCAAGGCTGCAGGCAGTGATATTTTTTATCTTATTTCTTCTAACTCCTTTAATTTCTGAAGGTTACTGGATGTTTATCTTGGTTTAGTGAGGTTTATTTTTTTTTGTGGTGGTGTGGTTTTTTTAGAGATATGTTACAATACTTAGTCATTATGAATTCAGAAATCTTGCTTTATGAAGTTTTAAAATCTTAATCGTGTTGGACATTATGAAGAAAAGAGGATCTCATCATTGCAGGATAGAAAGAGAAACAAATTGGACTTCTTTGATTTTTATTTCTTTTTGAATCGCTAATTTGATATTAATTTCGTCTCATTTGTCCTCCCAACAAAAGGTCTTTATCCTCCTTTATGCCATTAATGGCTAATGTGTTGCACAGACATTTTCACATTCCTTATGGAGCTTGGACATTTGTTGGATATGGCTGAATCAGAGTCCATATTCTCACAGAGAGTGCAAAGGATGTGGTTTGTGCTGAAGTCTGCAAGTTAAATTTTGAGCATTCTCACCATTTCTCTCTGTACCCTCCCCAACTATACCAGTTTATACCTTATTTTTTGAGGTTCAGAATATACATGATTTAGCATTCTATTAGTATAGATTACTCTAATTTTTCTACAGTAAGATAGCTTGAAAGGAAGGCTTTCTCTAGGCTTCCTTTATATCTCTTGAATCTCTGGAATAGTACTGTACATATGGGGAGGGAGCTATCTAAATAGATGCCTATCAAATGGGGAATGGATAAACAACATGTGATCTGTGAGTGTATTGCATTCTTACTGTGCTTTAAAACAATGAATACAGAGAAGCTTGGAAAGATTTATATGAACGGATACAAAGTGAAATAAGAACCATGAAAACAATATATTCATTCACTATAACAATGTGTATTTAAAGAACAAAAGCAGCAAAACAGTTGTATCTGGAATTATAATGACTAAATCCTAAAGAACAGATATGAGAATGTACCTTCCTTAACTTTGCAAGACCATGGCTATGGAGCACTAAATGCATTCAATATGTGGCTTAGTTTTATTGAACTCTTTTCTCTCTCATTTTTTTGTTCTTTGAGGTTACATTGGGAAATGTAGGTAAAAACAAAAGATGAAAGTAAAAATTTATTTTTAAAAAACCATTAATATTTTGGTGGAGATATGGGAAAATCTTGTAATAGGTACAACTGAGTTAAACAAAAAATATTAACATGTATAATGTTTACTTCCCCTTCACTCTCAGTAATTTTCAGAATCCTTTTCTGTCAAATGTATTCATGGGAACATAAGTAAGATTTTAATAATATTAGTATTGAGCTTATTTTTTTAAAATCTGGATCCAAATGTTCCCTTGACAACCTCCAGTTTTTCTCTGAAATGTGCTAAAAATCATATAGTGAACAATATACATTTAATAAACACTTATTTTTCAGATGATTTTGCTAGGATTTTGATTAGCTATAAAACGTAGTCAAAAAACAGAGAGATAAGAACCATTTAGAATGTCTTGTTTTCTTCAAAATAAAGCTCAAATATCTTTTGTGAAGTCTTTCTTGAACCTCCCTAGCAGCTAGTGCCCACCTAAACTCCAAATTACCATGTATTTATTTTGTATCTATTTATTTGTGTACATGTTGTCTTCCTCAGTAGAATGTAAGTTTTTGGAAAGTAGGGATTTTTTCATTTATGTCTTTGCATTCTTAGTATGTAATGGATTGCCTTGGTACAAAGCAGACACTTAATCAATAATTGTTGGTTGATTTGGTTCAACTTCTTCATTTTACAGATGAGGAAACTGAGGCCTGGGGAGTTTAAATGAGTTATCCAAGATTACACTGTTAGGAAGTAGCAAAGCTTAGGTACGGACCTGGGTCCTCTGATTCTAGGTCCAGTGTTCTTGTTCACTGTTCTAAGTTGAACACTGTCTAGCACAGAGGTGTCAAGTCGCTGCCTAAACCCAATTAAAATGCAACTGAGAAATATTTAACAAAATGAATAAAAATACAATAGGATATAGATGATGTTTAACATATGGTTTTCTAAGTTCAATATGAAACCAATACATCGTTATGTGTGGTTTAATGGTTCTTGTTCTATCTGAGCTTGACATAAATGGTTTAGAGCTTATAATCTAACAAAAATAAATCCATAGACCTCAGATTAAGAATAGAAGGCTAAGATGAGAATTAGAAGATTTTTCTTCTATTTGTGTGAAACTGTAAGTTCATCTGTTTTGGGAATTCCAGACATAAGAGGTTCTCTCCACTATTACAGATAAAACTCTGAAATTTACAGTCTGAGTTGCTTTTGGACACTGGAAAAGTTAAATGAAAGGTCTTTCTGATTCCAAGACTGGTTCTCTATCACTATACCAAGTACTATCTCTCCATCTGTAATTCTTCTACAATGTGTGTGTGTATGAACATGCACAAGCATGCGTGCTTGTGCATCAATTTGATCATATCCAGTGGTTTTCTGGTAGTGTTGAGCCCACTGTGCATCCCTTTTGTTTCAGCTTGCTTTTTGACACATTTTAAAAACTGCATTTCACTATAATTGGTTTCCTTTGATGTCCTATGTATTTTATTTTCTGCATTTGAGAACATTGTTTTGAGAAGGAATCGATAACTTTACCTGCCTGCCAAAAGGGTCCATGGGACAAAAAGACTTAACAACTCCTGATTTAGATCTATCCCTATTTCCTTTTGGCTTCTGTGATTTTTAAAATAAGCATTCAAAGGTAGTGAGTTATAAGGAACCAGATGCTGTTTACTGAGAACTGACCTCCTTCTCAGTGGGAAAAGCTTGAGGGCTTAATTTTTAATTTTCTTCATATTAAGATTTGCAAATAACAAATACTCTTTTGAACCTCATGCTGGATTAATAATCTAGAACCAGTAGGATGTACAAGCATGCTGCTCTTCTATGGTTTAATTCAAATTTAAGTGGGTCACAGGTGTGATAGAGGGCCGTGGTTCTCAAGCCTTCTTTCTCAGGGGTCATTTAAACACAGCTGCTATTGTGTGTGAACATAAGAGGAGTAGCCAGCCATTGAAAGGGGTGCTGAGTGAGATGTAGTAGTTAGTGTGAAGAAAATGAAGATTAAACAACTGCTGTCACTGTGCCACTGGAATGAAACCATTTCCTTCTTCTCTCTCCTCTTGTCACAAACATTTAGTAAGCCCCTGCTGTGTGCAATTCATTGAATTAGGTTTTGGAGATATAAAGATGATATAAAAAGCAATCTTAAGGAACTTTAAAGTCCAGCAGGGGAGATAATGCGTCAAGGCTTTATGATTTCATTGGTGTGAACATATTCTGCATAAATGCAGATTACAATAATTCTCATCCCCTCTTCCTCTTCTAATTATCATGTATTATATTCATCTGTTTACATGTATCTATCCCTCTCCCTATTTTCCCCCATAAAATTTAAGCTCTTCAAGGCAGTGAATATTTTGTGTTGCTTTTGTATTCTCAGCCTTAGAAATCAGAAGGATCAGTCCTAAGGGAGTGAAGACCTTGATCACAGTTCTACAGCAGAAAACAGTACTTGTGGTCACTCACAGGGCAGAGACTAGGCTACATAACGGTGACCATAGTTCTCTTTAGATTATACTACCTTAGAAGAACTGAATATTTGCTTACAAATAGTATTATCTCTACCTCACAACTAATGTCTTACTTTAATGTTTCGTTAACATAGGGATTTGATGTTGAATTTTCCAAGTCTATAATAGTATGGCAAAAATTGCCTCAGGTCCTACTAAGCTGGAAAAGTTCTGACTACTGGGCTTGTGATGGATTTATATAACATCAATCTGAGAACCAAAATCATAGAAGTAAAGAATTTAAGCTTTGGAAGGGTCTGCAGGGGCAAAGCCGAGATGGCAGAGTAAAGGGCAGAGACTTCCAAACACCTTCCCTCCAAACAACTTCAAAATAATGTTTCAAAATGAATTTTGGAACAGCAAAACCAACAAAAGGATGAAGAGAAACAACATTCCAGCCTAGAGAACTTAGAAGGTTGGCAGGAAAGGTCTGTCTCCCTGGGGTAAAAAGGAGCTCAGTCAGCACATGCCATTTGGGCAAGCTTTTACTACACTGTTACAGACTTGGAAAAATCATCTTCAACTCCATGCAGTAATGAATGAAACATCAAAGTAGAACATTAGTTGAGAGGTAGAAATAACAATATTTATAAGCAAATATTCAGAATATTAATTGGCATATGATGAGTTGATCCCAAAGCAACAAACAGTGTTCTGAGAAATTTAAAGAGGGAGAGAAATTGCTTCTAGTTATGGCAATTAGGAAAGGAGATGACACTTGAGTCAATCCCTTCGTGGAGAAGGTGATATCAGAATAAATCCTTGTAAAGCAGGATTTGAAAAGACAGAGTTCATAGGACAGCCCATATAGGGCTGGAAGGGATCCTAGAGTAGGAAGTGAAACAACATATGCAATGCTTTGCAAACCTTCAGCCTTAAAATATGAATTATCATCAGTAAACTCTTTTACACATATCTGTACATATTGTTGTTGTTCGGTATTTTTAGTTGTGTCTTATTCTCCATGACCCATTTGGAATTTTATTGTCAAGTAGTTTTTCTTTTCCTCCTCCAGCTCATTTTACAGATGAGGAAACTGAGGCAAACTGAGGTGACTTGCCCAGGGTTACACAGCCAGTAAGTGTCTGAAGCCAGATTTAAATTCAGGAAGAGGAGTCTTTCGGATTATAGGCTGGATATTCTATCCACTATGTCCTTTAGTTGCCTTTATGTGTTATGTGTGTGTGTATATATATATATATTTGTATATATGAATATGAATATATGCCACTAAGTGGCACTATGGATAGGATACCTATCTGGAGCCAGGAGTACCTGAATTTAAATCTGTCTGTATAATCTTGGATGTCATTCAATCCTATTTGCCTCAGTTTGAACCAGAGAAGGAAATGACAAACCATTTTTTATATCTTTGCCAACAGAAAACCAAATGAGGTCATGAAAAGTCCCATACAACTGAAACAACTCTTCAACTCTGTGTGTATGTGTGTGTTTGTATTTACATATATGTGTGTTGGAGTCCAGCTCCAATGAATACTGAGAGTGTGAATGAATACCCGAGGCTAGGCGGAAGATAATCTCCATTTATTAATCTGAGCGCCGGGATTTATATACTCTTTAAACTAGTGTGACATTAACAACAGCTACCTCCAAGTGACACTATATACCTTCCAGGGTTAATACGGAGACCATACTTTGACATTTCACTTCACCTTAACTAGCAACAACAAGATATCTATCGAACTAGGACCGTCAATAACAAATTATCAATGGCAAAGGTATTTGTCAAAACAGAGTTGTAAATAACAGAGTTGGGATACCTTCTTCCTGTCACATGCCATTCTCCATCAAGATTATTCTAAATTTTTCTGGAGTATGTTGTTTTGAAAATTGTTAAAGGAGACAGTGAGCCAATGCTTTGAATTGTTTAGCCCTTATAGAGAGCAGGTCTCAAGTAATACTTGGACCACCCTCTTACTGAAAATGGACTTATTTAATAATGGCTCTCTACATATATGTATATGTATACATAGATATATTTTAAAAATAGCACTACCAGTGATTCAAGGTAACAGAGGAGTTTAAAAAAAAAAGCACTTTTTAAAAATAACTTTTTATTGATAGAACCCATGCCAGGGTAATTTTTTACAGCATTATCCCTTGCATTCACTTCTGTTCCAATTTTTCCCCTTCCTCCCTCCACCCCTTCCCCCAGATGGCAAGCAGTCCTTTACAAGTACAAGTAACCTTGAATAGGTTACAGTATATCCTAGATACAATATATGTTTGCAGAATCGAACAGTTTTCTTGTTGCACAGGGAGAATTGGATTCAGAAGGTATACATAACCCGGGAAGAAAAACAAAAATGCAAATAGTTTATATTCATTTCCCAGTGTCCTTTCTTTGGGTGTAGCTGCTTCTGTCCATCCTCGATCAATACATCCTCAAACAGTATCGTTGTTGAGGTATATAATGATCTCCTGGTTCTGCTCATTTCACTCAGCATCAGTTCATGTAAGTCTCGCCAGTCCTCTCTGTATTCATCCCGCTGGTCATTCCTTACAGAACAATAATATTCCATAACGTTCATATACCACAATTTACTCAACCATTCTCCAATTGATGGGCATCCATTCATTTTCCAGCTTCTAGCCACTACAAACAGGGCTGCCACAAACATTTTGGCACATACAGGTGCCTTTCCCTTCTTCAGTATCTCTTTGGGGTATAAGCCCAGAAGTAACATTGCTGGATCAAAGGGTATGCACAGTTTGATAACTTTTTGAGCATAGTTCCAAATTGCTCTCTAGAATGCCTGGATGAAACACCATTTTTTTTTTAAAAGAACCTATGGAATAATAGAACTCCTTTGATAAAATTACAAAAAGAAATAAGCTTCCATAAGAATGAATTCCCTTTTATCTCTTCCAGAGCTGTTTTTAGATTTCATATCTAAAGACCATGAATAAAGGTCTCATCTTCATTAATTTCCTGATCAACCATAGTCTTGTATGGGACCAGTGAAAGAGAATTATGGGGATGCTCTACTAAAGATGGTAGCTCCCCTTGTGGAATTCTGCAGGAAGAGGCTAACAATAAGGCTGTGAGAGTCTAAAAGGATTCCTTCTCTTCAAATTCCTTGCCTCCTCCACCTACCCCCCGATCTTTCAGGGGGCTGGTGATTGTGGTGATCCTATTTTCCAAATAAAAAACTGGGTTGTGTATTCTGTCAAGAGGTCCCCTACCCCCAATTATTGAATGGGCTGGAATATTTTACATTGGAACTTTCCCCAGAGGAAAAACTTTCCTCCTATGTGGAGGCCAAACCTATAGGAAACTTCATATTGGAGAGGAGCATTAACTAAAATAAAGATACTGTGAGGAGGTAGTGCGTTTTCAGGTGCTGGACCACCGTGGTTCATGTTCCTCTCATTTCCATGCCCACAGCAGAACAACAAACAAATAACCTTCAGGTTATTACTTCTACTGATTCTCCTATAGGTTATGATGGATCACTTCCTTTTCCTTAGGCAGGTATTATAGATGTTCCTTGGTGTCAGTCACTGAGTCAGGAAGGGAAAAATAGTGTATTAGAAGCAGTTTGACATAATGGATATAGATTGCACCTCAAATCCAAGAAAACCTGTATTCAAGTCCAGCTTCTGAACATATTAACTGGATGAGTCTGGAAAAGTCACTTGACTTCTTATTGATCTCTCTAAGACTGTAAGCTGCAGAGAAGGTGACCACCTGTATTGGAAAGAAGGCTTTTCCTCATCTTGCCTTTACCAATGAAATCACAGATTCAATCCCTGTCTTTATTCCTGGGACCATACACAGTTGCCAAGTAAAGTGCCATTTAAGATCTGAGAAGAAAGGTCCTTCTTTATCAGTCTTTTGATAATCAAACATTATAATATATTTAAAGTATTTAACAAATCCCAAAGTGCTATATAAATGTTATCTATTATTGGGAAGCCTTCCCCTGTTAAATAGATGGAAATGTGGTGGGAGTATGCATTGTTGTTTAAGAGAGGGAAAGGTTTGTAATGATCACTGTGGGAAACTTTCCTTTTGAAGTGTCCCTTTGGACCTATTTTTCTGACAGAAAGTGTGGGGCAAATCATATTAAAAAGCAACAAGATTATAATTAAAATAGAGGATGGGTCTTTGGGAGGGAAGGGAGAAGAGGGGGTACTGGAAGAAATTTTGATGATATTAGTAAAATGACATTTATTCAGTTTTTTTTAAAGGGAAAAATAGTGAAAAGTGATGTCAAATACAATATTTCCTTTGTTGTTTAAGCAAAATGCTTCCAAACAGTAAATATTCATTTATTTCAAAATCATGAAAGCTCTCTTGTATCGAAGTGACAATAGTCAACCTTGAATGTCACATTCCTTTTTCTTGTCTTTTCCACATTTTCAATCCAATTGTGTTTGCCATTCAAATGGAATGGCATGGAATCAGGAAACCTGGCCCTTGGCACTAACCAGCTGGTTGACCTTTGAACAAACACTTCAACCTTTCTGGCTCCCAGTTTCCTCATCTGTAAAATGAACTCAATCTAACACGGATTTCCAGGGTCCCTTGGTGCTCTGCTACCCTGTTTCATATTCAGGTTTTATCACTTCCTTTCCTTAGGGCAATATCACTGAATCTCCTAGGTGTCTGTCTCTGAGTCAGGAAAGGGAAAAATACAAATCTATCAAATGCTATTATTTGTTACCAACTCTTGAAAAGTTTAATAGAAGATAGATAGAGGAAGCTGAAACAAAGGGGTGACTAATTGTGCTTGGGAATTTTCCATACATTTAATTTCCTTGTGCACTCTCTTTTTATCATTCACTTGAATAACTAAAAGTTGATGGTACAGATTGCATTTGGCTTACATTTTTAAAAAATATTTTATTTTTCCAAATACATACAAAGGTAGTTTTAAACATTTATCTTGCAAAGTCTTGTGTTCCAAATATTTCTCCTTCTCCCCTCCTCTCTTCCATCCCCCAGACAACAAGCAATCTGAAATAGGTTAATGTGCAATTCTTCTAAATATATTTTCATATTCGTGATTATGAAATTAGATCAAATTAGAAATTTTAGATTTAGATCAAGAAAAATTAGATCAAAAGAGGGGAAAAAAACACAAGGGAAAAAACCAAGCTGCAAACAACAACAAAACAACTATGAAAATACTATGCTTTGATCCACATTCAGTCTCCATAGTTCTTTTTCCATTGCAAGTCTACTGGAGTTACCTTAAATCATATCATTGTTGAAAAAATTGGCTTCTGTTTTTAATAAATGGTCATCCTGAGAATAAACATTGATAATTGATTTTGAATTTCTTGTACACAGGGCATCTCTTTGAATTCAGATCCTGTAATCTAAATGCTTCTACTGGATATTTAGGACCGGATCTCTGTGATATGGTGAACAGAACACTACATTTGTAATCAGAAAGCTGTATTCAAAATCTGCATCTTCTACTTCCTGCTCATCTTTGGGGATGTCTTAATTTTCTCATCTATAAAATCGGGATTTAGATTAGATCCACCTCCAAGACTGCTCTAATTCTAAAAGCTCCATTCCTTTGGTAAACTTTTTCTTGCATATCTATGTAAAATTATTTAGCACTGCATTAAAGTTACTGACATTTGTCATTTATTAATTTACTGTTCTATAATTCATTACAAAAAAGGGTGTGTATAAGAAAATATAAGTAGAAGACTGACTTAATAAGCATTTATTAAGCATCTACTGTGAGCTATATTGCTACATATATGAGATATCGATAGAGTCTATTTGGTCTTCTTTTTATCTTGAAAGAATAATAACTGTTGTTTATGGTATTTTAAAGTTTTCAAAGCACTTTGACCAAATTGTCTCATTTGAAACCTCATACTAACATTGTGGAATAGGTGCTATAGTAAGCTCATTTTACAGACAAAGAAACTAAGATTCCTTGAAGTTAAGATGACTTGATTATGATCACAAACTACTACTACTACCCCTAAAATATTTTCTTTTCTTCTCTTAATTGTTCTTTATCTCTCTTAATAATTTAGCTACAAAAAGGCAAGAATTTCAAAGTATTTAAATAATACTCAATATTCACATCCTAGGTAAAAGAATATTAAATTGTTTTAATTCCAAAAATTAGAAATTATTCAATTTGAAGTTTCCTTCTTTCAAATATATGTTGTCTCTGGTGTTATAGAAAGAGTTGGAAGGTAGAACGTCTGAACACATTCTTATCATCAACAAACCTTTATTCATTTATATAGTAATAATTTTGATATCCCTATTCAAATTAATCAGTATTTATTCAGTTTATTGTGATTTGATGGATATCAGTAATTATATTGTGAATTAAGCTGAATAGAATCAAGTTTAAATTGGGTATCATAATCCTGATTGGGGGAGCGTGGATCTTTAAATTTTCACTTCTTCCTTGGTTCTGTCTTCTGAGGAGTGTTTGATCACTGCTCTCTTGGCCTGTGTTTTGGTCTATGAGTGACCACAAGCACTCTTTTCCATTCTGGAACCATAGGAGGGTCCCCCTTCCACTGTGACCACAAGCTATGTTCCATTCTTACCTCAATAAGACAGAACTTTCCTGCCAACTTTCTAAGTTGTCTTGGGTTGGAAAATTGCTTCACCCCATCCTATGGTTGGTTCTGCTGTTTCAGAATTGATTTTGAGGCATTATTTTAGAGTACTTTGGAGGGAAATTTGAGAGAGCTCAGAGGAGACCCTGCCATTACTCCCTCATCTTGGGGGATCAACTAATTAATTTAATTAAAAATTAATTAGTTAAAAATGAATAATCTTTGCTAGTGATTAATAGACACTGTGCTAGCTCTTATATTATTAAAAAAAAGGCAAAAACATAAGCCTTTTTCTCAAGAAGTGCACATTCTAATTGGGGAGCCAATATATAAACCACCATATATATATTAATGGGAGGTAATCTCAGAGGGAAGGCATTAGTCTTTGGAGAGGGGATTGAGCATCAGGAAAGGCTTCTTTGAAGATGGGCTGACTTGGAAATTGAAGAAAACAGGAAAATCACTGAGTAGAGGTAAGGATGGAGATCATTCTGGGTAATAGGTATAGTCAGTGAAAAGGCACAAAAGTTAGAGATGGAATACCAAGCTTTAGGTCCAGCAAGGAAGCCTGTGTTATTGGATCATAGAATTTATGGAGAGGTATAAAGTAAAAGAAGACCAGAAAAGTACTAAGGGGCCATGTTGTGATAGGCTTTAAAAGCTAACTAAGAGTTTTCTATTTGATCTAGAGGTAGTAGGGAGCTACTGGAATTTAGTGACTAGTGCTTTAGAGCTTGAGAGCTGAATGGAGGATGGGGTAGAGTGGAGAGAAACAATGCTGAGAGACTAATTAGAAGGTGATGAGTACCCATATTAGGCTGTGAGTGGAGAAAAGAAATGGGTTGGAAACAGTTTGGATATATGGGGTGAGAGTGAGGAGGAGCATACCAGGACTGTAATCCTGGGTGACTGGGAAGATGGTGGTATTTTCAAACTTAACAACACCAATTTAGGGGAAATCCTTTTGCAGAGTAATCACAAAGAAGAGGCCCTTAGGCATTTCAGTTCCACAAACAATTCCCTAGGCTCTGTTTGTCCATCTACCACAGTCCTAGCCCAGGGCCATGTACTCTTGAGAGCTTCAGGCTTGTCAAATGGAACATTTCAAGTGATAACCTAAATAAAGTAAAATTCCAAATGTACAAACTGGAAAGGGAAAAACAAAAGAATGAGTGTTACTGATGAATTGTGAGTCATCGAAAGGAAGAAGTTAATCTGATTGTAAGATGAATAGGAGTTCTGAGAGGTTCAGGGGAGCCAGAGGATGGGGGTTCACGAGTCTGCTTTTGGTCTTCCCTGGGTAGTTGAATGGATAGAATGTTGGACATGAATTAGGAAAACCCGAAATTCTGACCCCAGGTAAATCACTTCATCTTTCAAAGTCTGGGTTTTCTCATTTATAAAATGGGACTACTAATAGTATACCTGGGCAGCTAAATAGCACAGGATGGAGCACTGCACCTGGAATCAGGAACACCTAAGATCAGATCCAACTTCAGACACTTACTAGTCTGTATGATCCTGGACAAGTCCCTTAATCGTGTTTGCCTCAGTTTCCTCATCTGTAAAATAGCTAGAGAAGGAAATGGCAGACCAGTATTTGCTAAGAAAATCCCAAATGGAGTCCACAAGAGTCAAACATGATTGAACAACACTGGTTACTAAGGCAGCCCTTAGTACACTGGGTATTATTGATTTCTTTCTCCTTCAACAAAATATACACTATGGCAGTATGGCATAATGGATAGGAAACCAGGTTTTGCTTCTGTAGAAAGACATTAGGCAAGTTCCTTGGTCTCTCAAAGTTCTAGGCAACTTTCTGAGGCTGTAAGGTATGGAAAAGGTGCTTTTGTCCTCCAGGAATTTCCCGATATCATAGATCTAGTGCTAATTCCTTCTTCATCTGCAAAAATGAAAAGTTTAGACCAGATATGTCTAAGGGCCATTCTAGCTGAAAGTCTTTAATTCTTCTATCCTTATAATCTGTATAGTGTGAGCAAGTCACTTACCCTCGCTTTCTTCATCTGTAAAAAACGGAAGAGGAAGGGTGGATATTGGACTCCTAAGGGCCTCTCAACTGTAAAAATTTGATTTTTCTCTGTTTCGGGCACATGCTAACTCTTCTCTGGTTATCATAACAAGCTAATGTATTTTTGAATGTCATCATCCTCTTTGTATCTGTCAGGCCAAAAAGCAAATGAAGCTGTAGCATACTTCTTTGAAAGAGTTATCTCCTGGAAGCTTTTCATTATGGCCCTCTGTACATGAAATTGTATTCATTGATCTACATTGGGGGATAGGAGACTACTCTCAAAATCCAAGCCTTTGCCTTTGAAGATTTTCCAGTGATCTAAATTTTTAAGACCAAAATATTTTTATTATTTAAAATTCATTGACACAAAGTTCCTTTGATCAACCAACTGTAGCCCTTTCTTTTTATCCACTCTGGTAATCTAGAATTTATAATAAAGCTGGATGAATGCCTTCAACCTCTGAAGCCTTGGATGCAGTTATAATTGAATACTGAGCTGCTTCTTAGCCTAAATTCAACTGTTTTCAAAAGTAGTAATTTTTTTTTAAAGCAACAAACTCAAGGAATCTCACTGATTTATTCTTTTGGGGGTAAACAGTCCCGTTATTGATTTTTCCCCCACACTATATTCATGATTGTTTTGCATTTTATGATTTTATTGATGCCTTTTCCTACTATACCTCCCTTTCTTGTCTTTTTTCACAACAAAGAAAAATAAACAATCAGAACTGGCTCACTCAGTGGCCAAGTTTGATAGCATCTACTCCATTCTCTCCATTTAATTCATCACCTCTCTGAACATGAAGAGAGTAGGTTTTATCACCTGGGACTAAATATTGCCAAAATGGACCCAAGTTTGACTTCCTTTTAGTATTGTTTTCATTTATATTTTCACAAACAATAGATATATTTTTCTTCTATTTCAGCTTACTTTATTGCATGTTCATTCATTCATAAAAGTCTGATGTTTCTTGAACTCCAGATATGTGTCACCTCCTATGAAATGAGTAACATTCTTCTCCCAGTTCCTTAAACTTACAACCCAAGAGTCATCCTAGAGTCATTATCTTCCAGTCCCCTTATCCAAGCTATAGGCAAGGCCTGCCCATTTCATTTTTGCAATATCTCAAATAGGACCCCTTCTTTCCTCTGATCTGTCAGTGCAGGCCCTCATGCTTGGACTACTTCAATAGCCTTCTGGTGGCTCCAAGTGTTCTCTCCCACTCCAATCCATTCTCTATTGAGTAGCTAAAGTGATTTTTACTAAAATGCAGATCTGCCCAAATCAGCCTCCTACTCAATAAACACCAGTGACTCCCTATTGCCCCTAGGATCTAATAGTAAATGTTCTGTTGGGCATTCATAGTACTCAGTAATCTAGTCTTACACCTTATTCCCCATCACTTACTCTTTGCCCAAGTGCCACTGGCCTCCTGTTCCACAAACAAGACACTCCATCTTTTGATTCCATACATTTTCCCTGATTGTTTTCTATGCCTGGATTGCTCTCTTCCACTCTTAACTACTGACTCCTTTGGCTTCCTTTGAGTCTCAACTAAAGTCCCAGCTCCTCCAGGAAGTTTTTCCCAATCCCTCTTAATTCCAGTGCTTTCCCGTCTTAAATTATTTCCTATTTATCCTGAATATAGCTTACTTTGTATATATTTGTTTGTATGTTTTTTCCTTGTTTAGATTGTAAGCTTCTTGAAGTCAGGGACTCTCTTTTTGCCTCTTTTTATATTCCCAATGGTTAGCACAATGCCTGGAGCTTAATAAATGCTTATGAACTGAATGATATTTCATTAATATGCAAGTTGTTTAGCCATTCCCTTATCATTAGGTACTCAGTTTTCCAGTTAACACAGGAAAAAAATGCCATTATGAACATTTTGATGCATATGGGATTTTTGACCAATGTTTGCTGATTTCTAAGGTCTAAATGGTCACAAGGAAAATTGAACAGTTAACTCTCTAAAGTCAATTAGAGCTTACTTCAGCACACTCCAGATTGGGGGTATCTTCTCATGTCTTTTCTCTGGGCCAAATTTTGGGGCATTGATTTTTGATTGCTTTTTGGCAGTTGTTTTTTCTATTTATGTTATAGTAGTCATTGTGAACATTGTTTTCTTGGCTCTGCTTACTTCATTTTGCATTAGTTCACATACATTTTCCCACGCTTCTCTGCATTCATCATATTTATTGTTTCTTATAGTACAGTGATAATCTATTATATTCATGTACCACAGTTTGTTGGGCCATTCCCCAAATCCAAGTTTTGCCTATCATCTTCTATTTTTTTTATTAATGCTTTTTATTTACAAAACATATGCATGGGTAATTTTTCAACACTGACCCTTGCAAAACTTTCTGTTCCAAATTTTTCCCTCCTTTCCCTAGATGGCAGGTGGTCCAATACATGTTAAATATGTTAAATTCAATATATGTATACATATTTATAGAGTTATTTTGCTGCACAAGAAAAATCAGATCTAGAAAGAAAAAAATGTAAGAAGGAAAACAAAATGCTAGCACACATTAACAGAAAGTATGAAAATGCTATGTTGTGGTCCACAATCATTTCCCATAGTTCTATTTCTGGGTGTAGATGGCTCTCTTTATTACTGAACAATTGGAACTGGTTTGAATCATCTCATTGTTGAAGAGAGTCACATCCATTAGACTTGATCATCGTATAGTTTTGTTGCCGTGTATAATGATCTTCTGGTCCTGCTCATTTCACTCAGCATCAGTTCATGTAAGTCTCTCCAGTCCTTTCTGAAATCATCCTGCTGGTCATTTCTTACAGAACAATAATATTCCATAACATTCATATACCACAATTTACCCACCCATTCTCCAATTGATGGGCATCCATTCAGTTTCCAGTTTCTAGCCATTGCAAAAAGGTCTGCCACGAACATTTTTACACACACAGGTCCCTTTCTCTTCTTTAGTATCTCTTTGGAATATAAGCTCCGTAGAAACACTGCTGGATCAAAGAGTATGCACAGTTTGATAACTTTGTGAGCATAATTCCAAGTTGCTCTTCAGAATGGTTGGATCAGTTCACATTTCCACCAACAATGTATCAGTGTCCCAGTTTTCCCACATCTATTCATCGTTCTTTTTTTCTTTATTCATCATTCATTATTATCTTTTTCTGTCATATTAGCCAATCTGGTACCTCAGAGTTGTGTTAATTTGCATTTCTCTAATCAAAAGCAATTTAGAGTACTTTTTCATATGACCAGAAATAGTTTCAATTTCTTCATCTGAAAATTGTCTATTCAGATCCTTTGACCATTTATCAATTGGAGAATTTTGCCTATCTTCTAAAGCTTTTTTCAATGCAACTATTTTCTTTGATTTTTACTACTCTCCCAAGATGCTTATATATGTAATGTATGTATTATTGTTATTGTTGTTGAGTTGTTCAGTCTTGTCCCATTTTTTGTAACCCCACTTTCCTTGGCAGAAATAGGAGTAGTTTGTCATTTCCTTCTCCAGTGGATTAAGGCAAAAAGGTTAAGTAACTTGCCTAGGGTCACATAGCTAGTGAGTATCTGAGGCTGAATTAGAATTCAGGTCTTCCTGATTCCAGGCCCAGTGCTCTAGCTACTGAGCCTCTTTCACTCTTGTATGGATATGTGTTGTATCCCCTATCAGATTAGAAAAAACTTTTTTTTTTACAGGATAGCAAATTTTATTATTATTTTTTAATTTTGCATATTAAGTACCTTTTCTTTTTTTCCCCTTTTTTATTATAGCTTTTTATTTGCAAATTATATGCATGGGTAATTTTTCAGCATTGACATTTGTTCCAACTTTTCTCCTCCTCCCCAACCCCTTCCCCAGATGCCAGGTTGACCAATACATGTTAAATATGTTAAAGTATAAGTTAAATACGATATATGTATACATGTCCAAACAGTTATTTTGCTGTGCAAAATGAATCAGACTTTGAAATAGTGTACTATTAACCTGTGAAGGAAATCAAAAATGCAGGTGGACAAAAATAGAGGGATTGGGAATTCTATGTAGTGATTCATAGTCATCCCCCAGAGTTCTTTCCCTGGGTGTAGCTGGTTCAGTTCATTACTGCTCTATTGGAACTGATTTGGTTCATCTCATTGCTGGAGATGGCCACGCCCATCAGAATTGATCATCATATAGTATTGTTGTTGAAGTATATAATGATCTCCTGGTCCTGCTCATTAGAAGAGACTTTTCAAAGGTAGGGATTATATCTACTCTAAAGGTGAATAGCCATCAACTTTCTGGCTGTACTCAACAGGTTTGTAATGAAGATTTCTAGGAAAAAATTAAAATTATAGTTATAATTAAATTTATATTGTTATTCAGCAAATTTTTGTGTCTGAATGAATTGAGACTCCTTTATGTTCTGTACTTAAAGGGAATTACATCAATATTTCTTGAATGACTAAGTTACTGATAGTGTATACAGGAATTGATAGGAATTAAGTATATATAGGAATGATAGGAATTGAGCTGAACCTATATGAAGCCCAGAACACGCTTTCCGAGTGACTTTTTGAACAAAATTCCTAATATTAGGTCATATAAGGAAACACATTGAAAACTATTGAAATTTGTTTTATATTTGAGGAAAAAGACCACAAGATACTTATTAATAGGAAGAATTTTTAAGTGGTAAAAATATGAAGATTTTATTAAACTTTTCATTATAGCTACTAGGAAAGTAGGTAGTATAGCACATACAGTGCTGGACCCCACAGGACCCAAGTTTGAGTCCAGTCTAATATAATAACCATTTAACTTTTATTTGTCTCAGCTTCCTCAGCTGTAAAGTAGGGTTAATAATAGTACTTACCTCCCAAAGTGGTTGGGAAATCAAATGAGATTTTGGTAAAAGCATTTAGCTCAATGTCCAGCACATAGTGGTCATTATATAAATGTTTATTCTTTCCCTCCTTCTCCCCCTTTAGCCAGTCGTGGTTATTAGCATATGATTATTTTTTTTATCTCTGGAATTTAAAACGACTTAAGTAGAATCTTGGTTTGCTGGAAAACAATCAAACACTAAGACAGAGAATCTGAGTTCCAAGGACTCTGAGTTGGAAGGAACCACAGTATTGTTGGATAGGGTCTGATTCTATCCATATCTGAATAGCTCTACCTTCTACCACATCCCTGACTTGTTCATACATTTCTTGGCTTTTTTTAAAAAAAAAACTTGCTCTTACAATTATTCCACCAGTCATATCTTCTTTACTAGATTGCAAACTTCTGCAGAGCTGAAGTCCATATATTTTTGCATTTCAATAGTCCTCACTGAGCCTTTTTTGGAGTTGCTCAGTTGTTTAAAGGGGAGGTGAGTAGGGAAAAGAAATATACTTGGCATATCAGTAGGTAAGAACTATACCTTGCCCACCAAATTCTTGAGAAAGAAGGAAGTTGCAATGAGCCTTCAGCTAGCTATCCGAAAAACCTCCTTTGGAAAGAGATCAAGACTGAACTGAAACATTCATGTGACCTGATTTTCTCTCTCTCTCTCTATCTCTCTCTTTTTCCCCCCTGTTTCTGTCTTGGAAAAGAAAGGATGAAGTTCAGGGAAAATCAGCTTAATGTTGAGGCTGAACTGGGACACATCATAAAGAGTAGCTCAAGTCAGAAGGGACAAAGGCCAGGGGAAAGAATACTGAAGCTTTGATTTACTGCCTTTAAGGGGCTCACAATTTTGTGGAAGACTCCATTGGAGATAATATGTTTTGCTAAAGTTTAAAATATAGTTTTCCCCCTTTTGATCCTACAGGTGATCAAATTGGTCTCATCCATCAGTTTGGGGGCCAGCATACCATGGCCAAATTCAGCTTCTTCCCTGCATTTATAAGGTTTTCAAACTAAGAATGGTTTTTACATTTTAAATGTAATAAAATTTTACTTCAAATTGTAAAAACCTTTCTTGGCTCAAAGGTCCTACAAAAACAGTCTGCTGCTCATAGTTTGCCCACCCTTGTGCAGCAGTTCACAAAGTTTGGCATGTAACCTCCCAGAGCTTCCCCCAGTCCCTTTCAGTGGATCCTTGGTCAAATCTGTTATCATAATAATAAGTTATTTGTCTGCTAAAATATCTTTCCTTTTCCAATCTCATATCTGTGGAAGGCTGGGTTTTCTTATGTATATCAACCAAAGCAAAATCTCACAAGAGATTGAATGCAGAAACATGTATGAAAAACCCCAGCTGTCTTCTGTTAAACTGCACATTAAAGAAATTTTTAAAAATGGGCCACTCTCCTCACCAAATTATTTTTGTTTTGGAAAATAATGTTTTTTAAAAATAAAAATGTTACTATTTATGTTAACATGTATTGCTCTTTTACTTGAATTAATAAACTTTAAAATTTTATCGAAATTAGTATCTAATATGGTAAATATCAATAGCTATATTATGCATAAATAAAAGCTTTTTAGGTTCTGTGATAATTTTCAAGAGTATGAAGGAGTCTAGAGACCAAAAAGTTTGAGAACTGTTCTAGATAGTTATTAAAGGGATTTAATCATGACAGATTATCTCCCCTTCTCTACTTCTCTTTCTTCCCTCCAGAAGTGGGAGATTTGTGTCTTCCAGAAGGGTGCTAAGCTGGTTGAGGGGAGCACCTTCAATTTTATGTAATGGATGATCATCTGCTGAGGTCCTTCTATATCAGGAACAGAGGTTTGGAGGCCTGAGATTAGCAGAAAGCAATGAGAGTGAAAGGAAAGATAGAGAAATAGGAGAAGGGGAGAGGAGAAAAAGGGGAGAGGAAAAGGGAAAGGAGAAAGGAGAGGAAAAGAGAAGGGAGGGCAGAGAAGGGAACAGAAAGATTTATTTATTTTAGATCTGAATTCTTTCCAGCTGTGTATGCTAAGTCCATACTATTAAAAAATCTCTAATTGATGTTGGCAAAATAGTACCTGTAAAGCAGCAAGAGGCGCATACTTTCAGGAACTTGAGATGACTGAGATCTGTGAACAAGGCCCTGTGTCAAAGCTTAGACCTGTCCCTCTTTTAAAAAACAGAATGGGGGGACGGGGCCACCAAGATAGAAGGGTCTCTTTAAAGCTCTGCTGCAATTACAGAGATACTGTCAGAGTAAGTTGGCTCTGACTGCTCCTGCTTCATTATCTGATTCCCTGCTTTCAATTTGACCCCCATGTGAATGTCTCCCAGTTATTTATCTTCAATCTTTACATCTCTGTTAAACTCCAGACCCCCATTTCCACCTGCCTACTAGACATAGGAGCTACAATCCTAGATATAAAGCTGGAAAGGAACTTTAGAAGTTATGTAATCTCTCATTTGATTGATAAGGGATCAAAAAAGTTATATTAGTTAACCGAGATCATCCAGAAAATAAAATCCAGAATCAATTTTTGAACCCAGTTCCAAATCCAGTGTATCTTCTACTGAACCACACTATCGCTCTGCCTTCATTTAGATATTACATTGGCATTCCCTTGGAAATTTAAGAATCTAAACCTATTCTTTCCCCCCAAATCTGCTTTTCTCTGACCTCTGTTTCTTTCATTGTTCACTGAATGGATGAAAGATCTGGATTGGAAAGAACTACAACACCAGGTTTTGTTCAGTTACATAATTTACTTATAGTGAATGCTATTGTGTGCAAAAACAGCTCTCTTCAATTCTCTATTTTCTACCTCTTGCTTTGTGAACAATACAGGCATACCTTGGAGATATTACAGATTTGCTTCCAAACTATTGCAATAAAGTCAGTCATGTAAATTTTTTGTTTTTCTAATGCATTTAAAAGTTATGTTTATACCATACTGTAGTCTATTAAGTGTGCAATAGTATTATGTCTAAAACCAATTTATATATCTTAATTAAAAAATTCTTTAGTGCTAACAAATACTAACTTATCTGAGCCTTTAAGGAGTCATAATCTTTTTTCTGTAAAAGTTTTACCTCAGTGTTCATGGCTGCTAACTCTCAGGATGGTGGTTGCTGAAGGTTGGAGCGGCTGTCCAGTTTCTTAAAGTAAGATAACTATGAAATTTGTTGCACTAATTAACTCTTCCTTTCACTAAACACTTAGAGGTTACTGTAGGGTGTTAATTGGGTTAATTTCAATATTATGTCTCAGAGAATAAGGAGGCAGGAGGAGGGGGAGAGAGATGGTTAATGACTGTTCAGTTGGACACTCAGAATACACATAAAATTTATTGATTAAGCTCACCATCTTAAATTAAGGATGTGGTTTGTGGTACCCTAAAACACTTATCAAAATGACCAAAAATCACCATAACAGATATAATAATATTGAAACAGTTCAACATATTGTGAGAATTACCACTAGGTAATTAATGATAATGAAAGAAGGAAAGAAGATAGGTCCTTCCACTCAATGAGTTCTTAAAGGGAAAAACAAGATGTTAAAAAATGTATCTACAACTGTAATGGAATATGAACTCAAGAGGAAAGACTCTAGCAGATTGAGAAAGGATTCTTGCAGAAGGTGGAATTTTAGCTCAGTCTTGAAGGAGGCCAATAAAACCACTGGGAAAAATTCAGGAGAAAGTTTATGATGAAAGACTGGAATCCAGGAGAGATTAGAGCTGAATATATAAATCTTCAAATCATCTGCATATAAATAATAGTTGAATTCATGGCAGCTGATAAGATCACTGAGTTTATTTAGAGAGAAGAAAACCTAAAGCTGAGATATGGAGTATACCCACCCATAGAGATGGAACAAGGCTGATAACCCAACAAAGGATCATGGGAAGAAGTATCTATCTATTCAGGTAGGAAGAGAACCTGAAAAAAGTAATATCCAGGCAAAGGGAGTGAACAGCATGTCAGATGTGGCAGAAAAGGCCATTAAATTTGTATTAGAAGATCCCTGATAACTTTGGAGAAAGCAGTTTTAGTTGAGTAATGAAGTCCGATATCAGATTACAACAGTTGAGAAGTTAGTGAAAAGATAAAAATGAAGGCAAAGTATGTTGGCCAATTTATTTTTTAGGTTATTAGCTCTGAAAGTGAAGAGAACTAATGACAGCTTGAGGAAATGGGATGGCTGAGTTCAGTTGCTATTGGCTTGGAGGATAGGCCAGTTTTTAAGTCTATTAGTACTTGGCCACCGGACTTGGTTTAATTCATATACCTACTTCACAGGATTGTTGTGAAGAAAATTCTCTGCAAGCCTTCAGGATCATCTAAATCTGAGTTATCCTTAAACTGAGTGATTTGGATTGAATAATCTTCAAAGTCCTCTCTCTCTAGCTCCAGAATCCTGCAATTTCCAGGGGTGTGTGATTCACCTTTCCTGGCGGGGAGCATTAGCTGAATAAAACAGCCCCATAAAGCTTATCATTTCATTTATTCAGGTTTCTAATATGAGAATCATATTAACTCTTGTCTCCTTTACATATCTAGCCTGGTTATTAGTCCTATTGTTTCTGGTTCCACAGTATAAATAACCTATAGTTATTCAGTTATATTGTTATTATAGTTCAGGTTCATATGTCTTTCTCATCTAGAACTGTTGAAAAGGCTTCTTTTCTTTCGATGATTTTTTCCCTTCTTTTCTTCCTCCCTCCCTTTCTTCCTTCGTCCTTCCTTCCATCCTTCCTTCCTCTTTCCCTATCTTTCTTTCTCCTTTCTTCCTTCCTTCCTTCCTTCCTTCCTTCCTTCCTTCCTTCCTTCCTTCCTTCCTTCCTTTTTCTTTTCTTTAGGGTTTTATTTTCCTCCAATTATATGTAAAAACAATTTGAAGCATTTGTGTTTTTTTGAATTCCAAATATGTTTAGAAGAATTGTACATGTTTAATATATCAGATTGCTTGCTGTCTTGAGGGGAAAAGGGAGAAAAATTTGGAACACAAGGTTTTATAAAGATGAATGTTGAGAGCTATCTTTGCATATATTTGGAAAAATAAAATATTATCAAAAAAATTTTAAAACAAATTTGAGTCCCAAATTCTCTATAATAGCCTATTAATGGGCCTCTTTTCTGTTTTTCGTTTTTTCCCCCTCTCCAATCCACTGCTACAGAGTTGCCCTAAAAAAAGAGTTTAACTTGTGATCATTGTATTCAAGACTGTCTGCAATCTGGTCCCAACTACATCAGCCCTATCTCAACTACCTTTTTCTTTACACTCCAGAATGCAGGTAGATGGTACTATGTCTACCTCTCCAATTTCTTGACCTAGCTCCCTCATCCATGCTGTTGTCCATGCAATCTCCTATGCCTAGAATGGATTTCCTGTCTACCTTATTGAAATCCCTTCCATTCTTTAAGGTCTAATTCAGATACCATCTTCCTGAAGCCTTGTCTAGCTAGATGACTGAGATCCCTTCCTCCTATTTGTCATTACATATTGCTAGACTCTCCTTTGCCTCTCTCCTATTTTGTCTTATATCAGACTTAGGTGTATAATTTGTATCCTTTGAGAGCAAGGATTTTTTTCTTTTTTTAATCTTTGCATCCCTAGTACCTAATAGAGAATAGACTCCAATAAATATTTCTTGAATTGAATTAGGAAAAGGGGATATTCCAGTGGCATTCAATAGAATAATAGAACATGCTGAAGGAACACTCAGTCACATTTCAAAAGACTTGAGGACAAATTCTTTTTTTGAATAGTATTTTATTTTTCCAATTACATGCAAAGAATTTTCAGCATTCATCTTTGCAGAACCTTGTATTCCAATTTTTTTTCCTCTCTTTACTCCTCCCTTCAACCTAAGTCCACGAGCAATCCAATATAGAATAAATATGTTCACTTCTTCTATACATATTTCCATATCTGTCATACTATGCAAAACAAAACAAAACATGAAAGAGGAAAAAACGCAAGCAAACAACAACAAAAAATGAAAATACAATGCTTTGATCTGCATTCAGTCTCCATAATTTTCTCTCTCTGGATGTGAATGGCATTTTTCATCACAAGTCTATTGGATCTAAGTGAAATGAGCAGAACCAGGAGATCATTATACACTTCGACAACGATATTGTATGAGGACATATTTTGATGGAAGTGGATTTCTTTGACAAAGAGACCTGAGTTTCAATTGATAAATGACGGACAAAAGCAGCTACACCCAAAGAAAGAACACTGGGAAACGAATGTAAACTATCTGCATTTTTGTTTTTCTTCCCGGATTATTTATACCTTCTGAATCCAATTCTCCCTACGCAACAAGAGAACTGTTCGGTTCTGCAAACATATATTGTATCTAGGATATACTGCAACATATCCAACATATAAAGGACTGCTTGCCATCTAGGGGAGGGGGTGGAGGGAGGGAGGGGGAAAAAAATCGGAACAGAAACGAGTGTCAATATAATGCAATTATTAAATAAAAAATTAAAAAAAAAAAAAAAACTATCTTCATAAGAACAAACCTCAAATATCCATACAGCCTAAAACAGCACTCCAGGATTACTGTGATAATGTTCTAGCTTTGACTCTTTAAACTGAAAATAAAGCATTGTTTCATTTCATAGGTACATTTTATCAGTCACAAGCTTTATCTTCATCTCTCAGTTTTTCCATCAGAATACACATGTCAAAAGGTGTTGGAATCCTTACAAAGTGATGTCAGTTGCCTAATTTAGCATGGTACTTAGCAAATTCTCTAGCTCACTAATGTATTTAAGTACTCAATGGAATTCACACTTTTGGGAGATTCACAAGTCAGAAACCCATAATCCCACTCTTAGATCCCATAATCCCACTCTCTCAGAGGAGGAGTCAACCTTTGGGAGATCATATATAAGAAGCTCTTGGAGCTTCAGTCAGTTAGTTTGGAAGATTGACAGAGCCAGGAGTACACTGGGAGATACAGAAGCCCACAAGCCCTCTCTCGGAGGCAAGACAGATCATTCCAACTTTCACCTTGGTGCTGGTGGAGACCTTTGGAAGAAGAGAAGCCGAAACTGGCAGAGGCAAAAGATTAGTTGCAAGAGCTCTTGGAGAAATAAACGTTTGGATTTTATCAGCAAAAAAAAAAAACAAAAAAAAAAAAAAAAACAAGTCTATTGGATTGTTTTAAATCATCTCATTGCTGAAAAGAGCCAAGTCCATCACAGTTGCTCATCACATAATCTTATTGTTACTTGTGTAAAATGTTCTCTTGCTCCTGCTCAGTCCTTAGTATCAGTTCATGATTTTTCTGAAATCAGCCTCCTCATTTCTTTTTTTTTTTAGAGCTATAAAGATACTTTATTTTTAAATAATAGGTTATTATTTTCAAAATACATGCAAAGATAGTTTTCAGCATTTACCCTTGCAAAATCTTGTATTCCATATTTTTCTCCCTCCCTTTCTACTTCCTCCCTCCCCTAGATGGCAAGTAATCCAGTTTAGGCTAACCATATGGAATTCTTTTAAATATATTTCCACATATATCATGCTGCACAAGAAAATCAAATCAGAAAGGGGAAAAATGGGAGAGAGAAAAATAAGCAAGCAAACAACAACAAAAGGTAAAATTACTATGCGTGATCCACATTCATTCCCATAGTCTTCTCTTTGCAGATGTCTCTCTCCATCACGTCTGTTGGAATTGACCTGAATCACCTCATTGTTGAAAAGAACCAAGTCCATTACAGTTGATCATCACATAATCACATTATACACAAATTTTGTCTTGGTTCTACTCACTTCACTTAACATTAGTTTATGTAAGTCTCTCCAGGCCTTTCTGAAATCATCCAGCTCATCGTTTCCTATAGAATAACAATATTCCATTATGTTCATATACCAAAATTTATTCAGCCATTCCCCAACTGATGCGTATCAACTCCATCAACAATGTATAAGTATCCCAGTTTTCACACATCCCCTCCAACATTTATTATTATCTTTTTCTGTCATTTTAGCCAATCCAAGAGGTGTAAAGTGGTACCTCAGAATTGTCCTAATTTGCATTTCCCTATCAATAGTAATTTAGAGCACCTTTTCATATGACTAGAAATGGTTCTAATTTCTTCATCTGAAAATTGTCTGTTCATATCCTTTGACATTTATCAATTGGACAGTGGCTTGAATTCTTATGAATTTGAGTCAATTCTCTATATATTTTAGAAATGAGGCCTTTATCATAACTCTTGAATATAAAAAATTTTTCCCAATTTATTGCTTCCCTTCTAATCTTAACTGCATTGGTTTTTTTTGTACAAAAGCTTTTTACTTTAATATAATCAAAATTATCCATTTTGCATTCACCAATGTACTGGGGTTCTTCTTTGTCCACAAATTCCTTCCTTCTCCACAGATCTGAGAGGTAAACTATCCTTTGTTTTTCTGATTTGCTTATAATATTACTCTATATATCTTATTTTTATCGTATCTTGGGATAGGGTGTTTGATGTGGGTCAATGCCTAGGTTTCTGTCACACTAATTTCCAATTTCTCTAGCAGTTATTATCAAATAGTGAGCTCTTATCCTCAAAACTGGAGTCTTTGGGTTTATCAAACACTAGATTATTATGGTAATTGACTATTGTATCTTGTGACCCAATCTATTTCACTGATCCACTTTTCTATTTCTTAGCTAGTGCCAAATAGTTTTGATGATTGATACTTTATAATATAGTTTTAGATCTGGTATAGCTAGGCCACCTATGTTTGCAGTTTTTAAAAAATTAATTCCCTTGAAATTCTTAACCTTTTGTTTTTCCAGATAGATTCTGTTATTATTTTTTAATAGCTCTATAAAGTAACTTCTTGGCAGTTTGATTGGTATGGCACTGAATTAATAGATTAATTTAAGTAGATTTGTCATTTTAATAATATTAGCTCAGCTATCCATGAGTACTTGATATTTTTCCAATTGTTTTGAACTAACTTTATTTTCATAAAAAGTATTTAGCAATTGTATTCATATAGTTCTTGGCAAGTAAGATCCCAAATATTTAAATTATTACAGTTATTTTAAATGGGATTTCTCTTTATTCCTCTTGCTGCTGGACTTTGTTGATACATATAGAAATGGCAAGGATTTATGTGGGTTTATTTTATATCCTATTTTATGTGAGATTTAGGTGTATTTATTTGATATCCTATAGTACTAAAGTTCTTTGCTAAGATTCTTTAAATATACCATCATATCTTCTGCAGAGTGATAGTTTTGTTTCCTTGTTAGCTATTCAAATTCCTCCAATTTCTTTTTCTTCTCTTATTGCTAAAATTAACATTTCTAGTACATTCCTGAATAATAGTGGTGACAACAGGCAACCTTGCTTCACCCCTGATCTTATTGGGAATGCTTCTGACTTCTCCCCATTACATATAATGCTTGCTGATAGTTTTAGATAGATGCTACTTATCATTTTAAGGAAAACTCCATTTATTCCTCTGCTCTCTAGTGTTTTTGATAGGAATGGGTGTTGTATTTTGGAGGATAGAGATTTTTAACCTGGGGTCTGTGATCTGGCTCTTAAAACTATTTTGGTAACTGTATATCAGTGTGGTTGCTTTCCTTAATAATCCTATTTTATGCATTTGAAAACATTATTCTGGAGTTTCACCAGACTGCCAAAGGAGTTCATGATACAAAGCCATATAAATTGTCTTTTCTCCAGGTCCCAAGCTAAGCTTCCTATAGCTCCACTGACTTTATTTAACTATGGCCACCAACCTCTTTGGCCCATTGTCTTGGAATAGCATCCTCAGGGCCTTCTGGCTGCTATCCTGGATTTCTCTTACTAGAGCTAGCTTCAGAGTTACCACATCCCCAGATCCAGGAGGAATGTGGTATATGCTTTATATATCTCTGGACACTATTACCCATTCTCCTCCCTTTCTCCTTGCATTCTATGACTGCCTTAGGCTTCTTCCACAGCCTTTCCCAACAATAAATCTGAGAAATCCCATTAGATTGTAAGCTCCTTAAATAAAGGACTGTCTTTTGTCTCCCTTTGTATTCCTAGTATAGAAACAGTGTCTGGCATATAGTAAGTGCTTAATTAAGATTTATTAATTGATTAGAAGTAGTCCTAATCATCATACATTGATTATTTGCTTAGTGAAGACTTCTTATTAGGATTGTCTGGCAAAAAGACAGACAGGAATAGGGACTTTTGTGCCTAGAAGTGGTATCCCTTTGTTTATATTACTACCCATTTCAACCTAGCATTTCATTGTTTTTATTCCTAGTTATTTAAACCAACTTCATCTTGAATCCTTTTTATGAATCTAATGAAAGTTCCAGATGGATGCTTGTGATTGCTGCTAGTTCTGGCCATTCTTTCCAGACCTCGGGTTTATTCTCCAGCCTGACACTCTTTTGATGATATTTACCATACCTTTACCCTGGCCCCAGAAGGAAGGTGGCTCTTGGGGACCTTAGAAGAGCCAGGAGCAGTAGCTGGATAGGTAGGAAAGATCCAGAAACACTTAGATGGGTAGTTTCTGTGCAAGTCATTTTATAGATCCACTTGGAAGAGAAGCCCGTGTTTGTAAAGATTATTGTCTGGGCAGGTGTAGTGCAGCTTGTTTGCCAGCTCACCATTCCAGTCTGGACCCAGATGTTCCCAAGTTTGCATAGGAGGGAATTTCTCTCATTATCCTGGAAGGGGGAAGGGGGGAGGGGAGAGAATGGGCAGGAATGGAGAAAGATGAGTAGAGGAGGAAGGGATTGGACTACCAGGGATAGAATTTGTTCAGAGGAACAGGATGTCAGGATATTCCTGGATCCAGCTTTGAAATGGTTCTGGCTCAGAGGGAAATACTGGGACCCTCATTAAACCTTGAGTGTATACAGCGGTTCTTAAACCAAAAAAACAAAAGAAAAAGAAGTGGCAGTCTAGAGTTTTGTTTGTTACTATGCAGAAACTCCTCCTGCCAGTAACAGATCTAGCATAGAAAATATCTGGAGTAAATACTACTAAATAGTCAGTAGTAGTATTGATGATTGGTCATTTGGTCAAAAAAGAGCATCTCTGCCTGCTGTAAGGTAAAGAGGAAGATGGAGAGCTGCAGAGGCAAGACAGAAAACTTGAGTAAGAACTAGTGAGATAGATTAGGGCTGCCACAAAGGGCAGACTTGGATCTGGGTCTGCAGTGAGTGGGAAAAACAATGAACAGTTTATTTCCAATCATCTGTGCTAGCAAAAGTCTGTAACTGTTCAGAAAATCCCAAATATTGGCTAATCCCAAATTAATTCCTTCTTGGCTTTGAAATGTTATGCTTATCACATCTAAAAATGGATTACTGGAGGAAAGGTATTTTTTTCCTCAATAGTATTTTAATTTTCCAATTGCAGGTAAAGATAGTTTTCTTTCTTTTTTTATTATTAAAGCTTTTTATTTGCAAAACATATACATAGATAATTTTCAACATTTACCCTTGTGTTCCAAATTTTTTTCTCTCCTTTCCCTCCCTTCTCTAGGTAGCAAGTAATACAATATATGTTAAGCATGTGTAATTCTTGTATACATATTTCCACAATTATAAAGATAGTTTTCTACATTCATTTTTATAAGATTGAATTCCAATTTTTTTTTCTTCTTTTCCTTCCTTTCCTTTTCCTGAAGACCGCAAGCAATCTGTTATGGGTTATACAGGTACAGTCATTTTAAACATATTTCTATATTAGTCATATTGTGGAAGACAAATCAAAACAAAAATAGAAAGAAAAAAACAAACAGAAAAGGTAAAAATATATGCTTCAATCTACATTTGGTTTCCGTAGTTCGTTCTTTGAGTGTAGATGGCATTTTCCATCGCAAGTGTTTTGGACTTTTCTTAGAACACCACATTGCTGAGAAGAGTTAAGTCCATCACAGCTGATCATCACATAATCTTGCTGTTGCTGTGTATAGTGTTCTCCTGGTTCTGCTCACTTTATTCAGTATCAGTTCATATAAATCTTTCCAGGTTGGAGAAAACATATTTCCGAGAAAATAAT
The DNA here is from genome assembly GCF_016432865.1 of Antechinus flavipes. NCBI lineage: Eukaryota > Metazoa > Chordata > Mammalia > Dasyuromorphia > Dasyuridae > Antechinus > Antechinus flavipes. Next base: position 78,067,683 of record NC_067403.1, on the reverse strand, counting down.
GGAGTTCTATTGTAACAACCTACCTCAGACAGTGCTGAAAAACTGTCTCCCTTTCCTTTCTGACTTCTCAGTCCATTCTGGGAATTCAGGGAATTATTTCTCGGACCAATACAAAGCACCAGCCTGCACAGAGCTATCCCTGAAACAGTTCTTTCATATTTGTAATTTCCTTTGGGAAGTCAATTTCATCTAAGGATTTTGTAAATAAATAATAATAGTACTAATAGTTAGCTTTTCTATAGTGTTTTAGGGTTTGTAAAGGGCTTTACTTTTGCTTCTTAAAAATAACTGATTTTTTTTCTTCTTTTGCAACAAGGCCAATATTAGAAGTATGTTTTGCATGATTGCACATGTATTATCTATAACAAATTGCTTCCTTTCTCAAAGAGGGGAGAAGGGAAGAAGGAGAGAATTTGAAACTAAAAATTTTTTAAATCGTTCTTATGTGTAATTGAAAAAAAAACAATGACAAATAAACCTATAAGTAGGTGCTATTATTATTTCCATTTTACAGATAGGGAAACTGAGGTATATAGAACTTGACTTTGTCCATAGTCACACATCTGGTAAGTTTCAGAGACAGAATTTGAACTCAGGTCTTCTTGATTCCAAGTCCTACAGGTTTGTAGAATCGAACCAAAAATAAATAGTACCCAAAATGGTGGGAAAGGGAAGAGGTTTAAATAAATGAAAATAACATAAAGAAATGAACAAGAAACCAGAAATTGTATTTACTGCTGATGAATGATAAGTTGTGTCATTTGCCCAGAGTCTCCCAGCTGGTAGGTGTCTGAGGCTGGATTTGCACTCCAGGTCTTCCTGGCTCCAGATCTTGCATTTTCTTCATTATACCTCCTAACTATCTCTGTGTCATCCTCAATTGCTCACTCTCCCACACCCCACATACTCAGACACTTAGCAAATCTTGCTGTAGGTGAGACTTCTCTTGTGTCCTCTTCAATTATGTGACTGTTGTGCTAGCCAGCCCTCATCCCCTCACCTGGACCGTCTCCAGTCCTTTCCTTTCCAGTCTGTCTGGAAGGAGTTCATATCTGAACTGTGTACATGCCAGAGCCTTTCTGATTGGAGCTTTCTTTCTAATTGGAGCTTCCTAAAGCTTAGGAGATGTTCAGGAGCTATTGGGGTATGTCGGGGCTAACAACTGTCTCATGTCCATTGAGTTCTCATGTCTGCTTTTAATAGTTCTTCTGTCTTCTTCCTTCTTTACTCCTTCCCCTGACAGTTTTTACCTTTTGCTGCTTTCAGAGTGCCTTTCAGAGCTTAATCTTGTTCCCTCCCCTTCCATTTTTCTCTGCTCTGGAAAAGCAGATAACTCCTATTGTTAGAAGGAGCTATAAGCAATCTTACCATAGTCATGAAACCTTGGAGACAAAAATAATCCAGTTGTTTCCACACTAAAGTTAATATACCCATGCATTTGAGTTTCAGTTAACACTCGGGATACATGACAAATTTATAGCCATGTGGGCAGTCAGATGGAGCAGTGGATGGAGTAGCACTCAAAGGAAGCCCTAAGTCAAATTCAGCCTCTAACACTTACTAGTTATATGATCCCTGGGCAAAGCCCTTTAGTGTACCTCAGTCTTCTCATCTGTAAAATGGAAATCATAATGGTATTTACCTCTCAGGGTTGTGAGGATCAAATGAGATAATTCTAAAGTACTTTGCAAACTAATTTTATTAGGATCTAAATCCTAATTATTATATCTCTAGTATAATAGTATATATTTATTATTATCTCTCTCCTCCATAAACTGGACTCTTCCCTATATGTAGCATACATAATCTAGAGGGAAGATAGACTCAGAGGACCTAGGTACTTAGCTAGCTTAGGCAAGTCATGTAACTAATGGGTTTGCCTCAGTTTCCTTATTAGTAAAAAGGAGATCATAATAGGGTTGATGTGACGATAAATGAGACAGTAATTGTTAAGGGCTGCTTGCCAAAGGTCCCCGCTGCCCTGCGCTGCTCACCCAGAAGTCCTGGCAGAAGGGACAGCAAGAAGATATAGTTGATGAATCTCTCAGGGAGTTGTTTCCAAGCAGGGAAATGGAGAGAGGAAAGATGGAGCCTCATTCCCTAAGCTTTCTCCTGTTCCATGTTCCTTATCTTTTGCAGCACATGAATAGTTAAAGGGATCAGATTTCAGATAGAAACTGGGAGAATCTTGCACCTCTTGCTATTTCAGGGGACAGGTATCTTCCTGATCCCTTCCTGAGGTATCTGTGAGAGCAGAGGTGAAAATCTTTCAGTTCCCTCTCAAGAAACCAAGCGTGGTCAAAAAGAGCAAATATCTGTTGGATGAGAATAGGAGCCTTGCCCATCAGCCTGGGTGTTTCTGATGATGCACAGAATAGAGAAACAGCTAAAGTATTTATCTGTGCTCCCCCATCTGGCACCTGAGGTGCCTTGTTCCAGATAGCTCCTGATGGATATTAATTCAATACAATGTTTATGTCAATTTGAAAATCCATCCCAATCTTCTCAAATAGCATCTTACATATTGCCATATCACGGGCTACAGGGGATCAATTATTTCACTTCTTATGTTCCTAGATGCAAGTATGTTTTCCATTTTTGTAAGAGAAAGTTATTCATATAATCTTCCCTAGATCCTATCACACTGTAATAGACTTAATCTTTTCTAAAAGAGAGAAAAGGACCCAAGCAAATACCAACAGACAGGCTGGAAGCAATGGAATGAGAAAGAGGAAGAAAGATGGCAGGAAGAAATAGCTATTTGGTTCCCACAAATGCAGGGCAACAGTTTTTGAATGAAAATATTTTGAAAGAAACTGCCAAATGAGAAGCAAACTTTCCAGTCTCTGGAGCTGTTGCTCCTGGGACTTTTTTGCCTCTGGAAAGAAGAGAAAAAAGACAGGAAAGCCCCAAATAGAAAATAGATCATAGAAGAGCCAAGCAATTAGGGGCTGATTGTTTATCATTACCTTCATCTCTGCATTTCCTTTCCTTCTCTCCATTGCTTTTTCCCTAGGTAGATACAAAGCACAGGACAGAAGAATCTTTACTGTATTCCTACTGGCTATAATTATATAGAAAGAAAGCTTGGTATAGCATAGCCATTCTCAAATTTTCTGGTGTCAGGATCCCTTAATATCCGTAAAAAACATCAAGGAACCCTGGGGAGCTTTTATTTTTGTAAATTATATTTATCAATAGTTAGTATATTCAAACTTAAAATGTCATAGTATTATTATGAAAATAGTTTTGACTTTATGAACCTGAAAAGATTTTCAGGATACATCTGGGATCCCAAGAATATATCTTGAGAACTGCTCCTATAGTGAGAAAAACACTAGACCTGAAGTCAGAAGAGACTTTAATTTAAATTCTATCTTTAACACTTATCCCAATATAGATATGGGTATTTCCCTCCCACTAATTCAGTATGTGTATAGTATTATTTTTGTTGTTATTCAGTCATTCCTGAATCTTTGTAAAGACCTTATTTGGGATTTTCTTGGCAAAGATACTGCAGTGGTTTGCCCTTTCCATTTCCAGCTCATTTTACAGATAAGGAAACTGAGGCAAATAGGACTAAGGGATTCATCTAGGGCCACACAGCCACTAAGTGTCTCAGGCCATATTTGAATTCAAGATAATGCGTCTTCTCGACTCCAGACCCACACTGTATTTACTGTGTCTCCTAATGGCACTGTATATGTATATACTTACATACATATATGTCTGTGTATATGTATAATTCTGTAAGGTAGGAGTTCTGCAGTATGTGGATAGATTTCAGAGGATGTGTAAAACATTTAAAAAATATTTTGATAGATGTATTTCAATATGATTACTTTCCTTTATAATCCGATATATTTTAATTCATGCATTTAAAAAACATTATTCCAAGGAAGGTTTCATCAGCCTGTCAAAGAAGTCTGACACACAGAAAGGCCAAGAATTCCTGTTCTAAAAGATTCTCTGGACCAGAGTTTTGCAAAGTCCTGCCAGGAAAAACTTTACCATGTATGGTATAACGATTAATAAATCCAGATGCCAATTTTAGGTTTACACTTAAGCTTTTAAAAATAATAAACTGAATAATTATCCATAAAAGTAATCAAATATAGAAAATGAGGGCAGAACTTTATTTTAAAATGTAAACAACTTTTAGCTTTAATAAGGTAGTGCCCAACAAACTAACAAATGAACTTTTGTTCTCTGAACACTGCCTGAACTCAATCTGTTTTCTTTCTTCTTTCATAATAATAATAGCTTGCATTTTAGAAGACTTTAAAGTTTGCAAAGTGCTCTACATTTATTATCCCTTTTGGTTTTCACAACATCCCCAGGAGGGAGTGCAATTATTATACTCATGCTATAGATGAAGACATTGGAACTCAGGGAAATTAAATAATTTGCCCATAATTGGATAAAAATATCAGAGACGTGATTCAAACCTACTTTCCCAATTCTAGGTCCAATGCTCATTCCACGACATCATGCTTCCTTTTTATATCATTGTTATCAAATATGTATAAAGCTCTGGGTTTTGCTGCTTCTGCTTTTTATCATTTTGCATAGATCTTTATTTCCTTGTATGCTTCATATTTACAGTTTTTATGGCATCATAATATTCAACTATACCTACTAACTTATAAAAATATGCTTGGCTATTCATTTAACAAACAGAAAACTGCTAAAGACGTAACACTGAATGTACTGACAGTCATAATCACTCCTTTTTGTTGCTTTACTTAACTCTTTGCAGAATTATATATTGTGGAGGAGTCAAGTGAGAATTCTCTGGGAACTTGTTTGATGTGCTGAGACAAAGTTTATTAATCAGAATTTTTTATAAAAGAAAAAAATAAAGCTTGGTTTATAAATGCTTGTCTGAAGCAGTGAGATCACTTTTACTGGAGACTAGGCCTGAGTAGAACAAGGAAAAGCACTGAAGCATGAAGAGGGAAGAATTTAGGAGACTTTTCAAAGAAAGAAATGACAGGGTTTGGTAACAGACTGAGCAGAGAATGAGAGTCAAAGATGGTTACACTCAAAGTATACATGTAATCAAGGAATAGTGCAATATTGTAAATCTCATATTTAGATTATATCAACAAGAATTTGTAATCAAGAAATATTTTCATACTCTGAAATAGACATTTTTGAAAAGTTATTTGTAAAATTAATTCTTAAAAATTCATTTGGTATATATTCCTTTCAATCCATGATGTCATAAAATCTTTTTTTCCCATCTCTTGATCATTTTAAAGGTGTATTTTTGGAGAAATAATTTTGGTCCTAAGAAAGGAAAACATTTTAAAATTATTTTCTGTTCTAAGGTTTATTGAATTCTGACACGTAGAATAAATCTTGCTTCCTATCAAACTCTGGGAAAGAAAACATCTAGAAAATAGAAGAATAGCAACAATGATAAAAATAGTAACAACAAACACTTATATAGTGCTTTAAAGTGTACAGTTGAGCAACAGTACAATGGAACTTAGCACACGAACTCCAAACACCTTCTGAAAGGAGACCTTATACATCAGAGTTACATAAGAAATGAGCTTCTAATATTAGCTTCTTTCCTCATATTTAGATTATATTTATAAGCTTTTTGTGTAGTAGTCAGGTCAGTTTTTCCATTTTTAGCCTTTATCTCAAATCTTTTCATCCCTACTACATTTAAGGAAATATACATTTGCTTAAAAACACTTTGTAATTGAGGGAATGTCTACCAGTTGGGGAGTGGCTGAACAAATCAGAGTATGTAAATATGATGGAGTAGACCTGTGCTGTAAGAAATGACGAAGGAAAAGGTTCAGAAAAATAAACTTATTCACAGTAAACAGAACCAACAGAACAATATACACAATAACAGGACTAATGTAAAGATATTCAACTGTGAAAGACTTATTAACAACTGTGAAAGGCTTATTAACTTTGATCAGTACAATGATTCACCACAGTTCCAAAGGAGTCATGATGAAAAATGCTGTCCACTTCCAGATTGAAAAGTGATGGACTTAGAATGCACATTGAAACATTTTTCCTCTTATTTTTATTCCTTTTCTTTTTCTTTTCTTTTTTTTTTTTAGAACATAACAAATTTTGATTAGAACATGGCATTTTGCCTGAATTCATATGTATAATGAATACTATATTTTTTGCCTTCTCAATGAATTGAGAAGGAGGATGGAGGGAGAGAGAATTCAGAATTAAAATAAAAATAAAAACTAAGTAACACCAGATTATTTGTTCTGACAGAATACTTTTCAGTGACAAAAATTAAAATCAAAGTGTATATTATCTAGATCATTAGATAGTTGAGATTTAGAGGGAAAAAAAACAATTTATTTTTCAAGACATACATGTTAGTCACAATTTATCTTGTATCTCGTGCCCCCTATAGATAGATATTGATTGATTCTGCTTTCTGTTTTCTTCTTCCCTCCCTCTTTCTTTCAGTTAGTAATCTAGTGATCCAGATTGAGGAGAATGAAATTGGGTGAAAAAGTTAACAGAAGACTCAGACATGGCCCCAAACTAGACTGACTTAAATCCATGCAATTCATTTTGAAGCTAGAAAAATCTCATTTCAACTGGAGTTAATCTGCTGCTTCTCCATCCTGCCACAATGAGCTCCTTTTCCTATGCCTTTTTTCTTATAACATTCTAGAGGACTCTAGGTAATTTTTACAGTGCATATAAAATGAGGGAATTGGACTAGATGAATCCATTTCAGCTCTAAATCCCATGATCCTGAGAATTTCTCCTATAAAAGATGCCATTCATTTTAGTAAAGCAGTACCGGTAGGAACATCCTGTTTTATCTGATGTGGACCTTAGAGGTGAGTAGGTAAGGGATCATTTATTCAGAAAACATTGAGATTTGGAATCACAAAACCTAAGCTGGAATTCTGTCCTTGACTATGGTACCCTTGAAAAATCATATAATTTCATAATGGATGGGGGAAGGATAGGAGGGAGGAAGACAATTCAAAACACACACACACACACACACACACACACACACACAAATTTTAAATGAATGTTAGCACACACAAAAAATGTCATTTAGCTTCCTCTAAGGTTTCATTCCACTGCCCAAACTGTGATTCTGCACTAACAGATTCCATTGCCTTTTTTTTTGTCCCAAAGAGGCTAAGTAACCCTTTTAAGAATACTTTGATTGGAAAAGAGATATATATTTTTCAAATGCCTCAGGTCTTACATTTCCAAATCTAGCCTTTCTCTTCAATTTCTCTGTCTCAATTCTCTCCTACCCTTTTCCCAATCAAGGCTTTAATTAATTTCTTTAAAATTTCTAAGTGTTGATCACATCAAATAGCTAATTCTCTCAATCTTTTGGATACTTTGGGGTCCAGAAAATGTTTTCAAAAGTTCAAATATAGTAGTGAAAAATTGAAGTCTTCTCCTTAAACTCTATTACCAAGGGTAACTTGAGCTTCAGACTAAGTTTCTGTCTGCATTCCATTCCACCCCCATTTTGGTGACTTGTTTAAATTCCATCTTGAATACCAGGTTTTCCTCATACTGACTGAGATTACACAAGCCACTTTTCAAGACCACTGTTGCCATGTCTATCAAATGAGAGGACTGGATTGTACCAGCTTTTAAGGTCCTTTCTAGCTCTTACATTTATGTTCTGAGTTTTTCTTCCCTTTCCTGTGGTAAGGAACCCCTTTATGTCCATATGTGTTCAGGAAGGTTTAGCATCTCTAGAGTGAAGATTTGCTAAGTGCTTTTCAGGGCTTCTCCTCTTCCTTTGGTGGCTACCTGGCACTCAACTCTCACCTGTGACTCCAAGAAGCTATAGCATGTTCACCTTGATAAATGGCATATATCTTGGCAGATGGGCTAAACAGGTTGAAAGTAATCTATGGGACCTTTCAATGAGTTGGGGAAGGGGATATCTAGCCCAAGTAAGCCAAGATTTCCCTTGCTGGAATGGGTAGGTGAGAACAATTTGTTTTAATGGATGTGAAAGAGGAAGATACAAAGCTTGGTCAGACATAAAATACCAAGGTGGTCCTGGGCCATCACCAGTTGTCTTGCCACTGAACTACAATAGCTTTGGAAGAGAAGGAGATGCCCTGCAGAGTTGCACAACTCTTAAATCCAATTCATGCACGAGTCTAAACACCGTCCTCGTGATTCTCCTCAAAAGTGAGGGAAGAACAACAACTTGTGACCCACACCCCGCCCCCCACCATCATACACCTAGACTAAAGCAGGTCTCTTTCAGGCTTTTTCTCCAAACCTGGGCATACCTGAAAGAGAATTAATTGGGAGTTAAGTGAGCCTAGAAAGGCAAAAATCCTAGTTCTTGAGAAGAGGACACTGGATGTGAAGGTAGGATGACACAGTGACAGACTTCAGGTACTTACTGAGGTTAAAGAGAGAAGCTGATTTAGCTCAACCTAAATTAGTTTCCTGAGTTCCAATCCAGCCTCAGACACGTCTTAGCTGTATGATCCTGGGCAAGTCACTTCACCCAATTTGCCTCAGTTGTAAAGTGAGTCAGAGAAGGAAATGATGAATCATTCTGGTATCTTTGCCAAGAAAACTGACAGTTAGACGTGAATGAAAGCAACTCAATAACAACACATATATAGATAACATCTAGATATTTATAAGGATGTTTATATCTAGATATGATTATCTATTTTCCCATCTGTACCTACCTATTTATCTAGTCAGTCAAAAAGCATTAAGTGTTTACTATGTACCATGCGTAATGCTAAATGCTGAGAATACTGAGAAAGGCAAAAGACAGTTTCTAGGAGGTAACATTGTATCCAACACAACGCCTTGCACAGTGCTAAGTCCTGGGTTACGAATAAGAAAAAGGCAGTCCTTGCCCTCAAGAAGCATAAAAATCACAAAAGGTGGCTGAAAAGTAAGGGAAAGGACTAATGAGATGGGAGTATAAGGAAAGTGATGATGGAGTCAAAACCAAGCAGAGAGACTATTGGCAAATGAAGAGCATTTTGAGTCTTTGTAAAGGAAGGTTGAGGAGTAGTTTTTTTGTTCCAACTTCTAGCCCTCCAGAGAGGCAGAAGGAACTAAGGGTATTACTGAGGTATGAGTCTCTGAGCAATCTCAAGATGATGAGTTTCCTAGTGATGAATTTATCCTGGTGGTGAGATGAAGATGCTTTAGAGTTAAGACCAAGCAGAAAAGATGGCTGCGAATAAACACTATGGAAACAGCAACAGAGGGGAGGTACTAAAATTAAGAGGAATTGGGAAAGGCTTCCTAGAGAAGGTGAGATATTTATCTATCTACCTCCAATTTAATAAACATTTATTAACCACTTACAATGTGTCAGGTACCATGGTTAAGTGTTGAGGAGACAATAAAAAGAAAGGCAGTCTCTGCCTTCAAGGAGCTTACAATTTAAAGGGAGAGATTACACACAAAATGAAGCAAGAGAGGAGAAAGAGAGATAAAGTACCAGAGAATACCTAGCTTGGAGCTACCTTGTTCTTTGAAACGGCAGGATATTAGATGCAAAGTGGAGTGAGCAGAGAGTCCAGTTTCTGCCCTCCATAAAAGAAGATACTAGGAGGAATTTGGTACTTTACTCTCCAAAGGGGAGAAGAAGCTAAGGGATGTAGAGTCACTCAAGTCTTGAGTTAAAAGCATGGCAATGAGTTTAGAAATGATGAATTTATGTTAGGAAGAATATATTTTGGGGGGCTTTTCTCTTCTCCTTCCTTCTTCCCTCTCCCTTTTCTTCCAGGCACATGGGATGTCCCAAAAGTCTTAATGGAGTTTTAAGATTTAATAGCATTAGAAGTATAAATGCTACAAATTTAGAGAAAATACATTTAAAAGATTAATTAAGTATTTATACTTTTAAAATGTTGACATGTTTCTTACCAAATTCAACAAAACTGCTCTGGTGGTTATTGCTGTAACCAATTTTCAGACTTTGTAAAAGCTTTCATCAGTTGTTGTGCAGTGACCAAAAGGAGTGCATTTCTAATCCTAGCCTAAGTGTGTCCAATGAACAAAGTTTTGATGGCATACATGATAGTTTTGATATGACCCCAAAAGAAAAAGCAATGGAATGACTAAGATATCCAAACAAGAGGGGCCTCTAGTCAAAGAAAGTATTATCCTATTCACACATAAGGCATATGGCAGGGTGCCCTCATCTTGTCAAAATTAAAATGGAAAATTTATTATTCAAAATTTATGAAATTAAAAAAGAATGAAAGAAATTTAAATAATTAATCTTTCAAAAAGTTTTTGTAAATGTGTAGCATTTCTACTTATGAAATCATTAAAGTTTAAGACTTCACCAAGGCTTTTGGAATGCCCTGTTTATGTCAGATATTTTTATTGTCCTCTTCAGTATTTCTGATATAAAAGCAGGCATAAATGAGGGAGAGAGGTAAATAGATACAAGGGATAAGAGCAAAAAAAAAATGTTAGGAAATATGCTTTGAGATAAGGAAATGAAAGAGTCCAAGTATTTGGCAGTCTATTCACTTACTGACTATGTGACCTTGGGTAAATCACTTTTCTTTGAGCCTCGGTTTCCTTATCTGTAAAATGAATCTAATGATAACCCTAACATCACAGGCTTGTTGTGAAAATCTACTAGATAATATATGTAAAGCAATTTATAAAACTTAAATATTAATTCTTTTTATTACTTAACATTATGGTATTATGTATTATTTAAATGTGCTATTATCATTTATATCTCTGTATCATAAATACTTTCTTCAAAATAAAAATATTAAGGGTGCTAGATATGCCAAGGAACAAAGAGCACAATAAAAAATGGATTTAATTGCATCTTAGATAATAAATAACTTGTTAAAATTGTAACAAGTCATTTACAAATCATCTTTTTTCATACAGGCAAATCAGTGACTGTTTAGGCTAGCAAACATCATAGTAAATACAATTAGAAGAAAGGCTAAACTAAGAAGGCACCACGAACAGTTATAGCAGTTCCAACTGAATGGGTTCAGACAAGCTATTAATTCCCCAGAATGTGACTTGACAGAGCGAAGACATTTTTTCTTTTACCAATTCTTAGAGAATGTTGACTAATATTTAGGAGTTTTCCATAATGAAGAGGGTCAATAGAGACCAAAAGTTTCTTTAGCCTTGCCAGGATGAAAGATATGGCAGTTAAGGGATACTATCTTGTAGAGTAAGTTTATTTGTTTTTTTCACCCATTTAATAATATTTTATTTTTTCAAATTACATGAAAGATAGTTTTTAACATTCACTTTTGCAAAATTTTCAGATCCAAATTCTTTTCCTTCTTCCTTCCTCTGCCCTCCCCCAGATAGTAAGCAATCTGAAATAAGTTATACATGTACAATAATATTAAACATATTTCCACTTTAGTCATGTTGTGAAGGAAGAATCAGGACAAAGAAGGCAAAACAGGAAAGAAAAAACAAAAAAAAAGTGAAAATAGTATGCTTCCATCTGCATTCAGACTCCATTTTTTTTTTTTTTTTTGGAAGTGGATAGCACCAACCCTTATGAGTTTTCTGGAATTGTCTTAGAACACTGTCTTGCTGAGAAGGGCTCAGTATAGCATAGTAGATCATCGCATAATCTTGCTATTACTGTGTTCTATGTGTGCTATTACAATGTTCTGCCCACTTTACTCAGCATCAATTCATGTAAACTTTTTCAGGTTTTTCTGAGATCTTCCTGCTCTTCAGTTCTTACAGAACAATAGTGTTCCAGAGTAAGTATATTTGTAAAACATTATAGGGGCAGCTAGGTCATACATTGTATGGACTGCCAGCCCCAGAGTCAGGAGAACCTTAATTCATATTCAATCTCTGACACTTGACCCTGGGTAAGTCATGTAACCCCAGTTGCCTCAAAAAATAAAAACAAACCTAAAACCCATTATGGAAGAAGAGAAGACTGAGTAAAAAATAGAAGAAAAAAAGAGATGGGGAGAGAAAGGAAGAGAGAAAGAAGGAATGAGAAAAAAGAAGGGAGGAAGATGGGGAAGGGAGAGGGAAAGGTAGGAAGAAGAAAAGGGGGGAGAGGAGAAAGAAAAGGAGAGAGAGAGAAGAGACAGAGAGATGATAGAGATTTGAGAGAGAAAAAAATGAAGGAGAAGGGGGAGTGAAAGAGAGAGGGAGAGGGATCTCACAACACTGTAAAGTAGTTCATTTCAGGCATGGTTATCATCCCATTTTACAGATGAAAAAACAAACTAAAGCTCAGAGAGATTGGGACACTTGTTCTCAGTGACATTCCAAGTAAGTAGAAGAGAGAGGATTTGAATTCAGGCCTTTCTTGCTTCAAGTCTGGCAATCTATCCCCATGACCACAGTGAGTCTCAAAAAGAAGAAAATTCTAAAAACTAAAGCCTCAGGATTTGGAGTCCTGGATTTAAATCTTGACTGAGCCACAGGGAGCAGTGTGTCAGGTTATTTCACAGCTCTGGTCCTCAGTTGCCTCATCTGTAAAGTGAAGGGGTTGGTCTTTATAATAATCCCTAAGGTCCTTTCTAGCTCTAAGGCTGTGATCTCAGACAACAGGGCTTCTGCTAAAAGCAGGTGACTGAAAAAGCAGGTTCCATCAGCAACCACCAGTCCATGGGCGAGCACCTTTATGCACACATAATTTGTGATCATATTTAGAGTATCCTTGAGGAAAACAGGAAAAAGGAAAGACAGGTTTGTACAGATAATTTTCCACAGTAGGTCACACAATTCCCACTGGTATAGATAAATTTAAGATTCCACACTAGACATTTTTATTGCATTTATTAAAAAAAAATACATTAAACAAAAATTAGGAGGCAGAATTTCAACAAGGTGTTTCCTGTACACATCAAACATGATAACTGTGACTATGGAAATAATTTTGCTAAAAGAACTTCTGAGGCAGCTAGGTTCAATGAATAGAATTCTGGCTCTGGAGAAGGAAGATCTGACAAATTTGACCTTAGACACTCTCTGTGTGACCATGAGCTAATCACTTAATGCTGTCTGCCTCGGTTTCCTCATCAATTAAGTGAACTGAAGCAGGAAATGGCAAACCACTGCAATATTAACTCCTGTTTACCTCAGTGGATAGAGTTTTGGGCTCGAAGGCCGGAAGACTTAGTAGCTGGGTGACCATAGGCAAGTCACTTACCCTGTTTGCATTAATTCACTGAAGAAGGCAATGGCAGGTCACTCCAATACTTTTACCAAGAAAACTCCATGAATAATATGATTCATAATGTCACAAAGAGTTGGACATGTCTGAACAAAATGGACTTCTGAATATTAATATCAAGTGGAATGTGGAATGAGAAAACATACTTCTTTAAGATGTCAAAGTAATTTATCAATGTAAGAAATCTTGTTCTGTCCCCTCCCCAGTTTCAGAAAAAATAAGGATTCCCTTTCAAATACAGATGTCACGTCATACCATGATGGAGGAGAAACAGTTGGGTATAGCAGAAAGACCACTGGATTTAAAACTGGAACAAGAGGATTTAAATTCTGGTTCTGTTACTGACTTATGTGCCTTTGGGGAAGTTAAAACATAGCTCCAAGTTTAGATTTTCTCTTTATCTGCAAAATGAGGGATATGGGCTAAAAGATCATAGTTTCTAAGGTTTCTTTACAATCTAAAACCTAGATTCCACTTGGATCTAAAGGATTCATACCATTAAAAAAAAAAAAAAGAACCCAAAAATCATACTTACTTTTAGATTTCTAAATAATACAGTTCCCTCTTCTGTTTGTTGAGAGATACTACACCATTTGAAATGTTTGAAATTTAGTTTAACATGGCTATGGAGAAGTGCTATAAAGATTAGGCAATAAAAAGCTAAATTGCTTTGTGGATTCCTAAAACTGTTTTCTAAAAGGAACCCAGGTGTCTCCTTCTTAAATCTATAGGGTTCCATTTTAAAATTGTGATAAGGATTTCGTGTTATCTCTGGAATTCAGGGATCTGGTTCTGACTGGCAATTGATTCCACTTGAAAGGCGGAAATGTCAGTTTTAATTATGTCCATTGTGGCTCTGTCCTCCCAGATCTGAACAATGCCTTAAACCAGAGACCATACCTTGGAGGCTTTAACTTTTTTTACCTTTCAGACATCTGCTTTGGTCTCCCCTCATCTCACTGGTGATTTCCTTTCTTGGTCTTCTTTTGCAGGAAACATTATCTTTGCTTCACTCCCCATTTCCATCCTCCATAGCCTCTCTTTTCATACCCCATTCCTTCTACTTCTGAATTCATGGTCAAATCAATTCCACCATTGTTCCTGGAAGCCTGTGGTCCCCTCACCAGCCCCACAACTACTTTCCTGGACCACAGTGTGCTCCTACCTGGCCACAGTGCTTCTACATGCATTGTTTTTCCCTCTGTTGTTTAGCTGCTTCCAGTCATGTCAGGCTCTTCGTGACCCTGTTTGGAGTTTTCTTGGCAAAGGTACTGATGTGGTTTGCCATTTCCTTCTCTAGGTCATTTTACAGAGGAGGAACTGAGGTAAATGGTTACATCTTTTCTGGTTTCATATAACAGTATTAAAACGTCAATAGTCCTAAACTAAACATTGGGCCCATGGAGTTTTAAAAACTAAACATTCTGCTAGAAGAGTCAATGAGACAGACAGACATACACATGCACACACAGACACATACCCACACAGAGGTATGGGGGGAAAGAGAGAGAGAGAATAAGAGAAAGAGAGAGACAGACAGACAAACATACATGTGCACACATAAAGGTGGAGAGAGAGAGAGTAAACATTTAATAAGAATTTAGTATACTGTCAATAAAAAGTTATTTTAAAAAAATAATTTAGTATATACCAAGCACTGGAAATACAAAAAGAAACAAACAAAAATCCAACAGGATGGTTCATCCTTCTCAAGTAGTTTGTATTCTAATAAGGAAAGACAAGATAGAAGGAAGAGCTTAGGGAAAATCCTGAAGGAGCGGGGAGGTAATTTATTCAGAAGCAGCTGGAATCCTGGCATGGAAGAGTTTGCTGAAAATTTTTCAATAACTGCTATGGCTAACTATAGGCCTTAATGGTATTTGTTTGGTGGTCAAATTTTTTTTTTTAATTCCCCTTATTTAGTATTTTTTCACTTGGCTTTATCTCTTCAAGGAATAACTTCTGAAAGGCTTATATATCATTAAAGGTCAGAAAACTCAGCCTATCTGTCATGTTAGCAAGGTTCTATTTCTTCACTTTAGTAATCTGTTCTTGAAGTTGATTGTTGAAGTAAATGTAGAACCAGATTATAAATTCTTCTCCCACCCCATTCACGCGTGCTAGGGGATAGCATTACTCGGGCTCACTATATTTCTAATTGCCATTTTCCCCCCCACTGAATAGTATTTTATTTTTTTCTAATTACATGTTTTCAGCATTCATTTTTGTAAGATTTTAAGTCCCCAATTTTTTTCTTTCATTTTTTCCTTATCTCCTCCCCTCCCCAAGACAAGAATGAATCTGATACAGGTTATATATCTACAATCATTTTTAAAAAAATCATCTTGTAAAAGAAAAATTAAAACAAAAAGGAAAAAACAAGAGAAAGAAAGAAAATAAAGTGAGAGTAGTATGTTTAATCCACATTCAGTCTCCATAGTTCTTTCTCTAATACAGATGGCATTTTCCACTTCAGGTCTTGGAATTGTCTTGGATCACTGTATTGCTGAGAAGAGCTAATTCTATCATAGTTGATCATCACACAGTCTTGATGTTACTATACACAGTGTTCTCTTGATTCTGTTCACTTCACTCAGCATCAGTTCATGTAAGTCTTGCCAGGCTTTTCTGAAATCAACCTACTCCTCATGTCTTATAGAACAATAGTATTATATTACATTAAAATACCACAGCTTATTCAGCCATTCCCCAGTTGATGAACATCCACTGAATTTCTAATTCCTTGGAATCACAAAAAGATCCAACTACTATTCTTGATGGAGGTGGCAACAACAATGCTGTCCCTAGCACTCTCACGAGGGGTTCATTTCATTTCTTGCCCCAAGTTATATTTTCAGAATTCATTCATTTATATTATTATTGTAATTTATTTATTTTTAACAATTTCTTTTTAAATTTTGAGTTCTAAATTTCCCTCTTCCTCAATCCTCACCTCCTGAAAAGACAACCAATATATCAATTATACATGTGTAATCATTAGCCATATTTTTTAAAAAGGCAATAAAAATAATGAAAGTGAGAACCTTATGCTTCATTTTGCACTCAGAGTTCATTATATCTCTTATTGGAGATGAATAGTATTTTTTTCATCAAGTTCTTTGGAATTTTCTTGGATCTCTGTATTGATCAGAGTATCCAAGCTTTCACAATTGATCATCATTACAGTATTGCTGTCCCAATGCACAATGACTTCTTAGTTCTTGTCACTTGGTTTTGCATCAGTTCAGAGAGATCTTGTTATGTTTTTCTGAAATCCTCCTGATTATTTCTTATAGAACTATAATGTTCTACCACAATCAAATGCTACGTCTTGTTCAGCTCTTATCCAATTGATGAGCATCCCTTCAATTTCTAATTTTTTGTCACCACAAAAAGTGTTGCTGTAAATATTTTTTGTACATCTAGATCCTTTTCCTTTTCCTTTAATCTCTTTGAGGTATGGTGGTATTTCTTGGTCAAAGAGTATCCATAGTTTTATATTTCTTTGGCCATAGTTCCAAATTGTTCTCCAGAATTCTTGGACCAGTTCACAACTGTACCAACAGTGCATCAGTATCCCAGTTTTCCCACATCCTCTTCAGCATTTGTCATTGCCAATAGATGTCAAGTGGTACCTCAAAACTGTTTTAATTTGCATTTGTGTAGTCATTGGTGAGTTAGCCTTTTTTCTTGTGTTCTTATCAAAAGATAGTTTTGATTTCTCCTGAAAATTACTAGTTTATCATTTCTCATCTAGTCCCTTCCTGTATCTAGTGATGACTGGACTTGGACAGGTGGGCAGTCATCTGCTTTTGAATGTGGATATCCAAACTTATAAGGCCAGGCATCTAGTCAGTGCTTAATAAGTGCTTGTTTATTCATTCATTTTATTCCTTGGATGGCTCCCAGAAGAACATGAATAAGAAACATAGCTAGAGACTATACCAATGGAAAGAGTACCTATTGTAATGAAACCATATTTCCTTTGATAAACATCATGACATAATCTTAATAATCTTTGACTTGCAGAGACCAAGGTTCATTAAAAGAAGATTATTGAATTCAGGTTTTAAAAAAATAACAAATATTTATTAACAGCCTATTATGTGCTAGACACTTTATTATATCTCACTTGATCCTCGCAACAACCCTGTGAGATAGGTGCTATCATTTCCCCATTTTACAGATCAACAACCAAGGCAAAAATATTACATGACTTGCTCAGAGTACACAGCTAGTAAGATTTTGAGGTTGGATTCAAAGTCCTCCAAGCCCTCCAAGCCCAGCTCTTTATCTGCTATTTCACCTAGCCCAGAAAACCTGAGCCCTTATCACTTTGTCCTTTAGCCTCTGTTGGTCTCAAATTCTTTTTATTTGTGAAATAGAGATTTTGGTCTTTTTCCTACCATACAAAATTGGGGTGGGAAGGAAGAATTTTAGGTTTTCAACTGGAAGGAACCTTAGAGAATCTTTAATCCAATCCCCTTCTCCACACCCCTCCCTCCCAGAATGGACCCCACAGCCCATTCTCTGGGTGCAGATGGCTCTCTCCATCACAAGACCATTGGAATGGCCTGAATCACCTCACTGTTGAAAAAAACCACGTGCATCAGAATTGTTATTTGTTTTTGATGATATTCTCTTGGTTCTACTCACTTCACTTAGAACCAGTTCATGTAAGTCTCTGCAAGCCTCTCTGAAATCATCCTGCTGGTCATTTCTTACAGAACAGTAATTTCCATAATATTCATATATTATCCATAACTTATCCAGCCATTCTCCAATTGATGGGCATCCACTCAGTTTCCAGTTCCTTGCCACCACAAAATAGGCTGCCGCAAACATTTTGTACATGTTCCTCTTCTCTTCTGGCATAATTGGTTTCTTTCAAGTCCCAGCTAAAATCCACTTGCTTCAGGAAGCCTATTATAATCCCTCTTACATCTAGTGCCTTCCATCTCTCAATTATCCCCTATTTATCCCATGGATAGCCTGTCCTTACATAATTTTTGTTGTCTCCCCAAATAGTTTGTAAGCTCCTTGATGGCATGAGCTCACATAAACTTTTCTTTATATCTCCAGGGCTTAATAGGTTACTTATTAATTGACACTCACAGAAATACATTTTATAGATAAGGAACATAGGACTCAGAATGAGAGGTTATGGGACTTGTCAGAGATCATAGAGAGTACAAAGCAATAGATCTGGAATTTGAACCCAAGCTCAGCTCCCAAACCCAACACTCTTTCTACTCTATTAGGTTGCTTCTTGACTTATTTGCCTTTTGAAAAGATAACCTTATGGTGATATTTTGGGAAGTCTGTCTTTTCTGTTGCATTTTCAAGAAAATGAGGAAATGGTTGAGAATTGTCCTCTGAATACTTGACAGTTCGTTTTCCCTATAGAATTATGATGGTGCCTTTGTGGGTGTTTATCCAGAAATAATTACTTGTTTATTTAGCTTTTCTCTACATTTCCCTAGTGTGGGGCATTCGTTTTCAGTGATAAAGCCACCTATTGTGCTACATCATTCTTATCTAGGAAATTATCCTATATTTAATAACAGTGTCATCTCTCCTGTATTTCTTCAATTCATGAGACAAAATTTCTTATGTAAAAATTAATTTATCTTATCTTCCCATGTCTACCTGCAAGTTGGGGGCTTTATTGCTCTGACTGGGAAACAGCTATTTCCATTATTGAAGCCTTTACAACAGAGGCTTCATGCCCAGAATATTGTTGTTAATTTTCTTACAGGCTTTCTCCCAAGGGTCTAAAAAAATCATAGATAGCAATTTAGGTGTTACACTTCTAAATTCATCTTTTCCTTTTGATTCCCTTGTTGTGTTTGTTAAAGCAGAAGTTTGACTTACTAATTAATAGAAACAAGCATTTTCAGTTCCTTTCATTATTTGTACTAAATTACACACCACAAAACAGGAGAGATGTCCACAGGGCCATCCAGAGCAATTATTTCTATTACTTCCCAGTTTGGCATGGATCTAGTGGATGATGCCAAAATGGGAGAATACAGAAAAATCCTCTTTTAATTTAAAGGACCAGAGTTCTCCTTTTCATAATAATACTCTTTATCTAGAATCTGGTAGCATTTCAATGAGTTGCCTTAAGAAATCAGACTAAATTGCTAAATTTACATGTTTTGAGATTTTAGGTTGATCCGAAATTGAGCATTTGGACAAATGAAATAATTCAACCATTTGGAATCTCTCAGCAAGGAAAACTCTTATT